>NC_092820.1:81188452-81491452 GCF_023375885.2 Dermacentor andersoni | reverse complement strand
TGGATTTGATCCCAATCGCGGCAGCCGCATTTTGACGGGGGCCAAATAGAAAACGCACGTGCACTTAGATTTTGGGACACGTTAAACAACGTCATGGTGTCAAAATTAATCCGATGCCCGCCACTATGGCTTGCCTCATAATCCGAGTATGGTTTTGGTACGTACAGCCCCACAACCGAATTAAAGTTCAGTACTTCTGCCACAATGCGATGTGCCATGCGAAAAATTGACAACGCTCAACCCTCTCAGAGGTTATAAAATACGGCGCACAACAACGCCTCAAGCAAACACCTCTCCCTGTGTGTTCTGTGTACTACGCAAACAAACAGCACTGGTGCACGCAAGATAGCGTTTAACATCAACTCACCAGTTTCGTGTTAGCCTAAATGTTGGAAGAAATTAAGCTTTAGCCGTCAATATCACCGCTAACTATCGTCAATCAAAGCAACCAGCACGGAAAGCTTCGCTTACATCGATTCCTGCAGTGCGTGGGATCTGCATTATTTTTTTCTAGGTGGCTTTGTCTCGAGGACTTGTAAGGCGCCCTATAACTACCCTTGTTACCTGTGGGACCCAAAGAGGTCGCACAGGCTCAAGGGTAGGATGTCTTTGAAAAAAAAATGTTTTGTACAACTTTGTCAAAAAGGACTGATAAAAAATTATCGGCGCCAACCGCGCAAACGCGCTAGCATGCACTGCTCGCTCGTTTGTCGTCGTCGTCTTTCACAGCCGGCTCCGTTGCCGCTCAACATTCCAGCGTAGAATTTCTTCTATGTCGTCGTTTACGGGGGTATGAGCCATTGCTTAAAGGGGTGTGAGCCATCTATTGCCTGACATGACGGACAGATTTAATAGCAGGGGCGATACGCGAATGTCTGCGCGTACCTTCATCGCCACTATGACCCCAGATTAGGACAATAAATATGTTGTTCCTTTGTTCAGTATTCTGTGTCACCTACGTGTCGGGCGCTAACCTGCTTCGCTGGTCATTCACAGAGTGCAATGGCTCTGAATTTTTATTTACGTATAATTTTGCAAATCTGTCCGAATCGTCAACGCCATACATGTACGATCAGAATCTGAGGACGTGGCACTTCTTTTACCTAAAATAACGAATGAAAATATTTTTCTGAAATACCTTTTCTACAACTACCTTTACTATCTATTAGGCACGTTTATAATTTGCTTTGGACTTACTCGGTTATATTGTAAGCGTTAGAGCCCGAACAGCACGATAGCGATCCCTGGACTGTGCAGTAGCGATCATTTTTGATCGCTGTCGAAAGTCTGAGCCCGATCGAGGCTCTATCGAAGATCGAAAGTGCCGATGTGACAGCGGCATGACTTTGGCTGTAACCGAAGCGTTTTATAAATTAGAGCTCCTGTTTCAACCTTTCAAATTCTTCATAGTAGGGGAACGCCAGCTTAGTAATCGAACCAATATTTATTAGCTATTGGAACTCTAAAACTATAATTTAGGAATCCGGACGAACCGTTTAATATCAGACTGTACGTATCGTCTTATTTTAGTTGTTTCAAACATCCGTGGACGTCTCGAGGAGTAAACAAAAAATTCAGTGCCCTTCCACTGTGGGAAGAAGGATGACCAGCGAAGCTGTCAATATGGACCCCTTAATGGCGAACTGCGCCTCCGCCGCGGGTCGGCCCCGTGTTCCAATATCTTCGGGATCGGCCCGCGTATGGGAAGTACGTAAAGCTTGCTTCACATCCTCCGCGGGTCGGAGGAGTTTTCGAGATCGCTTCTCGTTTCGAACGCGTCCAAGCCTAACAAAAGAAACGTTCTAAACATGGATGGATGGATGTTATGAGCGTCCCCTTTGGAACGGGGCAGTGGGTTGCGCCACCAAGCTCTTGCTATTATACTGTCTAATGTCCTACCTAGGTTAAACAGAAAAAAACAGAAAAGAAAACTCGATGAATTCCCATAACCGAATTTTCTGACCCCCTATTGTGAACTCTGTTTTTGTGCGTCTCAGTTTCTTTTTTTTTTTTTTTTTTTTTGTCGTTTCCCTACTTTTCTTCCACCAATCTTCCAATCGTCTTTACTAATCTTTGGCAGACATGTTTACTTTCCCCCTGCTCTGCTGAACCCAAAGGCTTCAAAGGAGGCCAGTGGTGCCTAAATCGACCTATGGGCAGATTATCTTCACATTCTAATAAAACATGCTCCATCGTATCCCTAGCTTTACCGCAGCAAGCACATGCTTGTTCTTCCTTTTTATATCCTGCTTTATAGGTGCGTGTTCTAAGGCTTCCTGATGCTCCGTGCTCAGTGATTCCTGATCTCGCTTCGAGAAATAATGAGCCTCCCTTTGAGTTATCATAAATTGTTCTTTCGTGATTTCGTTTCTTCCTCTTAAGTAGTTACTCAGTTACTATGTAGTACAAGCTGCGTACCGCGGAGGCTATGGTAGGCAGCTTGTACTTGCTCTATTCGACGCAAATCGCCGGACATGGAAAGTACAAATATAACGCGCTCCTGTTCCATTGCGCCGCCTCTCACACTTTCCAGACATAAACAGATAAAATCAGTTATGTGCACTACGTATGCGAACTTCAAAGCGTAATGGGATAGCGTCCAGCACGTAAACTACGCTATCACGCTATACCAAAACTCGCTCTCTGCAAAGTTCGTCAGCGGAACGGTAACGCGATTTCCCTGAAGCCCGCTATTACGCTAACGTTAAACTAAAACTGTCTACTGTCTGCATCCATAGTTCGGTTTCACCAATACGAGTGTGTTGAGTTTGCGCCTTCGACAAACACCAAAGCGCGCGCTCGGAGCGCACTTCAGCGCTTGCTCTACGGCAACAACTGATTGCCACGCTTCTGCGCGTCGCGTTGAAAGCACACAGTAAAATTTTAGCGATGTTATACAGTGTCTCCGACATGATGTATTCGACTTCGCCGGCCGCTGCCTGGTACTGCCCGAGAAGGCTGGAGACGCCTAACGCCGGACTCGTAGACTGATCGGACAACTAGCCCCATCTGTAGTAGAAGATGATAAGTAGCTGAGGCTCGGCATGGCCCCCGAGATTTGCGCATGGCGGCAGGTGTTTTTCTCATGAGTGTCGCATTCTGAGTGTACGAGGTTATGGTTTAGTCGAACGAACGGCGCTCTCTCGCTGAGGCGCCGCGTGTGCAAAAAATTCTGCGAGGACGCTGCAAGCGAACTGAATTGGGGCGGAGACGCACTTTGCGGCATATTCAACGTAATTTTATTGCGGGCGCTTAGACCGATTGCGCGCGTACGCTCTTATAGTATTTCTGTATTTCTACTGAAAATTTATATTGACACCTTTTTGCTACGTATACATATTTGAGGCATGGGTTATACAACATGTCGTCTTCAGTTTTGCTTTCGTTGTCAAATGTGTCGTCTGCTAGCGCGCACGCAATCGTCGCGCGGACGCTGGCGAAAGCCCCGTTTCTCTCGCAAAAAATCGGTACAGTAAATTTGTGTATGATTTTACTTGCTTCGGTGTGCCCACGACTCTTGTCGGCCGGTATTAATTGTAGTTTTAACCAGGTAAACTGCTATTTTTAACGCAGTTTTCTAAAAGGAAAACGTTGTTTTTGCCACAGAAGCCACCTATCTACAACATGAAGCTACGTAAGAAAATTTTATTGATATCGTGTCATCTTACGCGTGCTTCTTGTTGGTGGAATATCGATCAGGGGCAATGATCAAGGAAAAAAACATTATAGTGAAATAAACCAGGTTTATTAACTCGATCGTGGCGCGAAGAGATGTGGATGACGAATGCATCTAATGCATTCTAGGTAAATCTAAGGGTACATAGACATATATATCCACGACTTGTATGTAAGAGAACAATTATCAAGTATTCTAACGGCACTGATTGAAAAGGTGAGAACACCTGACCGGAACAAGCGTGTTTCTGCAGCACCATCCCTACGTGAACCAATCGATTTTCCGAGAAAAGGAGTCAAGGCAATTATTGGACGTTAATATGAACAACAGTGTTATGCAAAATATATTGCCTAAATACTCAGACTGAATCGGGGAGACCGGGAAGTATTTGCCAATGGAATCTCCGTGGCTTGTCTGGCGATCTCCTTCAACGTGCCAGCAGGCGAAATGAATTGGAAACATATTGTGTAATCGAATGGTATTTGCTATTTCGATCGTATTCAACTTCAGTATTCACTATTAAAAATTATTGTATAGGCGTTTGCGTTCGAATGTAAAGAATAACATCACTTTTGAAATCTCGAAGGTGAGGGGCCGATGCAAGTGAGGACTCTTATTCCGAATGATTGTGCTGCTGGAGAATCGTAGCTGTTGCGCAGAAGGGCACCAGTTCCGGAGAGAACTAACGCACGGGTGCTAATCGGTTCTGCTGAACAAGTTCCTAGCTGTCATTCAATATAAACAGCCCGTTTTGGGACAGCCTGTAAATCAGCAAACTTCTCGCCAATTTTTCGTTCCTAGTATGTGCGAAAGAAAAAGAATACAATAAAATTACTTCTTTGCCATGAATTGAGGTTCCTCGCTTTCGTGAAACGATGCCGTCTGCACGATGTTCACGCGCGCAGACGGCCCTCGCATATGTCTATAGTTTGTCTCGTAACTCGGCGACTTGGCAGGGTGTTCGAAGAATGACAGGATGAGCACACCTCGGTGAAAGAACTACTGTTGTGTAGTGGGTTGCAAAACAGTATACAGTAGATTGAAAGGTCAGGCCAAGCTCTCGCTCTTCGGAGTCCCTAAAGATGAGAGGCGCGCGTGCGGAAGGTCAATCTTCACCGCACCGATCGGTCCTTTGGAAGCTACTGACTCCATTTGTGAGCTGCACTTTGATGCAAAGTACATACTGAGGCATTATGTGCATATCATTGAAGGCCAGGAAGTATCTACACAGCGTGGAGAGCCTGCGATTCGTTCTGATGCGGTATCCACAATCCTTTGTCGTATTTTCCGGAGTATATCTACGAACAGCCCACACCAGAGCAGCCCGCGCGAGAGAACGGCCTGATATGCAACATATGAAGGCCGGTCACAAAAGAGAACGCTCCCGCTCCCAGTTGAACCGTCATTCAGATTGGAAGCACGTGACAATGAAAAGTTGCGTGACCTCGAATACACAGACAACCGATAAAATGCTTCCTAATTCAAGCAAATATAAACAATGCGTTTTGTTTTATTCACCCAGGGAACCTGGAAAGCCAACTACATCTCAGCCGTATGATGCATAAAAATAGTAGGGAAGAAAATGGCTATTCCGTATGTTTTCAAAACACACAATTAACCTGCAAAACAAAATGTGCTGCACGTAACGAATTGTACATTCTCCCTAAATGTGAAATTGTTGCCACTAATAGGGCATCGTGAAAATTTTGTTACCATTCAATATATCGCCTTGAGAAAGGAAGAAAACAAAGGTTCTTGTGTTACTTATTTTCTTCGTCCTTGTTTGTTTGTGCACAAAAAGTTTTTTTTAAATGAATCTGTTCCAACTAGGCCTACTCGCAGTTATGCTTTGGTCAGTGATGTGTTCATTTGTAGCACGTCTCACTCACTGACAATGCTGGACTTTTGCAAAGACCATCCTCGGGCGACTGATAGAGAGGATGGTGCGCCAGCGATATTTTCTTTCAACGAGCCCCAGATATTTTTAATTATATTGACGCCCAGGGATTGGGGCGGCCACTTGCACACCACGAGCAGTGTGTATCGGCGACCTATCGGGTTGGAATATATAGTCGCCTTCCGGGTACGGGCCGTCAAGAACGTATGGAATCAGTACATCGTCTATGATTGGCCTGCGCCTTTCAGCGATGAACTTCCCTTTGAGGCGTATGTATCAGTGGGCGCCGCACAACGCTTAGTAAGGAATACCGGCTCATTTCACGCAGTAACTATGAAATCCGCGCACCGCCGTAGCGGACGACGCGATTCAAGACACCGCCCCTCGAGCACCTGTAGCTGCCGCCGTCTGACTCACGCGCTCACCGCATCTCCTGAACTTGAGGTGGCTTTCCCGCATAGCTTGAACGACTAGTGGCTGAGCTTTTCAGATATTGCCTGGGGGCAAATAGAAGACAGCGCGTCGCTTTTGTGACGCTTTCAGAGGCGCACAATGCCACTAATTCTGATCTTAGATTTTATAGGTTTTCCCACCCCCGTGGGGGTGAGTGGGCCGATTCCCGGAGGCAGTGCAATACCGGGCCAACCCGTGGCGGAGGTGAAGCAAGCTTCAAGCACTCCGCCCCATTCCAAAAATAAGTTTAATATCTTGGGTCCAAATAGGACCCGTATCAGATATTAAGCTGATAAGAACAGAGTTTTTTATTTATGCTAGTTACAAATACATCAAAAATATGTTACGAAACCAAGGAAAAAAACGGATAAAAGGTGTATAATCTAAAAACGCAAACAAATGACTAAAAAACCGTTAGTTAGTGGTGTTAGTAATAAAAGGCTAAAACTGTAAACGTGTATAAAAGTGGCAAAAAGCGCTTCTCTAAAAACAGTAAGATCATTAAAAGGTGCCTATGTGGGCTCTAAAAATCTTTGTAGAGGCGCTGATCGTGTCGCTGATGCACAGGCGTTTGAGTGTCCGTAGGTATTGCCTACTGCACAGCCTGCGCATCACACGATCGTTCCCCTGATCCCAGGTGCCAAGGCAGCCGACGACGACCGCGTCCACCGTCACGCGTTGGAACCGCCGGAGGAGATGACGCTGTACAGGGGCGTACTTCTCCTCCTTAGCCTTCCGGGCGTCCTGGAACGCCTGCAGCCTGTTCTCGAAAGGGCAGCAGACGTCCAGGATCAGTGCCTCCTCTCCACGGGCCAGTACCAGGTCGGGCTTGAGTGATGTGGTGCCCACGACCTGGTTCTCTGCGATGACAGTAAACCTCCCCAAGGCAGCCTTTTTTATTCTGGCGACGATGGTGTTATGACGCTCCGTCATGGCCCGGCTCTGCCGCATGCAATGGCATAGTACATGCGGCAGTGTCTCCTCCCCATACCCGCAGCGCCTGCATCTTTTGTCGGCTGCGGGTGCCCAGAGTCTTGTGGCATTGAGGGGGAGGAGGTTTAGCCGGGCTCGATGCACGAAACGCCAGTCGGTGAAGCGGGTGTAGCGGCCGGACCTCATGAAGTGGGAATTTGCCGGGTCGGCCGCTACACACACCATCGCCTTGCCCTGGTTCGGTTTGTCATGCAGAGCTCTGTCCCTTTCGGTGGAGAGGAGCGCCCGGATGGTCTTGACCAGCTTGTGGCGGTTCCTCGCTGACACAGAGGCCTCTCCGCAGTTGACGCGGGCCCCATGCTCCAAGAGCTCCCAGGCGACGGAGAGGCGACGGGAGGCTTTCCGGGCCTCCGTCCACACAGACTGGACCTGTGTGGACGTTTGTCGGAAGTCGCCCTCCGTCTCGCCTGAGAGGTAGGCCTCCATGTCCTCGGTGTTTGCGGGTCGTCTGAGCCGCCTTGACACGACGCCCTCTAGGTCCCCTGCTGCACGCTCCCGGACCTCCACGTCGGTCGACGTCAGTAGCTTGAAGGCCCCGTCCACCCGGCAGATGTCGCTGAGCTCCGCTGCAAGTGGGATCCCTGCACTGCCAGCCTGAGAGCCTCCGTACAAGTATTCATTGGAGGCTCTGGCTGGCACGTACAGGGTCTTCTTGATGAGCGGGCGGAGCTCCTCGTCTAAGCGTTGCCACTCTCCTTTGCTGGCAAGGCCCACCCGCATGGCAAAGTTCAAGGCTGGATACAAGAATGTTTTTATGGCATCCAGCCTTTGCCATGGGGCGAGCATGGAGGAGAGCAGCTTTCTGCCCAGGTGGATGGCCTCGTCGACCGTCGTCTCGTCCGGTAGCACCCTGAACCCCACTGGACGGCCCAGGAACTTGTGCCCCTCGAAGTCGCCAAGCGCCGGAATCGGGTCGCCACCCACGGTGAAGGAGGTGGGCCGTGTACCCACGGGATGGCGACCAGACAGGTGTAGAGATCGGCACTTGGCGGCGTTCAGTCGCAGCCCAAGCCGGGCCGACAGGGCAGCCACACGGTCCAAGCGGCTCTGCAGGGTGGTGGGATCCGCGGCCAGCAGCGTCAGATCATCGGCGTAGGCAAGGATGTTGTGCTGCCTATCGCCTCCCTGTACTGCACGGATGACCGGGTCCACCACCAGGTTGAAAAGCAGGCCGCTCAGAGGACAGCCCTGTCTCAGCCCGGCTCCGATGGTGATTGGCTCCGTAATGCCAGCTGCTGCCACGACGCAGGTGGTGTTGGCGCGGTAGAGGTCTTCAACGATGGTAGCAAAGGCCTCCCCCGCGCCGGCGCCGCGGACAGCGTCGACGAGGGCCTGATGGGCGACCGAGCCGAAGGCGTTGGCAAAATCGAGGAACCCCACGCACAGCTCCCCACCTCCTGTCCTGGCATCATCCAGGCGTCCCTGCAGCACGAAGTTGTGTTCAAACACCCCATCGTGCGGCAGGAAGCCCTTCTGACACCTGGACAGTACCGCATGGTCGCCCAACCACCTCTGCAGCCGGGTGGTGAGACACCCGGCATACAGTTTGGCGATCGTTCGACCAAGGGCAATGGGTCGCCAGTTTGTGGGGTCCTCGCGGTCGCCCTTCTTGTGAATCAGGATTGTCCTCGTCGACTTCCAGCTGAGGGGTGTGCGGCGGTATTGGAGGCATACGTTGTATACCGCCGCAAGGAACCTGCCCTCAGGGTCCACCTGCCTCCAGTGGTGGTACGTGAGGCGGTCCTCCCCTGGAGCTGTACTCTCGCATTTACGGAGCTTGGCTGCGACTTCTTCTGGTGAAAAGGGGCACAAGTCCAGTTCTTCGGTGGCCGGAAGCCTTGACCGCAGGATGCTGGTATCCACGGTTGTTGGTGACCAGAGGTTCGAGTAGTGATCTTTTAGTGCATGGGGGTCGATCGGACAGAGCTGCGACGGGCCTTCAGTGATTAGCCGCACTGCCCGGCGCCGGTTCCTTCGGTAAAGTGTTTGGATCTGCTGGGGGTTGTCGGGGTTCACCTCGCGCCTCCGTGATTGGCGCGAGTCCCCGACTGGCAGCCGCAGATGTTTGGTTGCGGCTGCAATGGCACGGTCGAGGATGTCTTCAAACCGTGCCCACTCCCCAGCAGACTCAGGCAACCGGCTCAATGCCCGCAGCTCTGCCGTCTCGTCTTCTAAGCCCCATGCACTGCCCTCTGGCCGCGTGGTACCAGCATGTTCTTCCTGGGTCCCGAAGTCCTGGGTGCTTCCGTCTTGGTCCTGCGACTCTGCCCTGCCTGGGGAGAGCTCCTGCATGGCCGCCGGCTCGTGAGCCTCGGAGGCTGGTGCTCCCGGGCTGCCTCGGTTGGACAGCAGCGATGGTGTTGGAGAAGGAGTGGCCGAGGCCGCGGTCCGCCCTGGTTGGGTTGGCGTCCGCTGAGAGGGTGCCTCGGCCATCTCGCCATCGCTGCTTTGTCCGGGTGTTCCTCGAGGCGCCACAGGAGACGGCTCCTGGTCGGCGGCCTGCTCGGTGGCCACTGCTGGTGTTTCTGGAGGGTCCTCAGCGGGACCCTCGGTGCTGTCCTGCTCTGTTGGGGGGGTGCCGTCGTTGTCCTGCTCCGACGCACCAGAGGCAGCACCCGCGGCGAGATCACGCCTGGCTGCTAGTGCCGCCTCCCTCCTGTGCCACTGTTCGTGGTTGCTCAAGCCCCTCCTTGTGGGGAAGGACATTGAGCAACTGCCACATTGGTGTGGCAGGGCAGCAGGGGGGGCGGTCGAGTCGGCTGCAGCCAGGCAGGCGTGGGAGGCTGGTCTCAGCCCCAGTGTCTCGCCGCAGATGCTGCACACGTTGATGGTGCGCCGGATTCTGGCACCGTGCTCGACTTCGAGGTGCCGCTGGAGGGACTGCCGCCGCGCTGTCCATTTGGCCGCGGCGTAGGCAGCTCTGCAGCCCTCCTCGCAGCACCGGACCGTGTGGGGCACGGGGAAGAACACCGTGAGGGTGCCATCCTCACGTGCCGGCTGGCGTTCCCGCCCAGTGGTGTTGGGGTCGCCATCGTCTTCGTTGTGGTCATGGGCCATGCGGCCGTGGCCCCCAGGATCCATTGGATGGCCGTGCCTTCCGGACCCGGCGGCTCTCCTTAAAGGAGGCCAGGTCCGGAGGCTAGGGGGCCACTAGGAGTGGCAGCTAGGAGGCCAGGCCCATGATTGACGATGGCGAAGGCGGGGGCCAGCCGGTTGTGCCCCAGCACAGTGCCAGTCAAGATGGCAGGACCAACAGGCACCCCGCAGGTAGCAGCACCGGGTTCCAGGCAGTGGTCAGGCCGAGCAGGGCAGGAGTCTCCGATAGGCAGCAGGCAGCGCCAGGCAGCGGCAGGACCAGGAAGCAGGGCCGGTGTGGGTCGTCCAGGGGCCACCAGGTGGCAGCAGGGTGGGCTGTCCTGGAGGCAGTGCAGCAGGGAGCCGTGGGCCTAGAAAGATAGGGCCGGGTCAGGGGAAAGACACTGCAATAACCGGGCAGGTGTCCGGGCGCCTCTACAAAGATAAGTGTAGGCAAGGCCGGGCAAGCCAGCTGCATGCACTACACTTTGATCTTAGCCAAAAGGCCGAGAAGCGATCTTAGCCAAAAGGCCGAGAAGCGATAACCAGCAGTGGACCGAGGTCTGAACACACCGTTTAAAACCAAAACATAAATCCTAGTGGTCGCAACAGCCTATGCCAGTGCAACGCACAGTTTGCGGCAAAACATCTCATGCGCTCACTTTGACGACTGCAGAGAGAGTTATACCGTGGTTCTTTTAGTTTAAAATGGTGCAGTATTGCCTAATTTATTATTAAATTGGAATAAGAGACACTAGATTCAACAAAATGCACTCAGAGATACTCTCGACCTCGCGTGGATGTCGGGCAGAATAACGGTCGATAGTGTCAACTTCCATACAGAGAGGCCAAAGTGCAAGCGCTTTATTTTCTTCCAAATAATAATTTTATCGACAAATACCTGACATATCCAAGTCCACAAAATCGTCTAAAAACATCATTGATCGCAACAAGCGACGACGTCACATTCAACATGGCTTCTCCCATGGCTTCCCCGTTCATGACTTTCCCTGTGCGCGTCGGCCGTCAACGCGATAAGTTCGTGTAGTTAACTTTATCGGGGATATTTATCATATCCAGCAGAGTCTGTCTCGAATGGTTGCAGACGTTATCGCCGAGGACTACGGTGGCAGGCAAGAAAATAAACTCCTTACGAGGCAAGCGAGCGACGTGAATCCGTGCGACATCTCTAGTGAATCTCCGATTGGAGTGATACAACTCGTGGCAATAACAACGCCGCCCACTGCGCCAAACGCCAGGAAATTCTTTTTTATATAGTTCTTTCTTTCTCGCACCTATCGTTTGATCGTAAACGTTTGCGTTAAGCTACAATGAGGCCAAGTTGCTTCGAGGCGAGCGCCGAAGCCGTGCGGCGTTTCATTTGCGTTGCTCATCGATCGCGGCTCACGTGTGTGTGTGTGTACGTGTAGTAGCTCATTCGAACAACCATGTGGAGTTTATTAGACTCTGAGAAGCCTTATTTTTCAACCACATCGCTTGCAGAGGAATGAGCACGCCGCCGCGGTTCTGTGTATGGGATTTTGGGTGAGTGCCGAAGCCGTGCGACCGACTCACGCTCGCAACGCGGACTTCCGTTTTAAGAATAAGTGACGAATTCTCATAGTGCGTCTGAACCGAGCTTAAGAGTGAAAGTACTATTTCAGTGGTGGACGGTCGCAGAACGGTAACATTCGACATTGTGGAGTCCTTAATTTTGCAACGACGAGCTTAAATCTCCGTAACACTTCCTCTTTAAACATACCGACCGCAGTTCTACAAAGTCGGACTGAACGGAAGCTCGAGGAGAACAAATGACAAGATTTCACGCTTCTATACGTTAATCTTTTCGTAATCATTTGATTTTTGTCATGCAATGTTTCAAAACAGCGACGTTGTGCAAGCAAATGCGGCAAAGGTATGCGGATTAGGTTGGATTGCTGGTGCTGCCATCTCGCAGACTGCGTTGTAACCTCGGAATTCGCCGCTCTGCAACGCTCTCTGTGATGGGAAGCAAGTGAGGAAAAATAAATAACTTATTAATATTGTTTGTTTGTTTTTCTTCCGTGTGCCCTGAGCACCTTCCCTGTGTCGCATAGCTGCACAGTGAACTTAATTACTGTGGCGGGCCCTGGATTCCGCCAGCGACCCTGAATGACTCCTTTCATCGACCGCGAGCGCAGTGCACTATTTCGTTCCTAACATTCCTTGTAATCCTTACGCGAAATAAAGCGACTGGGCTTGTACTATGAGGGCGCTCCATTGATGCCGACCGTAAAGACCCTAAATAATCAATTAGTAACGGCATATCTCTCTCCCTCCTGTGCCGGCGCCCCTTCTCTCGGCTCCTCCCGGGCGCCGACGGTGGCGCCACCTCAGCCGGGTACAGCTAGCAGACGCTCCCAACGTTCGCCCCCTTTGGCGGGCAGTGCACTACGCGTCTGAAGGGTTTGGTTGTTGCGCTTATAACAGGGGAGGTTCATAAACGAGTGACTCCAATAACTGCCGGTATCCACGTTGCACTGCTTCATCGAAGCTCCTTCCACTGCAATCACTTCGATTGCGGCGCCAACGGCGGAGGTGGTGTGCTCAAGCGGGCTAACGGAGTGTTTTTTTTTTCTTTTTTCCCTCGAACGGCGTCTTTTGATCAGCTTCATTTGGGCTTCAACGCCGCAAAGAGAAATTGGAATAACACACGCTTTGTACGTGGATATGTACCTTTTACTTTTTTATAAAACGGGCGTGGGGTCTAGGCTCTAGAAGGGGGTGGTGGCGAAGGTGGTGGTGGCGAAGGTGGTGGTGTACTACTTCCACGATCTTTCTAAGGCGCGTTTGCTCGTACTACAAGAAGGCTTGGTAATGCATCAGGCCTTCATTTCTGGATGCCATAATTCCGAAGGATTTGGCTTTCAATCTTCGGTGAAGTTATCCTAAGAAGAATAAGCTACGCTTTGGTATAACACAACTTTTGAGAAATGATACAAGGCACAGAAGAAAATATACACCGTGACATTTCACAAATTATTTCCAAAATAAGAACTGTTGATATGTCAGCCCACCGTGTGCCTGGCCATAACAATTTTATCAGCGTCGAACGTTGAAAATGGTCTGGGTCATTGCGCACACCTTCGTTAGAGGTTGATTTTACCCGACCTACCCGCGTTAAAAATGTTTCAACCAGCTTAGGTTTGCACGACATTTCTGAACCCAATGTAATTTCGGCTGTGCTTAGCGGATGTTTGCGTCCTGATGTATTGTGTGTGCAGATATGGTGCACACTGGATATAGCTGCCGTTACGGTGCCTAGGCACACTAACTGCCGACTTTGGTAACAACCCCGCAAATACAAATACATGCACCAATGCGCGCTACATAAAAAGGTAGACCTGCACCGCGAGTAGCATGAACAGCGGTTCTCAAACGATGAGAACCGCCGATTTAGTCTCGAGCTCGTCAGCGGAGTCCAACTAAAAAAAAAAAAAAAAAAAAAAGAAGTACGTCTAGCGATTCGCGCCACTTCAGTACGCAATATGCGTCACTGAACGGCTGCTCCAACTAACATATGAAGCGCAACTTTCGTGTCTAAGCCTATCAGTGGTTTCATCTACAACGAAACGAGTGTGATCAAGCAATGTGCGCATCATCATAATCTAGCCTGCCGAACCAGAAGCGTGAACGGCGAGGCTCAGACAACATAAAGCCAGTGGCGTAGCTAGGTCGTCTGGCACCCGGGGCCCATAGGTCTTCTGTCACCCCCCCCCCCCCCCTCCTGATGTAGTCGAGGAACGCGAGGACATCGACAATTTTCGGGTTTCAGCTCCAGCATACAGGCACCTTGGATACCGCGCACGTTCCCCGGGTCCCCCTCTCCTTCGCTTTCTTTCCCAGAGATCGCGAATGCAGCAAGTATACACGCTGTTTTTCCTGCGCCAAATAACAGAGTGCTGCACTGATAATGTGTGATAAGCCCATGTGCACATCTTCTCAGACTGTAAGGCTTGGCAGCCAATACAAATGCGGCATCGTGGAAAATATGACCCACGTCACAAGTAACAAAAATATCTTTATAATAAAGCTTTAATTACCAATTTTAGCGGCAATATTGCTTTTGCAAAATTGAAGCCCGACATTCATATCTTGCTCAACAACAACTTCACAAAAATCGTCGTAGGTAATATGGCAAGCAGTATTTTGTATGTGGGCAGCCCCGAACGAAAACGAAAATTAAATTGTTTGTCAGTGACGCTGATCTCCCCACCATATTAGAAAACGCTACCTGCCTCCCCGCTGCGCGGGCACCAATGCTATGACAATTACGAGTTCTCTTCATTCTGATCAATAAAGCCTTGTTTTCATTTGCTGCTATACGGACAAACGTGATTATCCGAGCTGCGGTACCACCGCAAGATTGGGATCAGAATAGAGCACGCTTCGCGTCGATTCTTGGCGTCACCATAAAGAAAGAAAGAAAAGGCCGCGGTGAAGCCCGTGCCAGGGTAAGCTTGCACTACTGTTGGTCTGCACTCGCAATGGAGAGGATTAAGGGATTAACGTCACTGGTCCACTATTTCATATTTCTTTCGCTGCTGCCATATACTGGGCGCCGTCCGCAGTGCCAAAGTACTGTAGGTTGTAGCCCCCAGAACGATTTTGTTTAAGAAATTTTTGTTGAGTTAATAATATGACTTTGAGTCCTCAATTCTCGAATTGAAGTGCTTTCTCTATAAGTACTAATTACGGGATTATTAAGGATATGGTTATTACTTATCTGCCATATTTTTCGCGCTACCGAGTTCCTAGTAATCACAAAAAGACATAACTTCATAGAATCTCGATCGGGAAATATCCTTACAAAATTCACCTTTTTTGTTTATAAAATTCTGTGCAGCTGATACAGACACTGTACTTGTGACATGAAGTCACACAACAACAGTTTTCTGAAACTTTCGAGGGTAAGAAGGAAAGCGTCAAACATAACGGCAGGTTTCGCAGCGGCTTCTCGGAGCGAGCGGGAGAGGGGAAGTAAAAGCGAGCCGGACATCGCGGCGGGCCCGCAACCTGTCGAGTCATACGCCGCCAAACCCTTTGGCCGAACCGAGTCTGAAGGCTATCCAGGGAATCCCATTCGCGACTTTTGACGGCCCCACTTATGCAATGTCGCCCTCAACGAACGCTTCGCCGTAAACGCGAGCGCCGGGCGCGCTGGTTGAACGCCCTCTTGCTGCTGTCTTTGTTCGTCTTCGCTGCGCGTTCTGAACGGAAGAGGGACCCAAGAGCCCCAACGCCTTACAACGCCTCACTGTATGTTTAGCGACTCCTGCTCCCAGCATGAACGCACAGCACGAGCGCACCCCACATGAAACGTTGCGCTAAGGCGAGTAGTTTAGCGGCCATTTCGCGAATTAAAATTTTTTAGCCCGCACATTCGTGCAATTATTTCGTGGGGTGTTGATAGAGCTGCAGCCGACAATTCTACGGCGCTACGCATCGGGTGCATGAGCTCGGGCTACTGGATGCCGGAGCATTCTTTGCAATTGGCGCCCAGTCAAGCCGGCGGAAAGAGAGGTGTCTTCAGGCGTATATGACACCTCCCCCCCCCCCCCCCCCCCCCCGCTGGCCCCTTGCACCCGGGGCCCACGGCCCCCCGGCCCCCCCTGTTGCTACGCCACTGCATAAAGCCCGGCTTTCGTAGCAGCGAGTGAACGTTTACAAGTACAACCGTGCCGAACGTTATACAGTGCAAAAAAAAAAAAAAAAAAAAAAGCTGCAGACGCTCGCGCTTCTCACCAAATCGTCCGAAAAAAATGACTTCTGATGAACGGCCACTTTCCTCACAAAGGCGCAGGTCGCGCTCATTTTCAAAGTTTGCCCGGCCGATCCTGTGCAGCCATATCTTTCGACGAGCCGCGTTGCTTCTCGCGGATGGAATAACGAAAAGTATTTTCCCTTTAGCCTCCTCGGTTGTTGCACCCATAAGCACAACGTAGGCTAGGCAACGCCGCAATACGTAAACGGCGCCAGCGCTAGCGAAACGCTGCCCGCCGAAACATGGCGCCGGCGTCTGCTACGGACCAAAAAAGCGCGCGCTAGCACGTGACCACGGCGCTGCGATCAGTAGGAGGGCCGACTCGGGCAGGCGAGAGGGAAAGCGGCAAAGTTCTGAGGAAGTCGTTACTTCTTTATTCAGGGGGTTTAGCCGACCGTAGAATCGTACAGCTCTCATGGGATACAGCCGCAGGCGGACTTCCCCACACACCTTCGCTGCACAGTGGTGCACAATGCCAGATAGGCGTCATGAACGAGAACCGTGCGACTTCGCCAGGTCGCGCTCGCTTGCTGCAGGAAGACAGGCTTAGAATAAATGAACAAATAATTCAAATTTAATTACGAGAACTCGCTTCATATACAGATGTCTCAGTGTTTTTTCTTCATTTAAGGCTTTACCTGGCGGTTGAACGTGGCTTCAGGTCAATATTGTCAAACTTTGGAAAGGTCACGGACACCGGGTTTTGTTCGAGGTTATGCTGTACACATATACGTGCAAACGTGTGCAGTACTACCGCAGGAAAAAAGAAGGAAGAAGGGGGGGGGGGGGGGGGGGTGAACGAGACGTCGATACAAGTTTGTAAATCGCGAACAAAAATGTAAGAAACACCTTGTAACGTCGCAAATGAGCGTTTAGACCAGCTAGGAAGTCGGTGGTCCCTTCTCCACCAGCATCGCGAGTGCGATGTAGTTAGTTGCTGCCGTACCGTCGTGTGCGAAGAAAAATCCACACAGGGAGCACAACGCATGTGTTTTGTATATATACTGGGCATGGCTTGCGCCCATTTCTCAGACGCCTCTGGATGTCTGAAATTAGAGTCCATAAAGCGCGTTTGAATCATTTTTGTGCGGCGTGAGCGGTCACTCTCGTCGAAGGAACAAAATGAAATAGGGTTGTAAGTTAACAATTACGTCGCTGTCAACGCACTAGCGTTTAAGTACGCGGAATAGGATGGAACGCTTGCCGTATTAGCTTCTGCGTGCCCTCTCGTTTAACTCCGCGTCGCGAGAAGTCGATACCAGCGTTGTATACCTGTCGTATGCCGCATTCGTGGACAAGCTAGAGGGCTGCGCTTTCTACAAGGACCAAGTACGCAGGCAGAGCGATTATCTATCTATCTATCTATCTATCTATCTATCTATCTATCTATCTATCTATCTATCTATCTATCTATCTATCTATCTATCTATCTATCTATCTATCTATCTATCTGTCTGTCTCCTTTCGATTTATCAATTATATAATGCACTATACCAAATGTAAAGGATGTTGACAAACGGCATGGAGGCTGAGAGGTAATTTCGCCCTAGAATTGTGGGAGGTCGCCGTTTTCGGGCTTCGCCGAGAGTAAAACCAGCCGGGCGCTTCGGTAATGAGTCGGGAGGCACCCTTTGGCGGCAGATAGCTTGCGCCGACACCTCGGGACATCTTACCCTGTCGCGCGTGCGGTCTTGAAACGTAGGAAAGGGTGCGACGTTGGGGGCCCTTTGGCCTGGAAGCGCGGACGGAGGCGCCCTGCCTGGGACGGACCACGGGCAAAGCGTCATTAGGGCGTCAATGGGCATGCCTGGGGTACAAAGGCCAGAGGGATCGGTGACCCGATGCGCGGTCTCTTGAAAGGCAGGCTGGCACCGGAGACACAATCCATCTCTGCACTTACAGTTTTATGGGCCCGCCGGACGGCATGGTGAATCGGTGGGTGCGCTTCGGCAGGGGTGCCCTTTGCGGCACGCAGTGCGCGATGGTTTTAATTAAGGTGCTAGGACGGGGCGACGCAGATGTTCGTTCCCCGTAAGTGTTCTTCAAAGTGTCGGGAGACTTTCCCGTACATGTCGCCGAGCAGGATGTTTGGGATGTTATTTGTTTATTTGTTGTCTGGTGGTTCCTTTCTCTCCCTCTATCTCTCTGAATATTCCGAGGAACGCAGGGAGAGGGTGAGAGTGAGATTGTCCAATGAGTGACAGCCCTGTTGACCCAATGAGGTCATTGGGGTGTCGTGATTTGCCGTGAGGGGATTCGGGAGGAGCAACTGAAGGGTTAAAACCTGGCTCCCGACCTCTCACGGGGGTTCCGGGCGCAGGAAAGGTGCTCTGCACTTTCGGCTCTGCCGAGTTAAGGCGCCGGTCCCAGTGTAACCAAGGGGTCTTGACGTACGAACGGTGTTATGCACTATCGGCTATGTCGAGTTGATACGTCATACCCACTGTAAATAGCTGTCGATGTAAATATTGTGTACATAAAGTCTTTTCTCTAAATGCAAACGTCTATGGCGTCCCATCTCTGATGGAAGAGGAGAAACGACGGCAGCCGAAGAAAAGTTTCTCTACCAAGTAAGCTGGTTACGCCAGCTTGGAGAGCACTCTGTGCTACGAGAGTAAGAAGGAAGAGAAAATTTGCTCCAAATATAATGCCATCAAATACCAACGAGCCCATTATCGCCATCACAGCTGCAATCAACCAACTCGACCGAAATTTGTCCCACTCAAAAGAGAAAGACATTTAATTCATTGGCGGTCACAAGAAGTCTTATCTCCGGACCTTCACAGCGCTCGGTTAGGTGGTTAAGCAGAATTTTTTTTAAAAGTCAAAATTTCAAGATTTGCAGCGGCAAGCTTGAAACTCTGTAGCTCCACAGCAAAGCCACGTTAATCGCCACACCGTAAAATGTTCTACTGACATACAAGTGTATATCAAATGCTTGGAGTGAACACGATAAGCTTATGAGATTAAGTTTACATATGCCTCCTCTTTTTTTTTTTTATCAGTTGGGATTCATTTCCTTCCGTCTTCTCTTGTCTCCCCATACAGCCATTCATAATACACGACAAACGCGATACTTCAAATTAGTGTGCTTTGTTTTGCCACGTGTGGTTTTGTTGCGGTGTTGTAAATTTGGTCGTCGAGCTCACCTTGAAGTTACGCAATATCGCACCTCCCGTTCCGCCTCCTATGATGCGACGTGATCGCCCTCGCATGCGTAGCCCCTGAAGTCGACGCTGTTCCCACGGAAACCCTCGGCGATGACGGCCTGCATCAATTAGTGGGCTCTCCGTGATGGTCGTCTTGCAGCGAACTGGAAAGCCTGGGGCCTTCACGGTCGTTGCCGTTGCCGCGGGATATGCGGTCACCTCGAAGGGAGCTTCGTTGACCCGTCAACCGTCGGCACTGGCGGTTATATATATATATATATATATATATATATATATATATACGGGGTGATCATGTTTAAGTTTTATGGAATTTTTAAAAATCGCCTGTTGCAAATAACATAATTCTAGTTCATGAGTCGCCGCGAAGCCGCCGGTTGGTCGTTCTGTACTCAAGCGAACACAGCGAAGGAGTGAGAGTTGGGAGAAAGACGGGAAAAAAATATTTATCGACTGACAATGACACAAATATTAAAAGAAACACAAAAAACACAAGAGCACTAACACGCATGCACTTAATCTAGATCAATGATGAATATAAAAGAAATACATCGAACAGTTAACAGTCAATATAGAAATTAACGCTACACAAAACGCGCTTAACGGTGGTCAACTAAACAAAGTTCAAAAGAAAGCAAATGATGGCATACGCATGGCCGGGCAGCTGCAGCAAGTCCGTAAAGCGTGGAGTCGACGGCAGGGCTTTCCCGAAGAACGCTGGCAAGGCGATCTCGTTGCGGTGGATGCGACTGCTGGGCTGGGTTTCCCGGGAGTCCAGGTCTGATGAGTTCCCCCAAGTAGGTTGAGCTAACTCGAGGGGAACTACCGTGAGCTTCGTTGCAGAGGTTGGGTTGTCGTCTCTTACGCCAACTATGGTATAAAGTTTGTAAACAGGTATAAGGTGCCTCAGAAAGGCTGGCCAACGTTTCGATAGGAGGACCTGCCTTCGTCAAAGGCGGCCTCGTCATCCTCGGCATGTTAGCTTTAAAGGGTTAGTGCAGTGACGTCGCGTGTGGGTGTTGTCGCTGGCGGCTGGTTTTAAAGGGAGAGACTTCAGAGGTAATGAGCGCTGTCGTCCGACGTCTGTGAGCTTCGTTCCCAAGACGAGGGGACAAGAGCAGGAGAGTTGGAACGCGGGGAGAAAAGAAAAAAAAGAAAAGAAGAGAAAAAAAATCCGGGGCGACACCAAGACGAAAAAATAAAAGATAGAATGAACAAGAAAGAAAAAAAAATAAAGACGGGGGCATGGGAGGGCGTTGGGGAGGCATTCAGGGGTGTCGTTGGCGGCATGTTCTTGTGGCATTAGAAGAGCCGGTCATGCGGTGAGTGCGCGAGTAATACAAAAGACAAAAAAAGGACATGAGTTGAAAGAGTGACTTGAGTAGCAGCAATACGTCGAGTAATATTGTAGTAGTTAAGATGGCGACGAGGACTCTGCGGTGCAATGTATGGGGTGACAAAGGCAGCGGCATGGTCTTTCAAGGGGCATTGCCCCAGTCGCTGAACGTAGGTGTCGTTAAGGCGGCATCCAGAAATGGCGATACCCTGGGTTGAGGCGCCGAAAAAGGCATATTGACTTCGGAATCTGTTGGTGAGGGTGTTTCAAAAAATATTTATATATAAAGAAAGAAAAGGAAGAGAGAGGGGGGAACCGAAACCGGAATAACAAATAGGAGGGTGACGTGCGCAGAAGCAGGCGGGGGCAAGTGTACATGGGAGAAGGCGGTCGTACAGTTGATATAAACGTGAAAACCTGAAAGAGTATATTCAATTGAATAGTAGGCAGGAAAAAATTTTCCAAATGGAAGAGTAGGTGAGGTTAAGAATTAAGGTACTAGCTGGTAGCATAATGTGTTTTATGTCTTGGTTGATGATATGAGAATTTCAGATTTAAGTTACCGCTATTAAAGATTCTAAGTTGCCACGTGCCAAATTATTTCCCGTCGGGTGTAGGCAATTAAACTTGTGTATGAGGTATGATTCCGTATATTTCCTTTCGCGAGGGGAACGGAAATTTGCTTGTAGTATATAGAGCCTTGCTTTGTCAAATATATGACCATGTTCATTAAAGTGGCTGGCTACTGCTTTAGGAAAATTGTGTTTTGTGTCCGCGCGGTGACCGTTGAGTCTTGTATGCATGGGTGTTTTTCTTTGTGTATGGGTTTTGTTGTCCAGTCTCACCTATGCATTGTTTGCTACAAGCGGCGCATTCTAGACAGTAGACTACGTTGCTTGATGTGCAGGTGAAAGCCAAAGTTACCTTGTGTGCGTAATTCGACGCCATACTTTTTACTGTAGTAGTAGATTGAATATGTTTGCATGTAGAGCACCTGGGGCGTCCACAGGGACTGGTTCCCAACTTCCTCTTTGTATTTAGTTTGGCGTGCACAAGAACATCTTTAAATTTAGTGTTGCGTCTGTAATCTACTCTGGGAGGGTCGGGAAAATTCTTATTAAGTTTCTGGTTGCTGGTGAGAATTGGGTAGTATTTACTGAGGATGTTATTCACGTTTGGGAGTGCGTTTGAGAATTTAGTATTAAGAAGAGGCGTTGTTGTTCGTGTGATCCTCGGGCGGGGCTTGAGGACCTCGGCTCGATCAAGTTTGGTTGAAGCGGTGTAGGCTTTTTGAAGGTCGCTGTTTGGGTGATTCCTGTTTGATAGGGTTTCTTTAAGGTGATCGAGTCTATCTGTGTAGTCTTGGTTTTCAACGCAAATGCGACGTAGTCATGTGGCTTGGCCTTTAGAGATGCCTTGTTTGCAATGTGTGGGATTTGTGGCTCGTATATTCTAAGTACTGTTGTTTGTCGAAAGGTTTCCTATACAGCGTTGTCTTTAGCTCCCCATTGTCTCAATGTATATTGTTGTGTCCAGAAAGTTTATGCTCTCAGTTGAGGATTCTGATGTGAATTTTATTGTTGGGTGAAAAGGGTTTAGAAATGCTACATATTTATCTAGACTGTCTTGACCATGTCCCCATATTATGATTATGTCGTCTATGTATCGTAGGTATGTGTGGGGCTTGTCAGTGCAGCGCGATAGGAAATCTGTTTCTAGAATCCCCATAAATATGTTCGCGTAGGTTGGTACAAAAGGCGTACCCGTGCTTGTACCATGTATCTGTAGGTAGTTACTCTTCTCAAATTTGAAGTAGTTATGTGCTAGAATTAATTCAAGGAGAGACAAGTAGACTTCAGTAGAGTGTTGTGCATTGTGTTTAGACAGCGTTTGTTTTATCGAAGATAAACCATCAGGGATTGGAATGTTGGTGTACAGCGCCGTGACGTCTAGTGTTGCGAGAATTGTGTTGTGGGGTAGTGTGCCTTTAGTATTAATGTCTTCTATAATTCTCAGCAGGTGAGGCGTATCTTGTACAAATGACGGAAGTGCTTTTGGCAAGTCAGCAAGGTAGTGGTTAAGCAATGTGGAGATGCTCTCTGTCGGGGTGTTGTTGTTTCATACTATCGGGCGACCTGGGATAATAGCAGTGTATAGTTCAGCGGTTGGAATTTTATGAATTTTTGGAAGGAGGTAAAAACGCCCGGCAGTTTTGTTGCTTGGTTTAACTCGCAGTTCAAACGCGGCTAGGCGGCCCAGACGATACTGCACGGCACTAGCTCACTGATGCTTTTCAGCAGATTGTATACGCTCAGCTTCCAGACTCCTTAGCCTGCGTTTAAATGACTTCTCATTTCCTTACAGTTGCCTAGGTTGGAGGACGGCACATATTGGTGACGATTCAATCAAGTTCACCCAATTGTATACCGGCTACTCCCAAGGTCTTAGCCGCGCCCCTTTTAATTAGGGGCTAGGGAACGGGTGCTTCCCCCCTGCTGATAGGGTTCGCGCACACTTATTGGACCACACACGCACACGCTTGAGTTCGTGGCCAGCCTCCATTGTCCGTTCACAAACACAGTAGAAACTACGGCAGCCGGCCATACGGCGCTGTCGGCACACATACACTAGAGTTACTGTATGTGCTGTATATGCATATACAGTAACTCTAACATACACTGGCAGCAATTCGTTGACACGGCATTGCACAGACAACCTACATATTTCGGAGTATTCGCAACCCCGCCTTCTTAGTTAACTTCTCAATGCGAGCGCGGAGCAGGGGCTCCTACAAAAACTCGTGGGGTTGTCACGGTCGCGCCGACGACACAGAGGTTCCTAGAAAAGGCTGACGCGGCGTCACGGTGGCGCCGATGACAAAACTAAAACTAAACCTGCCTGTGACTTTCGGCCGCTTGCCCGAGTGGCTGGCAATACCCGCCTTGCTCGTCGGTTCCTACTACTACGACTCTTTTGGCGCCCGTTGATCGGTGCTTCTCCAAATCGAATAATGCCGCACCGTGACAGCCACGCAGACGGCATCGATTGCCCATAGCCCGATGGTCAGCGTTGGTTACAGTACCTAGCTATGTGACCTGGTGTGCCACAGCTCTAGCACACTGGCGTCACAGCGAACTTGGGAATGCTGCTGACAATGGTCAGCCGCGGCCGTGCGGGGACAGTAACAAATATTCCCTCCTTCTAAGTCATAGGCAATGGCTGGTCGTCGCGAACGAACGTAGCGTGGGCGCTGTTCAAGGCATCGGTCAAAAGAATCGTTATAGGATGGCTCGCTCAGGTTATAATGCGGGCCGTCCCTGTAGCTGCCAAAGTCCGCAGCGTTTGCCGAGTGTTGCCAAGGGGTCGAGGGGGTTGCACAAACGGCGTCTCGGAAAGCGCAGGAGCTGGAAGGTGGCGCCACACAACGTGCTTGTTCTTCGTGTCCAAGGAGCTCCTCACGGACAATCTGACGAATGGCGGATGGTAAGTCTGTTGGAGAATTCGTGTTCACACTGGCCACAGTCATTACGTTAGCTAGCCGTCCAAATTTCGGTGTAATTCGACGAGTCCCTTTAAAAGGGAATCGCGGAAGACGTGACCTTATCTTTTTCTGACATTCGAGGGTTTACGGCCTTGCACACTTTTAGAACTTACTCGATTAGTGCATGTCTCTCCGGGGACCTGAGCCCTCTGAGCTAACGTCAATTCCGCTCGTTTCTTCTTACCATCCGAAACAATTCTTGATCTCCTCTACGAAACAGGCCCAGGTAGTTATAGTGCGTCCGCATGGTTGTCACACCAAACCATCGCCGTGTCAGTCAAAAAGAAAACAACGTTTCTCAGTTGGGAGGCAGCGTTCCGGTGATTGTGCGGGCTTACCCTCTCATAATGCGTGAGCCACTCGTCGACATCTCATCCTGCCTTTGCGGAGAACGTACGTGGCACTCGGTAGTGCTGAATCGGAGCTGGTCCTGCCGAGCATCTTCGTCTCGAGGCACAACAGTGGTTGAAGGCAAAAGTCCGGCAAGGCGGCGGCTTCTACGAAGGTCTTGTACTGACGGCTCCGTGTCGGTAGTGGGAGTTGCAACTCCACCAAATGTAACGCGCGAAGCGTTTACTTAAGTATGCGTTGGTGGGAGGTGCGGGGTACCACGGCTGGAAACGGCGCTCCGCAGTAGACGTCGCATCACCGTCCGCAACAAAACTGATGGTGAGCACGCGGGATCAACGTCGCTACCGCCTAAAACGTCACCGTCGCCAGCTATGTCGTTGTCCCCTTCAGTTGTGGTTGTGCAACCCAAGGATCCTGGAACTTTCAGCGGGACCGATGGCACCGACGTTGAGGAATGGGTGTCGATGTACGAACGCGTGAGTGGAATCAGCAGATGGGACCCTATGCTTATGCTAGCTAACCTGTTGTTCCACCTGAGAGGCACGGCAAAGGTGTGGTACGAAAGCCACGAAGAGGAGCTAACCAGCTGGGACCAATGCAAAGAGAAGTTGACAGAGTTGTTTGGCAAACCAGCTGGCCGTAATATTGCCGCAAAGCAGGAACTGGCCTCCCGTGCGCAATACCTTACGGAGTCCTACGTCTCATACATCCAGGACGTGGTGGCGCTTTGTCGTAAAGCCGATCACGACATGAGAGGAGCTGAGAAGGTCGGGCACGTGCTGAATGGCATTGCTGAAGACGCCTTTAATCTGCTCATTTGCAAAAGCTGCTCTACAGTTGATGCTATCATAAAAGAGTGCCGACAATTCGAGCAGGTCAAAAGCCGACGCGTCTTGCAACCATTCGCGAGACTTCACAATACTGCCGCAACGTCGACGTGTGAAGATCAACCCGCACAGCAGCATGCTTCGCCATCAGAGGACATGGTGCGAATCGTTCTACGTGAACTGAATGCGATGGCGCCCGGAGTTTTCTGTTCGCGTAGCCCTGATGCTACCACTCTTTCGGTTCTTCTCGTACAAGCCATCGTTCGCCAGGAACTTGAAAACTTTGGTTTACATTCTGTCTGTGCTGTCGCCAACCCCAGAGCCAACGAACGCCCTTCTAGTACTTTCGCTGCACCTTGGCGCTTCTCTCCGCGTTATCGCTACCCGACTGAGCGGAGAACTGCGGACGACCAGCCAATGCCGCCGCATTGGTCATGTCGCCCGATGCGGTCGCAACTCGATCGTGGCCCTCAACACCTCGCACGCCGGCCAACCTGAGCCGTTTTGATGGAAATGCCCGCAATGTTTCGCCCACCGCACCCAACCGATTGTACCTGATCTCACCTCTGCCGACAACTCTTCTAGGAACACGTGGTACAGTCACTCACCATCGCCGCGCGGACACCAGTCTCGTTCACCGCAAACACGTCGCACATCTTCCCGTTCGCCGCAACCACGTCGCTTTTCGTCCCCTGTGGCTTTTGGCGGCACCCTTTCAGAAAACTACGAAATGCAGCCCTCGGAGGTGGTGCTGCATTACCTATTACTGCAGTAAATCCTCCGTCTGTGCCCACAAGGAGAAGCGTAATTGACGTTAAAATAGACGGTACCTGTCCAAGCACTCGTCGACACTGGAGCCCACGTTTCTGTGATGGGTGCTAGCGCTTACGTAGACGTTCAAAGAAGGTCCTCACCCAAGCAGCTGCCCGAGTGCTTCGTGTGGACGACGGCGGCGTGCTGGTTGTTCTTGGAATGTGTATTGCGCGTTTAAGTATAGCCGGCCGCCCTACTTCTGTTCACTTTGCTGTGATCGACAACTGCCCTCACGACATTATCCTTGGATTGGGCTTTTTATCCAATCATTCTGCTCTCATCGACTGCGCAACCGGCGTTCTACAGTTAGAACTGCCTCAACTCGCTGATACTCCCAGCACAGCCTGCCCCACCGCACTTGTGCTCGCTTCACGATGTGCGTCTGTCACCCGAGGCAGTCACGTCACATTTACCGCCCAGCCACAGGTTCCTGACGGTGACTATGTGCTTCGCCCTATGGTCGACGTGCTTTTGAACCGGAACATTGCGGTCCCGCATACGCTGGTCACGGTTACTAATAACGACGTCGTTCTACCGCTTCTGAACTTCAGCCTGTGCCCTCAAGTGCTTCCGGCCGGCATGTTCTTGGAAAGCGTTTCTAGTAGTTCTGAATTTGACATTGAGAGTCTGAATGCCAAGAGTGGTTTATTAGCGCCAATTGCAGTTCACAGCTCTGTTTCCTTAACGGATGACTTAGCCAAAATAATTGCACCTGACCTTACCTCTGCACACCGGTCTACTGAATCTTACAGTGACATCTTTGATTTCGGCGACAGGCCTTTAGGCCAAACATCTGTTGTTCACCACCGTATAAACACTGGAGGCACGAATCCTATTCGTCGGCGTTCATATCGTGTACCGCATGCTGTACGTCGAGTCATCCAATCAGAAGTGGATAAAATGCTCCTTAAAAGGGTCATTGAACCATCAGCCAACCCTTGGGCTTCGCCTGTTGTCCCTGTGGACAAAAAAAGAAGATGGTACCTGGCGTTTTTGCGTCGCTTATCGCCACTTAAACAAGATCACGCGAAAAGACGTCTACCCTCTATACCACGCATCGGTGACGCCTTAGACTGCTTGCACGGAGCTAAATACTTCTCGTCCATCGATCTTCGATCTGGCTAATGGCAGATTTCAGTTGAGGAAATGAACCGCGAGAAGGCGGCCTTCATCACGCCTGATGGTTTATATCAGTTCAAAGTCATGCCCTTTGGCCTATGCAATGCTCCTGCGACATTTGAACGTATGATGGACTCTTCTTCGAGGCTATAAATGGACCATCTGTCGTTACCTTGACGACGTTATTGTTTTTTTCTTCCACCTTCGGCAGCCACCTTACCCGACTCGCTGCAATTCTTGCGGGCTTCCGAAAAGCCGGCCTCCAACTGAACTCCACGAAATGTTAATTCAGGCGCCGTCAGATTACCGTCTTGGGACACCTCGTTCACGCATCCAGTGTACAACCATACCCGGAAAAAGTTCGCGCCGTTCGCAGTTTCCCTGTGCCACGTTCTGCTTCTGACGTACGCTGCATCGTCGGCCCGTGTTCGTACTTTTGCCGTTTCGTCAAAAACTTCGCCGACGTTGCTCGGCCTTGGACAGATCTTCTAAAGAAGAACACGCCATTCTCACGGGGCCCGGAGCAGGCTCACGCTTTCGCCGCTCTCGTCGAGTTTCTGACCACCCCTCCCATACTTGCCCACGTTGATCCATCTGCACCGACCGAAGTCCATACTGACGCAAGCGGCCATGGCATCGGCGCTGTTCTCGCATAACAACATAATGGCACCGAGTGCGTTATAGCTTACGCCAGCCGCCTGCTGTCACCTGCCGAGAGAAATTACTCCATCAGCGAGCGGGAGTGCTTGGCTTTAGTTTGTGCTGTCGCCAAGTTCAGGCCATATTTGTACGGCCGCACGTTTTCGGTCGTTACAGACCACCACGCACTCTACTGGCTGTCTTCACTCCGGGACCCGACAGGACGGCTTGGTCGCTGGCCTTTGCGGCTCCTGGAATTTTCATTTATTATCAATTACAAGTCTGGACGCCTCCACAAGGGCGCTGACTGCCTATCTCGTCACCCCGTGGATCCTCTTGATCCTGCTGCGCATGATCCGGTGACCTGCGTGATTGCTGTTACTGGCATGACCGACATGCGCGCTGAAGAACAACGCGACGAATCCTTACTGTACATCACCGCCGGAGTGCAACGTGGCAGCACTGACTGCACGTGCCGCATGTTCGTGGTGCACGACGGCATCCTGAATACCGCCACAATATCGATCCTGACGGCCCTGAGTTGCTCCTTGTCCTTCCTCGTCATCTGCGATCCGTCGCTCTCAAACAACTTCACGATGCCCCGACGGCGGGACACCTTGGATATTTGCGTACATACGACCGCGTACGACGGCAGTTCTTCTGTCCGGGTCTCTACCGCTCTGTGGTTCGTTACGTCGCAACTTGCGAATTGTGTCAGCGCCAGAAGAAAGCTCCCCTTCTACTTGTCGAACAACTCTATCCAATTGAAGTTCCATCTGAACCTTTCTTTCGCGTAGGCCTTGATTTGCTTGGCCCTTTTCCGACGACGACTAGAGGGAATGAGTGGATCGCCGTCGCTACTGATTACGCGACACGTACGCGATCACTACAAAGGCATTGCCAGCTACTTGCGCAACAGACGTCGCCAGTTCTCTCCTCCACGAAGTCATTCTCCACCACGGTGCACCTCGACAGTTACTTACAGACAGCGGCCGCTCGTTCTTGTCTCGAATTGTCGACGACCTCCTCCGCTCTTGTGCCACTGAGCACAAACTGCCCACCGCCTACCACCCACAAACGAACGGTCTTACGGAATGTCTCAAGCTAACACTCACAGAGATGCTGTCAACGCACGTTTCCAAGAACCACCGCGACTGGGACGCCATGCTAGCCTACGTGACATTCGCGTGTAACTCGACCCGACATGACATCGCAGGATATTCACCCTTATATCTTTTGTATGGGCGCGACCCCACTTTGCAGTTTGATACCATCCTCCCTTCTAGTGCGACGTGTTGCAACTGAGTACGCTCGTGAAGTCATCGATCGCGCTCACATGGCGCGTCAAGTCGCCCGATCTCGTTTGTAAGCCTCGCAGCATGTACAAAAAAAGCATGTACAATAAATGCGCCCTTTATAGTCGCCAAATATAAACAAAATATTTTGTTTAGTTCACCGAGGACATCGCTGAAATGAAGTCAGAACTTGTTATGACGCCTGAATATAGGAAAATCGACAGCTCGGCAATTATTTGCAACGCTTCTAACTAGACTAGGAATGTAAAAATTTTGTCAACCATTGCAAAATTACCGTAATCCCCCATCCCTTTCCACGAAATACAAACCTGTTATAATCTACAGCTATGTCAGGAAACTGGGAAGCATAACTGATCGCAGCAATATCACCCGCTCTAACACCTGAATAAGAATTTTTTAAAAGGTTGTGTTTGATGCAACCATATTTAACTTTGCACAGAGAGTTTCCATAGCGTACGACCAATTTTCCCTAAATTTGGTCTTGGTGGCTGTTAATGTTCTCCCAGGGCAGCGGGCTAAATTCTGCCCCACCCGTTAGACATGCTTATAACACTCTTGAGTGCGTGCATGCATAATTTGTTGTGAAAACCCCAATCGCCATCTACTTCAAACTTTACTTCCATATCACCCATTATCTTGTCCTTACAGTCAGCACACATAAGGAAGCTGCCTCCTTTAGTTCAGTGAGGACATCAGGCGAACCTAAAATATCCCGCATGGAAAAAATAAACATAAAAATATGAGGGTTCAGTAATTATTCGCAATGCCTCTAAATAAGCCAGAAATGTTAAAAATGCACTACACATTGCACTTAAAATGTTGTCTATTGCTTCTGAAACATCTTAAATGCAAAGTTCTTTTGGGACATTGGAAAAGCTACCTAATGGCAGCAGCATGATACTTTCGAACACTTGCTTAGAATATTTTTAAAGGCTGTATTTAATCAACACGCATTTACAATTGCACCTAAACTTGGTGTGTTGTTCCCGTTACGTTCACAAAAATTTGACCTCAGTTGTAATTATGCCAGTGCAGCCATCTAAGTTTTACACTGCTCATAAAACAGAATAATAATGCTACGGGCCACTTGCATGCATGCTATACTGGAAAATGTGCATTTAACTCACCCATTTGGAACATTGCCTACACATTGGCCATACAATTTTCCCCATTTCCCTATTTTCCCCAGACATAAACCAATGCCGTGTTTAGCTCACTGAAGACAACGGAGAAATAAACTATGAATCTTGTATGATGCATGAAAACACTTGGAAAAACGTGGATTTGGTAATCAACTGCAACACTTGCATTTAAACCAGGAAAGTGAGTTCCCCAATGCACTGTGTTTAAAATTTTCGCTATATTCACGAAATTTCAACCAGTCTTTCGTGCTGTTGTTTTAGGAGTCTGGGAAACATTTCGATTAACAGCAATGTGACACTCTGGAACGCTTTAATTAGCAACATTCTACAAGGGTTGCAATGAGGCTACACAGAATAAACGTATATTACTCATCACTCAGAACACTGCTTCGTACTTGGAATAAATATAAACAGCGTGCCTGGCATATTTTATCGAGCTTACGGGGGGAAAACAACTAAATGGCATCTATATAACGCAGAAATATTGGGAGAAAGCAACTATTCAGTAACTGTTTTCACAGCACATAAGCAGTCTACACAGCGTAAATTTTTGGTACATGTCACCAAAAAGTGGCCCTCATTTTTAAAAATACGAAATATCTGTTGTTTTTGCTCCAGCCGGCAAACAAGTAATAGCGTAGCTCTTATTTAGAGACAGAGTGAAAGTGAAGTCGCCGAAGTCAGAAGTGGCACATGCCTTTACAAAAAGATTTAGAAAAACTTAAGGCTAATATTGGTATTGAAATGGCTTGCACGTTTGACCAAGGTCATTTTCACGAACATATCTTCAATATGTCGTGATTACATAATGCAATTCCAAAGTTATACCTGTAAGAGGTTTCATTAGATTCTCGATTGTGATAAGATACTGGGACTGCAACACTATGTAGGCTATGTGAGCCCAGAGATTAAATAGTTTTCATAAAAACGTGTTAAAGACGAAGACGAAAGGAACACATAAGACAGGACTGGCACCAATCCTGTCGTACGTGTTCCTTTCGTCTTTGTACGTGTTTAGTGTGTTTTTATGAACTGTCAAGATGCATCAACTCGCCTAAACCAAGCTATTGAGATTAAATAGTTCCAGCATTTGATAATCTGCTGATTACATGCCATATGGCACACCAGTCGTCGGGTGAGGCTGGCTATAATACTTTATCTGGACCTCTTTATCGCCCACAGGTTAATGGTAGCAAGCCGATTGTGTATTCAAATACGGACATAGTGATCCCAATAAACTGGACATGATGCAAGTTGCCCAAGCTGACAGTTTCTTAGGATGGGAACTGCCCAGCGCCAGGCGTTCTCCAGAACGTAAGCGTATGTAGCGAATACCACGCGCTGTCCGCTACACAGTGCCCCGAGAAGACACAAATAACAATCCTTGCTGTCCAAGCGGGGTATGCACGGTAGAGAAAAGGATTACTTATATGGTCACTAAATTAGGAAAGAATATTTAGCTTCAATTGTAGGTTCGTTGGACTTTCCGGCGTGCAGCCGAAAGTGCCCGCTTTCAAAGGTGGGGGAGCAAATTACATACTTCGCCGCACCCCTCCCCCCACTTTTGAGTGGGGGGGGGGGGGGGGGGCAAGTGCCCTCCTTGCCCCCTGGTAGATACGCCTATGCTTGGCATACTACGTTTACAATGAGCAGCTGCCTGCAGACGTCCAAGCAGCCTTCGGTGGTTTTGCCCCGTACACAGGACATGGAAAAAGGGTTTGCAACATCCTGCACTTTGAGGTGTTGAGGCAAGCATGACTTACCAGGAGTCCCTTCATGTTCAGGTCGATCGGGGTTGTGGAAGCCATCAAGCCAAAATGTAGAAACAGTGCAAGTTGACTGCTCTCATCGACAACTCAGCGGACTGCAAAGGCGGCAGGAATTGGTTCTCCTATGGTTTCGTAACCAGCCGGTCTATAATCATCCTTTGGGACAGGTCCACACTGAAGGTGTCTCCCTACCGGACTTTGTCAAACAGATCCTTGTTCCTGGCCCCCAAAGTTCGCCGTTGAAAGACATGACTCACCAGCGGAACTGCTAACAACAGTGCGCGAGGCGTCTATGCTGGCTGCGGCGTGTGAAACTGAATGCGGTGTGCCTGAAGATGTGGACGTGCTTTGTCAGTATTCCCATTGTGAAAGAAGAATTCCCGTTGGAAGGGTTGTGTCTTACCTCACAAGTAACATCCTTTCTCGTTTGGCCTGAGACAAGGAAGGTGGGTTTCTTGTTTCATGTTATGTGTTCTATTAGTAAAGCTCAAGTTTCTGTGGATGGTGTGGTCAGATGCTAACCTGAAGAATGCAAAGTCCAAAGCACAGCGCTTGTCGTTGTTGCTTCTTTTTGTGTTCCGCGTCTATTTTTGCGCTGGTTATATCATTATGGAATACCATTTCGCCCAGTCTCACACCTTGCTTCTATCTACAGAACTGCTCTGAACTGAAGCTCCTTTGAAATGAGCTTCATTTCTCTCATTTCAACATGGTATCGTCATGCATGTGGCGATGGCATGAGTCAAAGTACACTAAACCTATATGAATAAATTCAGTCTTAATTGTACAGCTTGCAGACCTGCAGTTTAATAACACCTCTGCATAAAATATTATCGTGAAATGTACTTCACGTCCTTCCCAAGAGGGACAGCATGTCATATTCTTCAAACCCGTTTTCTACAACACATATTGTGTACAGTGCCCTGATAGACTCGCAAACAGCGTCACAGTTACATGTTATGCGGAATATTGATAGCTGCCTTACACATCCTGAAATGCACCAAACCAACTCGTTACCCAAACTGTGCATAGTATGGACACTGGAACACTCGTGTCCAGCAAGCAACGATGCAGTCCATGCAGCAGACTGAGAACATACGCACCAGCCAGCTTCACTAGGTGACAGAATAACAGTCCCTTCAGATGGACCTGTACCACATAGATACAAGGACATACCGACACACCGAAGGCTCGGGGAGAAAAATCTATACCCCACCACACCTGACACTCTCGAAAGAGGATGCGATAACTTGCAGACAACTACAAACCAATGCTTTCCCACACGAGATGAAACAGCATCTCATTTACCCCACACTTTAGATACGACTGCAAATTCTGCTGCACGCAAAACGCTCTGCACCATATGGTATGAAAATGCAACCGAAACACTGACATTCCCTCTAGCCCCCAGTCTACACCGGGACAGTGGAACGCCCGGCTCACCAGCCTCAACCCTGATGACAAATGTCAGCTGAAGAGAGTAAGGCAGATGGCCAGATCACATGGCTTCCTGAACTGAGGAGGCTACCAGCAAGGAATGTCACCAAACAACTCTGTCTGCTCTTAATAAAGTTCAATCATCACCATCATCTGAACACACTCTTAAAGTAAGGAGCAAGCCATATTTCATGACCTCTTTGTGCTACACGGAAATTAAATCTCACATGCACTAGTTATGTAGTTTTCAGAAGTTCCTAAACACAATGGCGTCCAGAAATAGGACTACATTACACAGCAGCACCAATTACTATTGGTTACTACATTAAGTATATCTAGGACAAGAATGTATTGCGCTATATTATTAACAGACCAAGTGCACAATAACAAGGATTTATTTTGACAAGGCCGGGAGTCGCTCATCTATGTCCACACAGACATGGTAACTTCTGAGTTTTACTGCACTCATTGGAATGCAAAATGATTTTATTCTTCCTGTGCAGAAAAAGGCACCTTTCAGGAAATTTACAAAGAATTGACACAGGCAGTCTACACAGATGTAATATATATGTACACAGTAGGACACATCAAGCATGCATGGACATTACCACCTATTTTTGAAAATGGACTGAAAACGCTGTGAAGTTAACAAGAGCCTCGAGAGTTCCGTCATAGCAGACAATATCGCCTGGACAGTATTTGTCACAAATGACCAGTTGACGCCGCTTGGAGAAGAGGCTGCACTTTGCTGCAGTGTCCATCCTCATGAAGAATCGCCTGATGCAACCCATCTGCTCCAGAATCCGTAACATGTCCAGTGTCAGCACACATGGCTCTATTTGACGGGAGAAGTTGGCCCTGAACTGGTCTTCAGTCACACCAGGATTGTCCAAGATGTACGACAGCACTGCGGACAGGAGCTGGAAGAACACGGGGCGATTCAGCGTTCCATCAGGCTTTCTCCACAGCCTCGGAATGTACATAATCTTCTCAAAATTCTCCACATTAATGTTCTTTGTCATTGCCTCGTAATAAGTTCGCTTCAGGCAGCTGCTATTGCTGTCTCGTGTCCGTCGACTGTTTGCGTTTTTCCATCCAATTTCACTTCTCTCATCCTTACTGACACTAGAAGCACTGCTGCTCTCTTTGCCCGCACTTTTCGAAGTACATGATGATGATGGTTCATGCCCTGTGCTACCTGGTGCGCCTTCTACAGTGGTTCCTCCAGCATCAGTGCTACCTTCAGCAGCGTTCTCCGATCTGCCACTGGTGTCAGATGTCGGCTTGAGCTCGTCTGTTACTGCTACCTTCTTTACTTTGGCTCTCAGGACATGCTCCTGCTCCCCTAGAGTGCACGTGTAGGCACGCATCTCTTTAGGGATCTTGAAAGTACGGATCACCCAAGGTTTGCAGTGCTGAAGTGCAACGTATCGAATGCATGTCACTCCAATACGCAGTATCATTTTCTTTTCGACCAAGAAATCAAGGTGAGAGTTCAGGGTCATACTGTCCATGGCTGAATTAAGGGCTTCGCAGAGCTGGGCATAGGTGACTCCAAGTTGTTCTTTCTTCAGAATGAAGTAGTAGATTTCAGTTCCAAGCTGGGCATCTTCGGGGGCTTTCCCCTCCTGTTTGTAAGCATCAGCAATTCCTTCTCCTGTCCAGCAGTGGCTTACTGCACTCAAGCTGTAGCAGGCCCGTTGCTCTTGGACAATCTTGTCATACAAAGGGTTACGAACTTTCAGAGCGTAAGACTTGTCTGTGGGGTCCTCGAGAGTCCAGCCTGGGATGAGATCCTCGTCAGTGAGCGAGAAGTTGAGCTTGCATGATTTGATGACTATGTAGTCCTGAGGACGCAAGTAATTGTATTGGAGTGCTTTAGTCATGTCCTGCCTGAGCATGTAAAGGAATGAACGAGACGTCTTGGCATTGCAGCCAGATGTCACAAAGTTGAGGCTCTTTGCCTTGTCACTGAGTGTGGTGTTGCTCCCGAGAGGCTCTTCAGCCAAGGAGGCAGTTGGTTCTGGCTTTCGCAGGTGCGTTTTCCCAGCAGTCATGCTGTAGTCGTATTCAACTATTGCTTGAGGTACTTCCATCGTGTAACTGAGCTTGTTCATGAGCTGCAGTGTGAACAGCAATGGTGCGTATGCTGGCTCAATACCATCATGGAAGCTACATGGCTCTCCACTCCTACGCTTGGTCAAAAGTTCAAGCAGAAATTTTCCCATCAATGTTATGTGCTGTGGTGAGTAGCGTCGTGTCATATCGAACTGGAACTTGTTGGACAGTGTGAATGGCAGCATGGAGAGGTTGAGAGAGATGAAAAGTTTCTTAGCATTGGGGTGCTTTCTGCAGATGACACCGTTGTGCCTCAGTCGAGCAGTCACAGAGCGAACAAGATTGTCTGGATACTGCTCGTAGATTTTGTACAGCATCAAGGACCAGTTACTCTTGCCATCGTCAGCTGCAAGCGAGGACAGGATCACTATTGCCACTGAGCTGAAGTGTATGTCAACAAGGTTGTGAGGCTCTGTGTAAGACCAGCTGTCCATTTCAACTTGGCCACTCACAATTATTTCATAACGGTCCTTCAGCTCATCAAAACTATTAGGGAGGGTGACCTCCCGGTGCCTCTCCTCTGAGCTCTTGCTGAATTTTTTCATGAGATGATCAAGGACAGTTCTGAACATAGACAACCATTGTTTTTCATCTGATTTCACTGGCTTTGGCCCATGAAACATTTCCACGAGTTTCTGGTCTTGCTGTGCTTCGCAAAGGAAGACTGAGGCATTGGCCTTGGTTGCGGGGTTGAGCAACATAAATCGCAGTCGCCTCTGACATGCTCGAGATGTCTTGTCCTTGCTCAACTCAGGAAAGCGCTCATTCAGGATGTCCCTGATCACAGTGAATGGCACCACCATCTTATCCAAATGTCGGTCCAGAAACCAAGAACAAACTTTGCACATGAGCAGAACAATGTCCTCCTGTGACGACCATGATACTCGCATGGTCTTCATTTCCTTTAGAGCAGCTTGGTCTTTGTCATCATAGTAGGGCCTGCGAACATTGTGACGCTTCCTAGGCTGTACGACCCTGACAGTAATATCAGACTTCTTTCGTTGCGGAGCTTTTCTCCTGGGCTGGTGTTCGTCAGCTTTCTTTGCTCCTTTCACAACAGGCACAGCTAATGGCTTGCCATCTGGTTGCTTTGGGTAGTAGACTGACATTCGAGAAATTGCATCTTGAACCCTTTTCTGGCTTTGTTTTTGTGGAGGACTTGATCCAGTGTTTTTGGAAGCTCTGTCCAAATAGCTAAGAAGTCTCTGCAGAGGCTTAGCACCTTTTGGATTTGCCTTTCTGCTTTCAGCAGCGGATGTGCTTAGCTTTGCGGGCATCGGGCTTGCACAAGCCCAGTTTCTCTTAAGGTGTGCAAAGAGGGCAGAGTCAAAGCCCGCGGCCCCAAGCTGATCGCCGGGCACTATGCCATTGTCTTGCTCTTCTCCAAACTCTCTGTTTCTGCAGGCTTCAATCATGGCTGGCTTCTTGTACAAATTCTGAAGCTCTATGGTTTGACCTTGTATCGACTGCGGCATTCCAAGGGGAGTACAAATGCAAGTGTTTTCAACTTCCAACCAGAAGTGGTCGACGTCCTGCTGAGTCTCAAGAAAGAAGTGCTTTACAGGGTACTCAATGTCAGTTGATACCTGGTGGTAGCCTGGATGAGAAATTTTAGTGTCTTTGATGCATAAGTTTCTGTGCAGGAAAAGGTAGACCTGGTCCTTCTCCTTGAGGCGCTGAGGCCCGAAGGTGACCATCCCTACAAATGCCAGCCTCTTCACTGTCTCATGGATTGAGTAGATGTACCTCCTGGCAAAAAGCAGCGCATTCCTCAGCTTCACAGGCAGACTTCGAATGAGGTAGTGACATTTAATCTTATCATGAAGGTACTCTTCGAGCCCTTCAATCTTGTGCTTGATCGAGCTCGCAATCTTGACAAACAGAGAGAGTGGCAGTGAGAGTAGGATGTCTGCAAACAATACCCATCCATTGGGCGTGCTCGGACTGTTGGACAGAGGTGGAACAAACATCTTCCAGCTAATATCCTTCTGGTACTGTGCTGGGGTTGAAGGGTCATCTGATAGCCGCTCTTGCACAACACCATCGTAGCTGTACAACAAATAATGCATGAAGGCATAACAGAGATGCATTCTGCGAAACTTTGGCTGCGCTCCGTAGTAGCGCCCCATGGCAGGGTTGTAAGTCATCTTGGAGCAGGTACTGGGTTCGGGTGCAGGGCTACACTCTGGCTTCTTGGGCTCCTTTGGTGTGGCTTGGAAATACTTGAACTTGGCCTGCTCTATGGCTGCCTTGACGATTTCATCATCTTTGGTGACAGATGGCATACAAACCAGCTTGAGGTCCCTCACATTTTGCCCCAGTCTCAGGACAGTATGAATAGTCTTGAGGTATCCACCGTTGCAGAGTTTGGAGAGCAGCCGCCTGAGGGACACCCGGTCCAGTTTCGTTGTTGAGCCTTCCTCCTCCTCAGCCTTTTGCAGGGCCTTCTGCAGTTTGGATAAGTCTGTGACCACTGTCTCAGCCTTTATATACTCGAGGATCCTATTTGCCCGCATGAGCATCCTGTAGGAAGGGAGCAGCTTCTGCAGGGGCTTTCGATCCGTCACCTCTGAGAGTGTAGGGAAACTTATTGTCGCCTGTGGTTTCACTTTCCGAAAGAAGCAGGCACTGTTGGTCTCTACAGTGATTGTTGGTTGCTCAACCTCGAGAGTGCCTGCACTGCTGTCATGCAAGCTATCACTGGACGTTGAGCATGAAGGAAGAGTGTCTATGCCCTTTTCTGCTTCTTTTGGCACCTCTTTTGTTGTACACGTGCCTACAGGTGGCTGTTTAGCGACGGCGGCTGTTCCTGCCTTCTTTGCAGCTGATTCAGTTTTTTCCACTTCTTCTTCAGCTTTTGTTACTTCTTGCACTTCTGCAGCCTCCAACGATTTTGACAATGAGGAAGTATCTGTCTTTCGCTTTTTAGCAGGCGGTGGCTCTACCCTTGGCTGCTCCAGCATCCGTTTCTTTTCAGCCAGAATCTTTTTGTGCATCTCAGACTTTGTAGCAAACTCTGGACAAAAGTACCTGATCACACGCTGCTTGCCCACGTCTTCCCTGTATGGTACCACAAGCTGTCTCTTCATCAACCCCTTCTGAAGATTACGAACCTCCAGGCGGGTTGCCATTAAGGCGGCAGACAGTTCACGCGAAGTCATTCCTGCTGTGCCAGTTTTGTAGACCTCCTTGTAAGCTTGGCTCAGCCTCGGCCTGTCATACGTGTACTTCTGCGGGTGAAAGAACAGGCCTGTGCTCTTGTCGGCATTGTACCCTTCGACGTCCTCCTCCTCTTCCTCCTCCTCGTAAGGCCTGACAAGCTCACAGATGCGAACGTTGCGCGGCTTGTTGTTTTTCGTGTACCATTCCTCGCGGGGCGAGTTTGGATAGAATTCGCTGTACGGCACAGCATGCCGGGCCACGTACTTGGACGCTGGGCCATACATGAGTTTCTTGGCCGCTGCGGGGGTCAGTCCAAGCTCGTTAAAGAGTTTAGAAGTCTCTTCGCGCTTGTTCGGTTTGCTGTCTAACAGGGCGCAGAGCTCCCGGGCCATAATCTGCCTCTTAGTTTTCACCTCCACGAAGAACCGCGGCAGATGGAGCAAGAAACCTACTTTGCTACCACCGCTCTCCGTCTTCAGGCAGAAGTCCTGCTTCGTGATTAGGTTTCGCTGCACCAACTGCTTGCGCATGATGAACATGGACGCGTGTGTAATGTTCATCACGCGCAGGTCCAGTTGCCCCTGCGTCGTTTGGCCCAAGTAACGCGAGCGACCAATCCGCTCCAGCATGCAGTACTTCATTTCGCTCAGGTCCAAGTCTGCGATCGTGTTGTTGGGCCCGATCAGCGCCCGCTCGCGAGTCATTTGGTCGGCCACTATCACCAAACGGTTGCCCCACTTAGCAACGACGTCGTCCAGCATGAGTGAGCGCTGCCGGACTTCGTCGCTAATATCTTTGCGAGTGTCAAAGGTGCAGCACGAACCGAGCTGTCCGTTCTTGTTGACCAACTTGTAGGGGTAAGGATCCGGTGGAAGCACATTGGGTTCGACCACGTACCCCGTGTTGGGATCCACGTGCTTGTACCGGTCGTAAATGACGAGGTCCATGCGGGGCTCTTTGAGTGCGTAGAAGCTGAGGCGAGTCTCCGGGACCAGCGCGCTCCATATGAAGGCTTTGGACTTGCTGTCCAGAGAGAGAGGAAAATTTGGGCGCAGCTGCAGGCGGACCCACAGAGCCTGTAGCGTGATGCCATCGAGTCCTTCCAACGCTATCTCGTCGACGCAGCACGAATAAAAATCGGTTTGTGATGTCATGCTTTTCTGCGGTAGACCCGCCAAATGCAAGTGCTTATCACACCTGCAAGTGGCCCCTGTCACCGATTACGGCTCTAAATAAAAGTAGCCACTGAAGTACAAGCATGCGCGTCGCCATGTTAAAGAGCGCAACTTTGATTCCAACTTCGGATTCTAGTGGATTCTTTGAAGGAAAAGTTGTAACGACTAGCAAACCACAAACTCAATGAACTCTTAACCACAATTAAGATAAACACGTCAATAGAAACAAATTTTTTGATCAATAAAAACTTGAATTCTTAATTTTTATCAGAGCTTAGGCAAGCGGTTTGACCATAGAGTTTCTCACTACATTACCTAGAGGGAAATCTGGCGCTGCTGCGCTGTGGTATGCATGGGAATGCCGGTATATTGTGGATTCGGATTGGCATCGTTCTCGTAGAGACAGGACACCTTGAAGACGCGCTTGGCAAGTGCCGTTCCGTCTGTCACAATGATTCATTTTCTACTAAAACAGCACGTGAAAAGCTGTTTTAGCTTTATTATTACGCGAAAACATGTTTTGTTTAACTATGAGAACTTGTTATTGTGTCTACGACTACATGTTACGTAAAAAGTATCAGCGGGCCGCTAAAGTTGGAGAACAGACGACAAGGTTCGCGCTCGCTTTGAAACAGTTGGTCGTCTGTTCTTGCTTTTCTTCGCTTGGTCATTCATCGTGGGTGAGTAAAGATGTAATATGCGTGAATGGAAACATTTTATGAAGATTTTACTTTGAGAACGCATTATTTGCGTAGCCATATCCACGTTTTAGACGAAGCCTCTTACAACACCAGCCAACACGAGCCTCGCAGACACATATACCGTCATTCCCATGACGGCACGGTGCCCCCTTAAGAAACTCCCATAGACGGTGGCGCCAGATTACCCTCTAGGTGTTATAGTGAGAAACTCTATGGGTTTGACCACGGTTTGACCTCGACCGTGGCGATTAGAGCCGCTCACGATTTTTCTGGCTTGGATTGGCCTCGGTATCGGTAGGTATCAGCTCATTGGCTTCTTCCCGTTCCACCACAATGTCCGCCACCGCGTTTCCTTAGCGGGGGCTTAGCGTTGTCTGCGGTAATGCCAGTGGAGTAAGTTTGGAAAGGATTGCTTGTAGGGACTCTGAGGATCAGAACTCCCACCGTAGCGAGGTAAGAACTGTGAACCGATGTAAGCGTTGTAGCTAATGCGCTTTTTTCGTGCTCCTCTAAAACCGCGCGTGCACCCTCTCGCAAGCGGTTGCATTTGTAAGCAACTCGTGTGCACTTTTTCGACCATGTTTTCTCGCGAAAACAAATTGAACAGCTTTGGAAATAGCATCTCGAACACTTTAGATATATGAGCTAATAGTGCTGAGATTCGTTCGTTCTCTGCAAATTTCGTGACGCTTCAGAAGACGTCGCGTCAGCCCGGGAGCTGTCAGTTGTTTACGTGCAATCGGAGTTCAAGAACCGATAACCATGTGGGAATTATGCTTCGCTTCATATGTAGGCTCGAGCCGTTTTGCGTGCTTCATCCTGCTATGTTGACAATGGCGCAACCTCTGAACTCTTTGTGTATCTTGGTTCTTGGTGTACCTTACCTCGCTTATTCGTGCCGTGTTGGGATCCGGTGGTTGTGCTTACCTGCGTCACCTGCGCTTAACACTACGAGGCAGTGACAACTTCTTTCGCGTTACGCAGTCCTAAAGCTTCGGTGCCGAAGGCTACTAAGGAAACTACGTAATGTCACGCGTGTGATAGCTTCGCAGAGGTTTCGAACGTCTCCAAATAAGCCAGCCCCCCCCCCTCCCCTCCCCTGCATAAGTGCCTTGTTGGGGAGCATCTGGTCCTGTGTTCGTCCTCTTCCCTGCTTTGTGTTCGTTTTTTAAAATCCAAAAGTGAGGGCGCATAGATAGATACCAAGAGTATGGAGACCAAGCGAAGTAGTTCCAGAAGCGAATCCATTAGTATTTTCAAAACTTAAGCATGGCTTTTCTGCATTAATGTAAAAGGATGGTCACATTTTCCTTTCACGATGTTAGCAAGTTTTTCATTACATTTCACATTACGGGACACGTTTTTGTGAAGCATTATGAAGAAATACGCAGTTTGTTCACATACTTGAGACTCTTGTGTGCATATGCGTTCAGCTACTATCAAAATGAAGTTTAAAGAGGGCATTCGTGTGGGCCAGCTTGCACGTGACTGTGGGATCGAGACTGAAGCTAGAATAAACATAATCAGCGGCACTAGTAAAACAAAACTCGCTAGTTGTAGGGGTCACAGCTGATCGTAACACCATTATATAAAATAATGTTGCATTTCAGCATATTTAGGTTTAATCTGAAAAGAGCACACTATTCCAGCCTGCACAAATAACACCAAGCAACACCCACTGCGGAATTCCATGTACGAGTGAAATTTTAGTGCCGATGATTGCGGTTTAGCCGGAGAAGTCTCGTTCTCTGAACAATTGTTACATTGTATTATACATTTTGTCTTGATAAACATCATTCATTCACCCAGAATGTAGCATGCTGTACTACATAATCTGTCATGCATTATTTGTCTGCTGTTGCCACTGATGGGGGAGGGAGCTAAAGCATCGTTGCATAAATTTTATGTTTGAATGCACAAAATTGACGATGTGATGTGTTATAAATATATTTGAATTTCTGAATAATCACTATTTGATTTGAGGACTGAATTGTATGGAATAATTTTTATTTCTTAGTCAAAAGTTTTGAATATTTCTGACCTCTATCCCAAAAGATAATTTGATTCGCTTCTGGTTTCCTTGGTTCCATTTTGTCTTAGCTTTCCACTGCAGCCATTGTGTTTGGCTAAGTTATTACTCCTGTGATCCAGCTTTACTTCTATTTTTTGCTCAGTGCCCATTGATTCATTATTTGTTCATTTCATCAGCATTTTAACTTTTCTAACTTGGCCCTAATCAGAAGTTCCAAATGCTCTTGTGTATGTCACACATTTAGTTTAACTTCAGTATTAGATAACTATAATGAGCACATTCAACATATTGCACATTCAACTTCATCGAGTTGGTAGAAAGCAGTTTTACGATCATTTTATCCTTACGTTATTAGCATTTTCATCCTATTTCTGCATTACCAAGACCCAACTAGAAACAGCAGTCCTGGTTGCGCCGTATTGCGGTGCTGTGTTAATACAGAATAGATTATAAATGTTCCTGTGCGGCTTGAACTTTTGTATTTAGGAAAGGGTAAAATAAAAACAAGAAAACGGGTTGGGAAAATTATGTTGTATTTTGAGCCATTTTACGCCATATAAGTAGAGCACAGCCATGGACCGGTGTACCGATGAATGATTTGTAAAAATGCCGTTGCGCATGCATGAACACGGCTGTCACGAGGGCTCTCTGTATGGTTAGCTACAAAAGCATACAAACAACCCATGCAGGCCTAGCATACCTTGAGGCGCTTTTTTGTGATGGTTGTGATCATGTTCTTTTCATGGAAATACTGGCTGGTTTTGTTGCATCTAGACGTACAAGTTGCTTCTCTGGCGAACGGAGCACGAGTTCATTTTGGTTTTCATCTGAGAGGAAGTATCCGGTGAGGAAAGAAGCATGTTGCCTGAGATGCCATGACGCCGTACAATTTTTCGCTACCTCGGTACTCCAGTTCTCCAGGAGGTGTGAAAGACATTGCACACACCAGATGGTGCATGTATGGAGTAGTCTTTCATAGGTCCTATCCTCATAAAGCTATGCAACGCAACTTGCCTTTGACAAAAATGACATGGCAGAGATATTTCCATCTGGTATGAAGGGATCATTATTGACCTGCTATGTCATTTGCAGCATGAATGCCCCTTCCAGAGATGTCATGTTAGCCTTGTCGTCCATCAACTGACTCCTTCCTATGCCTGAAAACTATTCTAGCCTCATTGCTACTGATGGCACGAGTTGATTTGCAGGCCTTCATCTCATATTGTCTAAAGCTTTTTTGAGGTGTTGTTGAAAAATATTAAAAGATTTGTTGAAATATATTTTTTGTGTCATTGCTGACATGCCGTTAACGGAACTGTTTATAGAGCACTGGACCACCGTACATGCCTGCCACCTGTTGTTTTCTTTAGCACATAATTTAGGTTTAACTAGCTACAGTTGAGATTATAGGGGGTTCTTGTGGCACCTGCACCGTTAAGTGTAACAGTTGTTACAGGTATACTCTCAGGGTACCTTTCTTACACTGTGTGAAATTTACTACTTGTGGTATTTTTTTTACCTTTCCAGGTAAAACATGGGAGTCCCAGCCTTCTTCAGATGGCTGAGCAGAAAGTATCCATCCATAGTTGCCCACTGCGTTGAAGAAAAGGTAAGTTGGGCTCCAAGAAGTAGAAAAGGAGGAGGGGGGGGGTAGCAAATGCAAAGCTTGTCAGTTTTTTGCCAGCTTCAGTGAGTATGACAAGAACGCCTTTTCTTTTTTTATAGAACACCGCACATACAGTTGTCATTTGTGAAACAAAGTAAGCAAAGCACATTATCAGCCAGAACACTTAATAGTACACTCACTGGTTGATCAGGAGCAGGATTTTGTTGCTCTGCAGTGGCAAATCCGGTTTCCACTGGTTGATAAGGAGCAGGAATTATTGCTCTGCAGGGGCGAACCTAGCTTCCACTGATTGATCTTGAGCAAGGTCACACGGTTCGGATCAACTTACTCTGCGCCGGATTGTTCTTACTTCCTGCGCCACTGAAGCATGGATTCGGTGGAAAATAGGTTACGTCACTTCTGTCTTTATGTGAAATCGGTACGCAACATTGCGCCTGCTATAGAGCAGTGATCTTGATTGTCATGTAAAGTTAAGCACCATTTCCAGAGCCGCTTTGTGTGACATGTGTATAATAACTTTTGGTATGATGCCCCGCAAAGAATTTTCACTGTCAGCTGGCAGACTTGGATTGATGAAATTGGAGTGCTCGCTTCTGGATTTTGGTGGCTGCTCCAGATCGACCAGTGGACAGCTCCAAGACAAATATGGAAACCTGTTTTTTTAGCAGTTGATCTATATAGCTGTGCACTGTATCAATGGAAAACTATGCAAATGTCTCTGGGAATTGTTCAGCTGCAGAGACTGTTGACTGTTTGGAGAATTCAGTTTGATTCAAAGTTGACTCATCTGCTGTAGCTGATTTCACAGGGGCATACCTAGTTGCATGTGTCAACTAATATTATTTTCACAGCAGAACTTCTCTTCAACATAGTCTTAGTTTTACCATCTAACAGAGTTCACTCAACATTCATGCAATCTTGAATAACATTCAAAGAAGCTTCTTACGTATCATCATCCGAATTAGGTCTTTTGCGATGCAGTGGCTTCTCCCAGAGATCCATGACTCCTTTTGCACTACATCATCTGAACCCGTCGTGTACTTGCAAGTTTTCTGTTCTCGTCATTTTATCTGATTATCTGCCTGCCTTGACTGCACTTTCCTGTTTGTTATATCTAAGTTGCTTTATGTTACACTAGATCTGTAAAGATCACTAGAAATCGAGCAGTGAGCGACTGACTCAAAACAGTCGCTATCTGCCAAGCTGACCATTTGGACCGGTCACGTTGTGACCAACTTGGTTGCGAGACCTCTTCGAGTTGGCAATGTAAATCAGCCCTAATAATTCAGTACAACCTCTGCTTGTAAAACCACGCTTCATCTGCCCTCTCTTTGTGCCTCCATGCTCCAAACCATAGTTCCCAAAAGATGCCATGTACTTTAGCTTGAGGCCAAAACTCATTTCTCTATTGAAATACATGTAAAGTGCACAAATGCTTTATTGTGACAACCGCTAGACTGACTTAAAGGAAATTTCTTGCTTTTGAGAAAGAAAGTTAAATTCTAGTGAGTGCAGGAAGCAGAATATTGATTTAGGATCTGGAATTTGTCACAACAATCGCCAAAAATTGGTAAGTTTAAAAATAGAAGCATGAAGATTACATACGCATAAGTCAGCAAAAGAAAGAAAGATTTTGCAATCCTATAAGCACTTCATCTCTATCTATAGACAATCTATATAGACAAATATAAACAATGTTTACGAGCTTTTGCAAAAGTCTTGCTCATAAACTAGTGGTATATTTCTCAGTGATTTAAAATTAAAGCGCTTATGTTGGCTTTATAGGTATTATTAGGGGCAATTTACAGAATTGCAATATCGTTATTTATTGTAGAATTATAGTTAAATATAGTTAATTTCCCAAACTTATACTGGAACTTTTAGAAAGAATTGACAGCGTAAATACAATATATGCTTGTTAATGTCACTAGATTTTACAATTTTCTTTTAAATGCAACAAATTTAATCGAAATCAGCCAAGTAGAACAGTTTCTCTCCATCCCTGTGTATTTAGCTAAAGGAAGTTCGTGTGTACAACGATGCTCAGGTAAAAAGGAGCAAAAGACATTGGCTGGCACATCTATACAAGTTCTCCTAGAGTTCTTCATTGGTATATGTATTCATGACCGCATCCTCACGGTACACATGACTGGTTGATTTTTAGTGGTTTGTTACGTAAAAACCCCAGAATCTAATTTAAGTGTTTCGAGCGATGTAGAGTACTCTGGCAGCATGCTTTGCATTCAGCTGCTTGGTTTCGCCTGCTTGGAACATGTTTGCCTGGTTCATACTAAGCTCAGCGCTCCAGCTTGGAGCTTCTGGAGGTGCCCTCACCTTCTAGCTGGGAGCATAACTGAGATGTTACAGAATTCCGGTCACGCATCCCCTCCGATTGCTCTGGGAGCAGCTGAACGTGCAGCTCGGGCATGACTTGCCATGACTGCGGTCTTGAGAAGGTTCCACATTACTGCAAACCGAACAGGAGTGCAGTAAGGACCATTTGAAGGTACCATTAGGATGTCAACAACTCTATGGTATCAGCTCCTTTAGTCCTACCCATGCTGCTGCCTTCGTGTCTGCCTACCGAAACATTATCGAAATGCTTTCGAATCTGCCGGGATTGCGGTGATTTATGCAAGCTTTCGAGCTACAGACCTCGGAGTTGAGGTTTGATTCTCTGCCATGGTGGTTGCATTGCTGTAGGAGTGGGAGTCAACGACACGTCATCGTTCAGTGAATGGCTGTGTAAATACCAGAAAGCAAGAAAAAAAGTTTGGGAAGTTAAAAAACATTGTGAGTGCTAAAATACGAATACTGACTTCACCAGACAAATTCCAGTTGATTGAATGATGATGAAGGGAAGCATATTAAGACAAATTATGTCACAATGCGGTCGTGTACTTTTAGGCTTACGCATGCATTAAAAAAACCTTGGAGCACTGCATTGTGGCTTCAGTCTCTGCCTGTTTGTAGCTCTTGAATGTAAAATTCTGTTAAAAGATCGGGATCACATTATGTTGATGCTCTTGCTTTTTTAAAATTTTAGCCGCAGGTTGTTGATGGCGTCAGGATCCCGGTGGACACAACAAAGCCGAATCCAAATGATGTAGAATTCGACAACTTGTACTTGGACATGAATGGAATTATACATCCCTGTTGTCATCCGGAAAACAAGCAAGTTACATTTGTCATTCTTTTCTTTTGAGGTGGGTGGGCAATCAGAAACAGAGTCGGAACCTCCATTGTGCCCTTTACCCTGGCTTCACTGTCTTCCAACTGTCCTCAATATTTCCTAAGGCTTACGAATTTCACCGTGATCTGCGATATTACGAATGTTTTGTAAAGCTTTTAGAAAAGTGTGCCTAAATACTGTTTGCATAAACATTTCACCTTTTAGTCTCCAACCATATGCTTGAAAGTCTTGGGATTGTCAATGGACGCCAGAGAGGTAAAGGCTTCGCGCAAGCTCATTCAGACAAGTGCCGGTAGCAGGTGAAATCGTCAGCAGCAGGATCACTGAAACAGTCAATGCAATCTAAAGACCATGAGTTGCATGTCAGTTTGTGCTGTTGCAGGTAGTGCACTGGTGCTTGTGTACAGCATTTAAAGGTAAATCATTGGTAATAAAGGTGGGCACGTATCTTACAAAATGTGTGAATTGGGGAAAAATAACAATTCGGGGCTGTTCTCCCCTTCCCACCTTCCAGTATTATGGCCAATGCTCTTCTGGCCAATGTTACTTAGTGGCTATGATGCTGGGCTTCTAAGCACGAGGTTGCGGTATCAAATCCCGGCCACGGCGACTGCACTTTGACGGGGGTGAAATGCGAAAATACCTGTGTGCTTAGATTTGGGTGCACGTTAAAGAACCCCAAGTGGTCCAAATTATTCCAGAGTCCCTAACTACGGCACGCCTCACAATCAGATTAGGGTTCTGGCACGTAAAGCACCATAATTCAATTCAGCTTCATTTGGTTCTTTGTGTCGGTTGTTATTGCGTAGGATGCATTACGGCACGGCAGCATCGCACACAACTAGCACGCGAAGAGCCTCTGCTGACAGCAAGTAGCTTGAGTGCAAACAGCAGATTGGCACCGCAGCTCATGCAAAGAGCTGCAGGTGCCTTTCACGCCAACCACTACCCTCCGATGTGTTGCCAGAAAGCCTGCCACCTATTTCTTCGATGCTGCAGAGTTCGATATGTCAGCTTCATATCAGTGTCAGTGTGTAAAGTCTAAAATAAACGTAATTTCTCTGGGGGATTTGACAGTTGTTCGAAATAAGCAGCAATTTGTTCTGCCCATGTTTGATGCAACAAGGTTCAACTGTAGTTTTGCTCTCAGACTAAAAGCAGCACGATTACAGTCGAACCCGACTATATCGAACCCGTTTACATCGAATTATTCTATATATCGAACAATTTCTGGTCACGGTATAGTTACAATGAGTATATATAGCAAAAATTACGCCTACATCGAACAAATATTGCAGTGACTCCCGATATATCGAACGTCAAGCGGCGGAAAAGTGCCCCCTGAAGTTGGCTTTCCCTCGCGGCAGCGGCGAAACCCGGCGGCGCGGCTCCATCCAACCGCTCTCCCTACCGTAACCGCGCTGCCTCGGGCTGTTCGGCCGAGCCGTCGACACTCCCCCTGTCGCGCATAGTGAAGTCTATTATCCTCCCTCTTTCTCTATCATCTTTCACTTCCCCCTTCCTCTCCCCTGACGACGCTTCGCCGTGCTCCCTCACGGGTTGCAGAATCAAGCGTCCTTCCTTTCTTTAGATCACTATCTATCGACACTCCCCAGCGTAAAATGATCCTGGCCCGCCTACAGCGCTTGCTCAGACAGCCAATCAGAGGCTCTTGTGTGCTCTTCATGCAAGATGGCGAAAGTGCGAGTTATCTGGCTGCTTCTCTGGTTTATCGTGTTTGCGCCTTGTGGGCCTTCTCCCGCAGTGTTGCCGTGATGAAGCGGCAGAATTCGCCTTTCGTCGTGAAGATCGAAATCATAAATCGCGTCGAACGCGATATCCCCGCAGCGTGCAAGATTCCGAGGAGCACTCTCAGCACGATTAGGGCTAAAGTGACCAGGCTCGCAACCTGGTGCCCATGGCGCCCGACACGTACGCACGGCCGTGTACGAGGCGTTCTTCATACGTGCCGGTTTCCGTGTGCTCGGTGATGACTGTAAATTCTGATGAATGCGACGAAGCCGTTGTCGGTGTTGCCGAAGTTTGGAGCGAGCTGTCAAAATTTCCGGGACATTCGAATCAACGGTGGACGAGTTTGTGAGTGCAGATGATGGTGTCGCGACGACGGTAGATCCCGAAACGAAGACTACATCGTTGACATCGTACCAAGCACAAATGAAAGTAGGCACGTTGAGGAAAGCAACTACAGTCCTTTGCCCACATCCTCCGAAGTGATTGGTGCACTCGCATTAGTCTGGTGCTTCTGCGCGAATGTGGAAAGTTGCGGCCTCAGCTGCTCGGACTCCTTAGACAATGTGGGGAAGTGCGTGCGTCGCAGGCAGTGAAATTGTCCAAGCAGAAGAAAATGCAGGACTAATTTATGCGAAAGTAAGCTAGTTTCGTCAATAAAGTGATTTTATAAATGGGATGTGCTTTTATGACATCCAATTATTTAGCAGGCTCATATCGAATTATGCTCTATATCGAACTGATAGGCGTTTTTTTGCGAGTTCGATATAGCCGGGTTTGACTGTATAACCGACAATACAGTGAAACATTTTTATAGGCAGAGCTTCGAAACTCTATGTATATGTATAACATAGATATGCAAGAGCAGGGTGTCTGAGACCAGCACTGAAAACTAGGAAAACCTGGAGTTTTTGTAGTTTTTAGGGGGAAATAGGGAATTGCCGCCTTTGTTGCCTTGAATCAGGGAAATCACGTAGGTACACACTCTAAGAAAAAGAAAAGGACTAAAAGGGGTAGGGAGGTTAGCCCTTTGGGTACTAACTGACATGGGATGAACTGTTACTCCCCATGCGCTTACGCCTTCGAGGACTAACAGTTGCCCTTTTCCGATGCTCCTCAAGGGAGTAACGGTAATTCGTTCCAATGCTCCGCAAAGGTCGAATTAATGAAATTAGTCATTTATACCCTAATAATAAATTACTGAGCTAAAAAAAAAACTTGCCCTGAGAGCAGGATTCGAACGCATGTCCTCTCGCTCACAACTCAGGTAGTCTAACCACTTCACCACGGTGATCGGTTGACAGCACCGGATATTCAGACAGGGTTAAGCATTGGAACGCAAGTGCGGCAATGTAAAAGAGACTTGGCATTTTGTGCATGCAATGCAGTGAGAGTCTAACGTTGAGTATACTTGCAACCATAAGCGACTGCAAAAAGAAATCAGCCCGAGTATTGTTAGGGTCATTTAAATTGAGGCACTACGTGTAGCGAGCTCAAACGGGGCACCTAAGACGACAGAGAATGACAATTTCTGTCACTTAGCATGTCCCGTTTGAGCTACACATTGCTTCAGTTAAGTCCGTAATCTCGTTGGAACAGAAGGCACTTAGGTACTGTTGACCAAGAAAATCTAGCCGTGTATCAATGACTTGCGCATTTAATGTGTATAGCTCACTTATGGTGTGTGCACGAAGGGTATGGCTCTTCACATTCCAGTTTTAAGTTTCACACAATTTTCTCACGAGGAGGCAAGGTGCTGCTTTGCACGTAGTTAAATAGACAGTGCACGAACTTCGAACTATTCACTATTTATGGACAATACCGTTTTCGGCGCATCACTCCATGATGTGGACGAAAACAGCTACGCGCATGGGGAGTAACTGTTGCCGTTCGTCCTCCCGTTTCTCTCTTTCCGACCAGGGACTAAACACTTACTCTCCGAAATCTGCACACGGCACGCACATTCATGCAGTTACTCCCTTGAGGGACGAAAGCGCCCTTCTTAGGACTAATGGCCCAGTTACTCCCGTTTTCCCCGGGTTTTTTCTTAGAGTGCAGTTGCAGTGGTTACGGCAAATCTAGTCGTGTGCTAGAAGGAAGCAAAGTGTTTGACTCAACATATGCAATCTGCAAAAAATGATGTACTTGCATGCTTTGCTAGGGTATGCTTGGCCAAGTGGTTGGAGTATCACGAAACACAGGATTCAGTCAAATGTGACAGTATGTTCCACCTGACTGGCAGGTTACTGGCAGCAGTTCATAATTATGGGCTGGCATAGTAACTTCGTAAGCTATAGACCACCTTTAACTGTCTTGCGCCTGAAACTCCAGTGTCATAGAATACCAGCGAATTTTCATAGAGACACTTGGGGAAAACTTAGAAAAATTGGGGAATTTGAAGATGTCAACGTAGCAGGCACTCTGAAGAGCATTTTAGTTGTTGGATAATTGCATTTTTACTGCTTTCTAACATTCACTGTTTTGTTTTTTTCTCTACAGGCCAGCTCCAAAAAATGAAGATGAGATGATGGTAGCCATCTTTGAATACATTGACCGCATCTTCAGCGTGGTTCGGCCCCGGCGACTGCTCTATATGGCCATTGACGGAGTGGTGAGTCCCGTTTGGCACCTCCTGAATTGTAGTCTTGGAGAAATCTGATTAATGTGCGACATTTCCCGGAGTGCCAAATTAGGCTGATCTGTTTGGAGATAGCGTGGCAAGGCATCAAGACAAACAAGAGGTGATGGTAAAGAGGGAGCGCTTGCACAGAAGCTGAAGCTTGTTCTGTTGTCTTAGCTGTCCATTATGTGCTAATTAAACACGATTGGTACTTCTAAGCTTTAGCTCGAGTAGTTTGTGCAAGTGTGAAATTACTGGGTGTTTGATCTTTTGGGTCACAAGGATGCACAACAAAATTTGAGGGATGCCATATAGGAGGGGTCGGGTTTGACTGCTTGGTCAGCATTGGTCCTGTATGCTCCCTGTTTCTTGCATATGCAAATGTTTCACTGGTTTTTCGTCTTAGTTGATGATGTGACTACCCGATGACCGTTAAAGGCCAACTGCCACGAAATTTCACGTCTGCTGAATTGGCTCTAAATGAGTAGTATATATACCCTAAAAATAATCTTTGCAAATGTGCAGGACTCATAACTGTCTCATTTTCTTATTGGTAGTCTCTAAATATCACCCAAGCAGATGACGCATGCACGTGGCAGTTAGAAAATGTGACGCAGCTCCCGACATGTTGCCTCCAGGGTTTGAAGTTGCTGGCGCTGGTAATCTCTGCGCTCATGCCAAGAAGCGGTGCTGGTTGTCAACGTTCTAGGTCATGCATCACTTCCGGCAAACAAATTGCAGGGCTTCTTTACTTTCTTTCATTTCAGTTTCATTATCAAAGACGTCTATGTTTCAAGCTTTTCATGATGGATCCATTTGTGTTTCAAACGTAAAATTTTGCACAGAGGCTGCTTCATTTGTACGCTATCTCAAACTAAGCTTGTTATGTGGTCTAAAATTTAGTTGCAGCTAGCTTTAGAGGGGAGAGGCATGTTGAAAAGTTGCATTTTTCATGGAAGCTTTTTGGTCACATGCTTCTGTTATCTCTGAAAGATTTACTCAGTATTCAAGCTAGAAATTAATAAAGAATGCATTTTCGTGACTTATGGGGGCTTAAAAAATTCCAAATTTATGTGCACGTACATAAGCCATTTCTGAGTGCTTGTTGTACGCACTTGCAGCGGTACCCACCATCATGATCAATTGAATGAGGTTGCCTCTCTTTTTTTTTCATCCTTGTCTTTTCTGCCGACAGGAAACTACAAAACTAACATATTTTAAGAGAGCAAAAAAAATTTTTTAGTGGCTTAATCTTTATTATGTTTAGGGCGCATATCTAAAAAAAATAGAGTAAAAGCTTTCTCAAGTAGCCTCTGCGTGCATCAGAGTACGGCTGCTGCAGCTGGGTACCATACCTGCTGAGCAGCAGAGTACAATGCCCACTAAGCAAACACATTTGATAAATGCTGGTTAAAGGGTTTCATGTGCATTCCATAATAGCTTCACCACAATAGAGCAGCATAGTGCAACGAAGCACACACAGTGTATTGCGGTCAGGGGAAGTGAGAATTTGTGCTAGTTCTAAGTGTAAACTGTGTGTCATAATTTAGTATACTTTGGCTGCGTCTCCAGGACACCAAAGGGGCAACGGGACACCAATTCTGGGACCTGGACTGTTCCATAACTTGTGGGCTTGCTGAGGTCTCTGCATGCCAAGGGTCTATATAATGTTCAGCTCTTCGTGATATCGGTCACCCAATTTGTTTTAGAGCGCAGCTCTCAGGTGCCTGCTACTGCGTTAAATGACGGCACGCCTCGTAACTGAGCGAACGAGAACAGCAAAGGATGAAAAAGTGAACGCAGAGCACATGGGTGATGAAAGTTGGCACTAGCGAAGAGGGCGAAAGAAGGAGGCTACAGTGAAAGCATGAGGTGAGAAGTGGAGGAGGAGAAAATGGCGAAAGGGTGAAGAGGAAAGCAGAGTGCTGCACGGGACTATGAGATGGCGTTGCAGTACAGTAGAACCTCGTTCGTACGTTTTGGAAAAAAGCGCATGGAAAAACGTACTACAGTAGAACCCCGCTGTTACGTTCCTCACTGCTGCGTTTTCCCGGCTGCTACGTCGTTTTCATCCGGTCCCGACATAGCTTCCATAGGATCCAATGTATAAGGAACCCCGCTGTTACGTTGTAGCTGAGAAAACGTTCCCGCATGATACGTCGCAACTTAGCACCCCGAACCCGCCAGGGCTAAAGTAGACAACGCGCTCCAACCGCCATTTTGGCTTTTGACGAGTTTTGGCTGGGCTTGGCCGGGCTTGGCTATGGAACTGGCTGCAAGAAGCCGCACGCCAGTTCGAGAGGCCGCATGAGGCCGCCACTAAGTGGCCATTCGTGAAAAATGATCTTACTATCATCACTGTGATTACGGTCACCGCTTGGTTGTTGGACGGGTCGACTCACGGAGGAAGGAAACTCGGGAGAGGCCCTGACGTCACTCTTTGTTTATCGGGCCTGCTCTCCTCTCTTGTTTACGTTTCTCCCACGCCGCGCTGCGCGCAACCGGGCTGCTCGGACGCGCGCGCTCCGCAGCAATACTAAACAATCGTTAGCACGTTAGCATGATTACGCCGAAGAGGGCAAAATTTCCCGCGTATATTCGTTCGTCCGTTGCCATTGCCGTGGCGCGGTGACGACAAGGAGCACGAGCCGCATGATGCCGGGGAGTTGCCAAATCCTAGCTTTGGAGAAGCCGTCGCGGCTCTGGACCTCCTCCGCAGGTACGTCGCACCTCACAGCGACGCTGACAGCAATGCGGCCTTCCAGGGTATTGAGAAACGTGTGGCTATTTATAGCGAGCGAAAGAAACGGCAAGCCACCATTCTGGACTTTTTTAAGTCCTAAGCGCACTCTGTGGAAATAAATTGTCTATAGTTGAAGCTGCACTTTTTTCATTCATTTTCGGAGTTTTCCTCACTGTTGCGTTTTCCCGGCTGTTACGTTTTTTTCCCCCGGTCCGGTGAAAAACGTATGAACGGGGTTCCACTGTAATCGGAAAATGTACGATCCGAAGTAACTAAAGAAACATGACGCTCAACTGTTGTTGACATCTACGTAATGGGAAGCGTCACGCAGATCGTTGCAGCACGACCTGCCGACGCACGCCGAGCTGGTAATGCTCCTGCGCCCCAAGATGCATTTTGTTGTCTTCCTATTACGTGGTGGTGGTTTTAAGAGGGCGACGGGAAACCGAAACGAAATGGAGCTCGTGGGCCATCACATTTCCGAAGGAAACGTGACGGCCACATTGTGCCACCTGCAGCAGGGAATGGCGGCGTGTTTGGATTATCGCCTACTAGAAGCATGCAGCATGCTGCTAATGGCACTGTAAATAGCACTGTACCAATGCCACATGCTGTAAAACAGATACATGAAGATGCTTATCGTAATAGCTTTGGTAGCAATAGCTGTGAATGTGACCTGCGACATTTGCTGGTACTAGAATAAGAAACCGTCCATGTCATCATTTTCACGCGAGACGAATGGCTATATACTGTTTCTGATCGTGCGCGCAGCTGTGAATGCCGCATGCAATGACCCTGGAGAAGATTTGCTCGAACCGAAGTGAGAAACTGAGTGCAAGCCGGCGTTTTCATGCGAGATGGGCGGGAGAGTATTGCGGCGAAGCTGCTGCGGTGGGCAGCTGTATACATACTGGTCTCCATCACGCGCACTCTAGCTTACCATTTGTTGAATGCTGTCAAATGCTACGCGAACGACTCTTGAAGACATACCAAGCAGTCTGCACGTACCAAACATTCTTAAGCAGATGCCCCATTTCATTCCTTTTATCACTTTCCGCACTTTCATGACAAAAAATAGCTACAACCAAACTTGCCTCGGCTTTAATATTTGTAGGCATCATAATGGTTTTGGTCAACAACAAAAAAGGCGCCTTTCGATTCTTCTCGTCTGCACTCGTGGCCACGCAACAAATAGCGAGCGGCGGCAATAGTGGCCACGTTTACACTGATATGTTAGAAGTGTAACCTATTCATACACTGACGCTTGCAATGCAGCTAAGATATTTGCCCACCCTTAGCAGAAACGTGCCGTATTAGGATAGCAGTGAAGACATATGCCGCAGTTTCCGCAGCATGCCGACCATGTGTTTCTATGTCACTCAAAGTGGACATGGCTACGTTATTGTTGCAAACTTGTCAATACTATTAACAATATTATTCATTATTGATACGGAAGAAACTGTTTCAATGCGCGTAATGTACTCACAAGAAGAAAAATCGCGTCCGGCATGTTCCGCCGACCGCCATTTTTGTTTTGGTGTCCTGCACTGATTGTGGCAGCTGCCTGCTTGTTGACCTGTTATCATCGAGCAGCAAATGCGAGATGAAAAAAAAAAATGTTTCTTTTCGCAGGAAATTTAACCCGCGTAATGATCGCACCCCTGAATTTGTGTAAATTTTTTTTACAAGAAAGTGTGATCATTATGCGAGTAAATACGGTATGTTTTCAGACCAGTAGAGCAATTTGTCCAGAAATATACTGTAGCAGGGTTTGGGTATGGGCTAGTTGGTATTCCGTTGTAAGCATCACTTACAGTGCGTACATAGACAGAGGAAGCGAAATAACGACGAAGATCACCGAAGGTGACTTGGTTAGTAAGCCGTCAATTGCATTAACAGATAAAGAACTTGCTTTTCTGAGGTCGCACATGCACACTCGTTCATCTTAAGGAGGCGGTCATGGTTACCTTGAATTTTGAATGCGTACTCGGGCTGACTTCTTGCTTTGAAGGGGCTGCTTTTGTCTTGGTGCCTTGGTATGTATGCTTGTTACTCAAAATAAAAATCAGTTGAAGTCAGTGCTTGCCTCCGTCATTCTTTTGGTCCCTCTGTCAATGTACACGCTGTAAGTGATGTTTACAATTGTCCAGAAAGGCAGTGGTTCCGGGTTTGATTGAAGTCCCAGGACGAACCTTTATTCAACTTCAAAGCTTTCTTTCTGTGAAACCTCTCTGGGTTTCCTTTGTAGCTTCATGCCCCTGTCATGTCGGTGACAAATTTTTTCCTTATGTGTGTTCTCACCAAACTATAATAATTTGAGTTCGAGCTCTCATTGCAGCGCTCGTTTGTCCTCTTTATTAACACACAGGCTCCGCGGGCAAAGATGAACCAGCAGCGCTCTCGCCGTTTCCGGGCTTCCAAGGAGTCTGCCGAGAAGGTCGAGGAGATGAGCCGCATCCGTGCCGAGCTGCGGGATCGTGGAGTGCCCCTGCCACCAGAGAAGGACAAGAGCGAGCACTTTGACAGCAACTGCATCACGCCGGTAATGAGTTGCCTCTGATCAATCTCATTGCAGAACAGTGTGCAGATTTTTCCTTTTTCAAACCTGAGCTAACTGCAGCGCACCATAAAACTGCTGACGTTTGTGTGTTTCCCAGCACTTGTGTTTGCTGCTACCATTTCAGTGGTTCTTGAACGTTTTAGGGTTCGGTGGTAGCCCTAAATTGGTAGTTGTTGCGACAAACTTCTAAGCTTTGTTGGACCTTTTTTTTTTTTTTTTTTCACGGATGCGCATAATACTCGAGTACGAATTAATGAAATAGGGATCGTTCCGATAGGTCAGTTTGATTTTTTTTTGGACTGCTTGATTATTTGGGCATTTTTACGGTGCTGTCCGGGACCGAAAGATCAGTCAGAGCTGTATACCATTGGTGGTTGCCAGAGGTCACGTGAGCAAACACAACCAGTTACCAAGGTGCAACGGTGACCAAGGCGCTGCCCCTGAATACCTCACTCTCTCAGTTAAAATTCTCCCATATTATTTACTTTAATTGTAAGTAGACAAGAATTTTCACCATCCAGAGAGATGCATGTGTGTGTGCATCTCCTCCTAGGCACGTGCTTGCTTCTAATTAGCTTTTCACCTGTTATTTTGTTGTCTCATGAGATATTTTGCCCACAATCTTGTTTCGATTTTATGCATTGCAGTCCACTTATAACGATACTGCATATAATGATATATCAATTACAACAATGAGTTGGCTTGCGAGTATCAACTTATGCATTAGGGCTATGAGAAGAAATAACCATATATATTGATATTTTTATTTGCTGAATATGGGATATAAGGATAGAAAATTTTGCCTTCTGGATGGCATTTGCACGCAGAATAATCGCAACATTTGCGTTGCTATGTTCCCCTTAAATGAACAATGCAGAGATGGGGTGAAAAGATTCCCTCCATGTCCATGAGGAAGCCTACGTGAGTTCATGTCTGCCGCCATTACTGCGCAGCATGTCCTGCCTGCGCGTCAATTGTGAATGCCACAGAGAACATTGCAAGTTGGCGCAGTGTGCTAAAAGATGGCGCCAGCTGCTTCGCGTTCGTGTCGCCTGCAGTCATGCTAACAGAGAGAGAGGCAAAAAAACAAAAAACGAAGCGTGCGCCCTTTCTACACTGGGCAAACACAAAAATTTGCCGCGGAAGCAGCCCCAAAGCAGGCGGACAGCCCAGTTAGTAGAAGACTGTGCCGACAAAGCACAAAGCTACGTTGCTTGAGACAGCGCTGCAAATTTTTCGAGACTCAGTGAAGTACGAGCCCGCGCTAGAGTGCCGTGATTATGATGGCCGCAACCAGGGGCCACGCCAGCCAGCAGAAAAGGCGGGCTTTGTACGCCAAGGCGAAACCCCCCCACGATAATGAAACCAAGACATTGGAAGCCGCTGATATTGCGAAGCTCTGGGAGCACGTCGCTACTGACGATGAAACAGGTGGTGCTTCGATGGAGGAGTTTCTGAGTGCAGATAGTGGTGCCTCATTCAGCGGCAATCTTTGCCGTGACAAGCGGCGGCATTGTGCGACAGAGGCGACGACAGCAGTGGCAGTCACAACGAGATTGACAATGGCCTGCCTTTGACACCGACCACGATCGAGTTGCTCACTGATTTCATGCAAGCTAAATTATTGCCACCAGTGTTTGCACAGTAGCTGGACGCGATGCACACCAGGGTTGTAAGCCTGAAACTCCCACGAAAGCAAGTGTAGATTTCTGACTATTACAGTGCGATTAACACTTGACACTCTGTTTAGAGGTATAAATAAAAATCTTATTTTTCACTGCCTACTTTGTACAACGTCCATCTTTAGTGCAAATGACAAATTGGCAAGTGGCGAACGGCAGTCCACATATAGCGTTGATCAGTTATAACGATCAGATTTTTCATTCTTGATATCGTTATAAGTGGACTGCACTGTAGTATGCAGTCGGCGACGAATTTTTGGATGCTGGATTTTTCGGACTTTCCCTGTAATTCTAAGGCCTTGCAGCACTGTTGTACTTATAGAGCCAATGTAAATGTGTCAAATTTTGGATACTGAAACCCTTTGGTCACATACTGAAAACCTGTGGTCACAGCAAAAAGTCTGGAAAATCGGACGCCGATTCTGGGAAGTCTGGAAATCGGAAGCCACCGCTGCTGCCATTTCGATTATCCTGCTAACTCAAGGCAGCGTTCTTGCACATTGATCCGCTGACAGCCGTAACCACCACTGCATCAATGCTAGGCCTAGCTGTTTCGACATTCGCTACCATGCTTCCTGCTGGGTCCGTATTCTGAAACGTTTGCCTTCTGTGAAACTATCACCTTGGCCACGCCTCCGCCAACGGCGTGCGCTGATTGGCTGTTTTAGCAAAACCGGAAAATAAACAGCGCCATTTAGTAGTCCTGGCCTATGTGATATTAAGGGGAGACGTGGGTCCCAAAACCAACTTTGTTAATTTTAGTGTGAACGGGATGATATTTAACAGTATTGTTCAGCTTTTTCTGCTGATTGCAAATATCTAATTAGATTTTGTATATCTTCATTAGAACAAATGATGCAAAGTTTTTAATACAGAAATTCAATCAATTTCTTACAGGACTTTTCAGAAACTTAACTTTGTCAAAAGGAAAAACTAAGTATACGGCCAGAACGCCAGAGAGTAGCTCTAGCCGGTGATGCTATTTTTATTGTTCTCAGTGCAATTATAATGCAAAAATACCAGATGTAAACATAATTTCAATATTCTTGCTAATTTCCATTTGTATTTAGTGGCAATTAAAATTTAGCCGGCAACTTTAGAAATAAATAAATAGCATCACCGGCTAGATCCATTCGACACAAATATATTGATACCAAATAGTTTGCTGGTACTTAGAAAGAACATGTGTGCGGTGTCCAAAAAAATGAAGCTGAGAAAAACGAGTTTGAACTTTCAGTTCACTGTAACTTTTAATTGACTAACAATATGGCAATATAAATTGCACCACCATGTAGCCCTGTCTTTCAGCAACAAGCTCATGACGTATATATGGCCATTTTGCAAAAATAACATTGAGATATTGGTTGCAAAATCATGCATAGTCATTGAAAGCAATGCCAAAAAGCTAGCACCACAAGCTTCACATTCCTATTTTAGTTCCTTGTTGAACAGAAGGCACACAAATGGCATCCCTATGCAAATAAAGTTGTGCAGAGTTCATTACCACAACAAAATATGTCCTTTCCACAAAGTTTATGGCTACAACAAAAAATTTGGATCAAATCCCAGTGGTGGTCGCCATATTTCAATGGAGCTGAAATGCTAAAAAGTTCCTGTGCTTGTGTTGTAGCGCTTCCCAAGTGGTCAAAATTGGTCCAGAATCATATCACGGTTTTGGAATGTAAAATCTCAGAACTCAAATTAAAAAAAAAAAAAAATTATCTCTTGCACACTCTCACAATTGTGCATTCAGCAAAAGGTCACACTATAAACGCCCAGGACTGTAGGCAGAGTCTGTTGGTGGCTTGTGCCTCTTTGCAAGCTTGTTTATCAAAGCATTTCTGTTTGTGTGATCCTTGTTGGACATGTGAAGCCTCCGACGATCCTTTCGCGCATGCCACACGTGGAGCACTCCAGCACAAGTTTGGCACAGAGCCTGTACTCCTTGGCGGGGTCCTTCGAAAGCATCAGCGTTTTCATGGCGCACACGGGACACGGCATTAGTCCAAAAAAAGTCTTGCACCACGGATAAATCCACGATAGCAAGTTCCGTTCTGCTGTCGCTGACGTCCTCTTTCATGTCAACAGCCAGCAGCTCAAACTTTCGCTCCATTGCAGACTGCGACGCCAGGCGCGTTTTCGTCTTATCGGCGATCGCTGCGCACTTGCTTCTTTCTTCGGTCGTGAAGAAAACGGTATCTACACGGTCTGCGCCAACACGCAAGGCGTGGGTGGACGAAGTGTTGATGCTAGACGTACTGGGTTGCAGATCGGAACTCGATCCGGCAGAATCTTCAGGCAGACCAGCAGCCGGCAACTCCGGGTACACGACGGGCTTATCCATCTTCTATCGCGCATTCCACGGCCGCCTTCGCGCCTTGCCGAACGCTTGACGCGTAGTAGTCTTCAGACGACGATCTCCTCCAGCCATTCGGGCAGCGAAAAAGACACTTTATCGAACGCTGTCGAGAAGCGAGCGGCCGAACGTTGACAGCGGCGCGATGAAACCACAAACACGCAGCGCGCACGAGAGCGACCAGCCTGTCGGGAACGCGGGAATCGGCACTCAAACGGCGCCAGACCAATAGGAGCGAGGCGCGCGGGGGGGCGTGCGTGCTTTGGCCAATCAGCGGCACGGGCGCATCCTTCAGAAATGACGCGATAGCGTCGGTTCCACCTCACCTGCGCCATTTTGAACCGGCGCAAAATACGCACAGAGAAAGCAGCTTCCAAACAAGCTCAAAATGGCGCCCGCTGGCCAACACGTTCGCAAATGACGACGGCGCGAAGTTCGAACATTTTTGGCAATTTTTTGCCAATTTCGCGGCCACCCTGGCCCGTATAAGTGTTTTTTTTTTGTTATTTTCCGATTAAATTTATGTTCTAGATTTCGCGGAGGGATTCTTGAATGTATAAACGTAGCGAAAACGCACTTTTCCGAAAATCGACTTTTTTGCGATTTTTTGACATTTCAAGACCCGCGTCTCCCCTTAACGTCATGGCGCCGATGGGTGCTCTCGACATATATTAAATAAATGAACACGTCTTCTTGCATTCGGTTGGTGGTGGAGTGTAGCAGAGATAAGAGAGGTGGCAGTTTATAGTAGTCTTTTTGGTGGCGTCTTACACACATTGTTTTGCAGTGATATTTGTTGATTCATATAAACTAAAACATTTAAATGTATTTTGCCTAAAGTGGCCATAACCAACCGTAGTCAGTGCACGGAACCCGTTCTGCAGCCACAGACCCGCCGTGAATGCTCAGTGGCTATGGTGTTGGGCTGCCGAGCACGAGGTCGCGGGATCGAATCCCGGTCACGGCGGCCACATTTCGATGGGGGCGAAGTGCGACAGCACCCGTGTACTTAGATTTAGGTGCACGTTAAAGAACTCCAGGTGGTCAAAATTTCCGGGGTCCTCCGCTCCGGCCTGCCTCATAATCAGAAAGTGGTTTTGGCACGTAAAACCCCATAATGAAATGAATGACTGCAGTCACTACACTCAGAAACAACACACCTCAGCCGGTCTGCGCTCGCACGTTGCACTCTGTCATGTGATGTGAAGCGTTCGAGAGCGCGTGTTGGTAGTGCACGCTGACGTCATGGGTAAGCAGTTGCTTGATTTATTGAATGTGACTATCGCGGAAGGCGAACGTTTCAGAATACGGCTTCGTGTTTGGTGCCATGTTGTTTAATGAAACAATTCACCGCTCTCGGCAATGGTGCCAACTTCGCCTTTTTCATTGTTGCCGATGGCTTTGAAGTGCAGAAAGCACGGCAAGGGTTCAAGCTTTGCATAATGCTGGTTCCTATAGTCAGTTTCGCCGCAATGCAGCTCTTTTACACAGTGGAGCATAGTGTATTGCACTGAAGCATATCAAGAGCGAAAGGAGATTACTTACGGGACACAGTTTGTATTTCTCAATTATACATGTGTGCACTCTCCATTTCCTCTCACATTATGAACACTGATACACCTAATAAGTGTGCTGGCAGGCCTTCAGAGCTATGTCAGATGTGTCCATGGCGATTTGAGCCCTTGGGGGCAGTAAAAGGCATTCATTTTTTCTGACGTTTTTGTGGCCCCTAGGGAGTCGTAATAATTGGACATTGACTGTAATATAATCATCAACAGAACAATACTTTTGACTTTCACTGCTGCATGCATTACACTACAACACGACAGAGTTAAAGCGAACATGAAAGAACTTTAGTAATGCCCCGAGTGAGAACCAACATTTATCGCTAAATTTTTTCCAAGAATGAATTGGAATGGAGCTCACTCCACAGTGATGTGACGCACATACCTGACAACTCTCCCGATTTGTCTGGGAGACTCCCAAACGTGCCTTAATTATAAATGTGTGCATACGCACTCTCCAATCACAGTACATGCACCCAAGATGTCTAATAGCTGTACAAGCTGTACTATTCAGGGCTGCTTCTGACGTTTCTATGCCCCCCTCCCCCTCAAAGAAGAAAGGGAAATTTTTTTTTATTTTGTCATTGTCCCTCCTTCCACCTTTTTCCTAATCACGTATTCGGACATCCGGTGCCTTTGTGGCTTCGGTCGCAGAGCTCAAAAATCAAGCAGTGAGCAACCGCTCCAAAACAGTCACTTCCTTGAAATATTGTTTTCAGGAATTATATTCGGGAATATTATTTTGCAACCTCCATGACTTGCTGGTATGAATGCACCCTAAATGTGCTCTAGATTGCAAATAATTTCTCAGCATAGTGCGAGCCTGAGTGTTTAATTTAGATGGTCGTGATTAACGGCAGCAGCTCTTCGTTGTCCAATTCACTCCAAGTACCTTCATTGTGCCCTTTTCTTTTAATGCAGGGAACGCCATTCATGGATCGCCTGGCTAAGTGCCTCCATTACTACATCCACGACCGGCTGAACAATGACCCAGGCTGGCAGAACATTGAGGTCATCCTCTCCGACGCCAATGTGCCTGGCGAGGGGGAGCACAAGATCATGGACTTCATTCGAAGACAGAGAGGTGCGCTTGTCTGGTTTTTGCACACCTGTGTGGCGTTGTGTGTGCTTGCACACATGTGACGGCCGTACATGTGTGGACCTAACGTGTCCCTGCATGTAACCTGCATCACTTGTTGCAACCCTTTAGAAAAGTGAGAAGGAAAAAAAATCCACCGCTGTAATTAGTGCAAGTGACCACTCACATCAATGTTCAAGCCTTTACAAAAATAGCCAGACACCATTGAATTCTAATTTCTTTACTTCTACTATAAACAATGCTTCGAGCCCTTGACTCCCCAATATGTTGAGAGAATCCCACATGATCTTAATTCTCTATTCTTGAAAACATTGAGAACTGCATAACTGGTTGAAAACCTACTGGAAACTCCTTGGTAACGCTGAGGACCTACCCTGCAATTTGACAATGCAAGCAGCTTGCAAGCCGCAGTATATGACGTATGCGCTCTGCAGTGCCATCCATTGGTTGGCAGAACATGCAAAACGTTATATTTTATGAGTTTGCTTATGCTAGCAGCGCATTTCATTTCTCTTTCTTTCTTTGTGCATTTGTTTCATGAACCAACAAATCTTGCATACTGCACAGGCAGTTAAAAGCAAGGGTGCGCCACACTTCTCATGTGTCGTTGAACATAATTTCTTCATTGCCATTTGCTTTTTAACTCTCACTCTCTGACACCTTTTTTCGTTTCCCCCCCACGCGTTGGTTAATTTCATGCTACGTAAGAGCTGGTTCCTCATCTGGGCTTTCGTCAGAGCCAGAATTCACCAGTAAATGAATTTCTTCATTTGTCAAAGCGCATACAGGCCTACCAAGTTGATTTGCCATGGCTGCACTGGCCAGAAAAAGTGACGGCAACTAAGCATAAGAAGCCAACAAACAAAGACACCAAGGACAACATAGGGGAAATTACTTGTACTCACTAACTTAATTAAAGAAATAATAAAGTAATGGCAATGAAAGTGGATGAAAGAACAACTTGCCGCAGGTGGGGAACGATCCCACGACTTTGCATTGCGTGTGCGCACGTGTAATGCAACTCGAAATATTGCGTAAATTTGTGACTTGCATACATGAAAGATTAGGCACACCGCCATCAACAGTAGATATCCCTGGGTGGCTGTGATTGCACGTGATTACAAGTTCACGCCTGCCCTATCGGGTCTGAAGAAATGGAAACTACACAAATTGGCTCTGTAAGTGCCAGCTTGTATCGACGTCTTGTGCCACAACGATTTGTGTCAAGTGGTCATATCAGAATTGCTCGCAAAAATGCCTCACTCGGAAGAAGCCCAGGCTGATTCTGCGGAGCACGAACGTAAGCTTGCCGAAGCCGCAAGAACAACAATGTGCTTCTTGGGCCACTCGTGCCCTGCCAGCTCGGGGCAAGTCGGCGTATCATGCTGCGATGATTACGAAGTGCTTCACATTACGTAGGTGTCAACTAGATTCAGCTATGCTAAATTTTGTTGCGACTTTGGATCGTACGTTTTCCTGGTTAGTACAGTCGAACCCGACTATATCGAACCCGTTTACATCTAATTATTCTATATATAGAGCAATTTCTGGTAACGGTATAGTTACAGTGAGTATATATAGCTAAAATTACACTTACATCGAACAAAAATAGCAGCGACTCCCAATATGTCGAACGTCAAGTGGTGGAAAAGTGCCCCCAGAAGTTGGCTTTCCCTTGTGGTAGCGGGGAAACCCGGCGGTGCTGCTCCATCCAACCGCTCTCCCTACCGCGACCGCGCTGCCTTGGACTGCTCGGGCGAGCTGCCGACACCCGCCTGCAAAAAATGATCTTGGCCTGCCCGCAGCGCTTGCTCAGACACCCAATCAGAGGCTCTTGTGCTCTCGTCATGCAAGATTGCGAAAGTGCGAGTTTTGTTGCTGCTTTTCTGGTTCATTGTGTGTGTGCTTTGTGGGCCTTCTCCCGCAGTGTTGCCAGGATGAAGCGGCTGAATTCGCCTTTCGTCGTGAAGCTCGAAATCGTAACTCGGGCCGAATGCGATAAGTCGCATGTCCCTGCAGCGTGTAAAATTCCGAGGAGCACTGTCTGCACAATTAGGGCTAAAGCGGCCAAACTTGCGACCCGGTGCCCGTGGCACTCGATGCGTGCGCACGGTCGTGTACCAGTAGTTCTGCATACGTGCCGGTTTACGTGTGCTCGGTGATGACTGTAAATTCTAATGTATGCAACGAAGCCGTTGCCAGTGTTGTCAAAGTTTGGTGCGAGCTGTCAGAATTTCCGGAAGCTGTTGACGAATCAATGGTGGACGAGTTTGTGAGTGCAGATGATGGTGTCGCGACTGTGGGAGAGCCCGAAAACGAAGACTACAGCGCCGACATCGTCCCGAGCACAAATGAAGTGGGCACAATGAGGAAAGCAACGGCGGTCCTTTGCCCGCATCCTTCGAAGTGATTGGTGCACTCGCACTAGTCCGGTGCTTCTGTGCGAATGCAGAAGGTTGCGGCCTCAGCTGCTCAGACTCCTTTTGACAATGTGGGGAGGTGTGTGTGTCGCAGGCAGCGAAATTGCACAAGCAGAAGAAAATGCAGGACTAAGTTATGCGAAACTAAGCTAGTTTCATCAATAAAGTGATTTTATAAATGGTATGTGCTTTTATGACATCCAATTATTTAGCAGGCTTATAGCAAATTGTGCTCTATATTGAACTGATAGGCTTTTTTTGCAAGTTCGATATAACCGGGTTCAACTGTATGTGTTTTCCTGCATTTTTTTTAAATGCGTGAACTAGGTTTTACTGTACTCTAGAATTGCAGGGAGTGTGTGGAGGTAAGTCTCCTAAGTTACCTTGGAAGTGACATTGTAAGGGTTAAGAAGCACCTCTTTGACCTGTCTCTTTGTTTGCTGAAGGGAACAAAATTGATTTCTACTGGTGGGAACGAAAGTTATTGTTTTCTTTCTTGCTCTCGTGCAGCTAACCCCAAGCACGACCCAAACACACATCACTGTCTCTGTGGAGCAGATGGTAAGTTGCAGCTGTGAATAAATTATATTGGACTTGATTGATTGGATTTGCATCTTCTGGAAATGGCTACTATGGAAGACCTGTTGATCCACTAGCACAAATTTGCTCAGGCTCATTGAAGCATTCTAGAAATATAGTCCCCCAGCAGCTATGTGTACCCCAGAACCCAAACACTTCTGTATGCCTTTTACATTCTTTTGTAGTCTTTCTGCATTATTCTGTTTGCCTGACCAGTGGCATCCCCTAACTTAGGGTCCCCTATTTCTAAAGCTCCTTATTATTAGATTTGTTTCTGCAGCAACAGATCAGTGCATATATGTACAACAGCTGTACCGGATGCTTTAGGGAAGATTAAGCAATTGTTAATCACAGCACTTCAGTGGTAAACGAATTCCATTTTTTTTTTTCAGCACTTTATTCATTCACACTCCGAGACATGAAGATTTATGTGGTTATCAGTAATGGATGTATTAACGAAAATTTACTTATTTACTCTTTAATTAAAACCAGCACCACTTTCTTAAGATTGTATTGGTGTTATGGTTATTATCATGCTGAACTGCTTGAGGAAGGCTTTTGGTAAACTGTTAACTGGACTGCCGGTGTTTTTCATAGCGCATTTTAAGGATGACGAGCTGGAAGATACGGCTAGTCGTGGGACGTATGCTCGGCAGATGCGACTTGACCACTGCTTGGCTTCAGTCTCAAAATTTTGCCATAGGTCTATGTAAAGCAAATGATTGAAAGGCCGAGTTTCGTCAGTTGGCTACCTGGACATCGTGATTTCCCATGCAACTAATGCGACATCTAATGCAGACCGAGAGGTGTTTACGAATGATGCTTACTGTGTAGACTTTTGTAATGGCTGCACTTTTTTTTCACTGTCTTGACAAGGTATTAGGTTTGTGGTCGGGGTTGTAGGGAGGACCTGGCTCTTCGTCGGGACTAGGTGTACAGGGTTTAACTACAATATTTAAATTATAACAGGAGATACATTTCAACAGCCTAGCATGACTGCAAAAAGGAGCACGAAGCGCACAGCACACGAGCCCAAAGCTCTAAACACCCCAGCAGCCGACAAACGGCTGCTTAAAAAGCCTGTGTCCTTCCTAGATCGCTAGGGGAGAGAAAACTGCTGTCCAACCTTCGTCCAATCGGACCGTCCACAGCCGTTGGGGCGTAGTCGACCCGCCTTTGAGGGGGAGGGCTCATACACTCACATACGCACTTTGGATTCCCAGAACCCTCCGAGTTAAGCAGGTCCTCGTAGCCAGGTTGTCACGGTTGACCCCAGCCGGCGCCTCTTAATTCCAGAGCTGACTTCTCTGGTAGCCGTCACGAGCGTCAGCAGACCGTGATGAATCCTAGGGTCCGAGGAAACGCACCGCAAAACACCCTTTTCATCGAAGCTCTCTTGCTGCAAATAGACCATGAAGGCGGCGGCGAATCAACCAACAATACTCGGTCCGCCGAACGGCTAGCCTGGCCGACGCCGCTGGGCTGTACGAGGAGGCGCATGGTTAATTAACTTTGCCGTGGTCTCCAGTTCTCCGAAGGAAGTGCACGGTTGGTTAGCGTTGCCGGCTCTCTGAAGGACGCCACTCGCGCGAGTCGATCCAAACAACTGCAGCGGGCTGAGATAGGTTTGCAGAGCAGTACCCTTGCAGGCCGATCGTAACAGAGGTGTGGTGCTTACATGGAGGTGGAGCACTTCAGTCCAGTTTTTTCAACTGTGCGCAATCCCCGTGATGCCTTTGTACAAAAGGAGTGAATGCTACTGTTTCTATAAAGTATTTGCTTTACGCCGGCACACCGTGCTCCTGGCGCCCATCTAATCTGCACCATTGTTATTGCAATAATTGTACCTATATCTCGGGCTTAGTTCAGCAGCGAATACAGTTGTCCTCCTTGCCAGCGGTGGCATTAGGTAAACCCGTGACTTCAAAGCTTTTCACGACAATGCCCAAACACTGCGCGCTACGGGCAATGCCTTCAGGCATTGTTGTCCTTTTTTTTTTCTCCTTCCCATAATGTTTTTGCTCTTAAATTGGAGGGGCTGCTCTTACATAGATGCGGCCTTTACTCGAGCATACACGGTATGTTCTAGTGGCCAGTGTGAGAGTTTCGAGACCCTTGTTTGAAAATAGCGAACAGTTCTTTCTGGTCTGGCAGTTCTCTCTCGTGTAGGTTTTTATATAACCTTTTTCTCAGTTTGTCAGGATGGCTATACACCGCATCTGGGTTTTCTTTTTTTTTCTTCCAGCTGACCTCATTATGTTGGGACTAGCCACCCACGAACCGAACTTCACCATCATCCGTGAAGAGTTCAAACCCAATCAGCCCAGACCTTGTGATCTCTGTGGACAGCTCGGTAAGTTTAGCTGAACATCTCTCACTCAAAGCTATCGGCGTAAGTGTCCCGTTTTCGTATGCAGTGACTATATTGGTGCCCGGCATCATTCCTCTTAGGACACGAGATGAAGGACTGCCAAGGCCTGGCCAAGGAAAAGACAGGAGAGGTGACCACTTTGTGTTGGCTGAAGTTGGCGCTTATTTGTTCCATATTTGAGTCGCTTATTCATTCCGTATTTGAGTCACTCATTCATTCTGTATTTCATTGGTCTGATGTGATGACTGTATTTTAAACCTTTCTTTCGTTTTTCTTTTTTTTTTAGTTTGATGAGCTTGAAAAGCCCATGGGTGCGGAGACGGAGTTCATCTTTCTTCGTCTGAACATCTTGCACGAGTACCTTGAGCGCGAGCTCCGAATGGACAATCTCCCATTTGAGTTTGACATTGAGGTAACATAACATTTCTCATGGTTCTTTTTTCTATTTTTTCATTCAAGGCTATCAGCAGCATAAATTCAGATGCTAGCAGTTCCCAAGCAACTGCAATGGATTGTTCTGTTTCCAGGTTCACATGCATTTGTAACAGTGGCTAATTCAGAGACGGGACCATTGCTTACGCACTTAGAAACCACCTACTAAGTGATTAGACACGTCAAACTTCTATGTAGTAGGCCTAGCAGGCATTCTGATTAGCTATTTGTAGTTTGTGTTTCAGTTTATACTGGTGGGACATGTTAGTGCACACAGTCTGTCTGGCATATGCAATGTAAAACAGCTGAACAATCGTCTGTATTTATCATATTTGTATGGACAGCAATCTTGCCTTTGGTTTGATAAGTCTCGCATTCAGGTGCACATTTAGGCTAGAAACATCTTTAAAAATAGCCTTTGTCTGAGGAAATGTGGTGCCTTGTGTGTTGTTAGAAGTTGCGGGAGGGGTGAAATGGGAGTTATTGATGTACACATGGGCACAACTCCAGTCACTTAGATTATATTCTTTGGGAATTAAACACATAGGATTTATTCATGTGTTGAAACGCCTATTTCACTTTCACTCGTAGAGCCAGCTCAGTTATGCAATTGTTGCAGATTATCTTTGTGACTCAGATTAAAGTGTTCGTATCATCAGTCTGCCATTTTAATGGAAGTCAGCTGAATAAAATATCATTAGTCCTACATATTCTTGTATAAGGCCTGCACCTTGTGTCTTATGTCCATTGTGACTGTGATGAAACTTGTTGCAGTTTTGTGTCACTTTTGTGTATGATGCTGGCCACTCGATTATGGGAAGTCTTCGAAAACTATTTGAAAAAGGTTGTCTGAATTTGCAAATATCAGCTATTTGATTTGAGATGTGGATCGAGGAAAACAGTAGTGAACTTGTTATCTACATGCACACGCACAATATATTTAAATATACACACAGGACAAAGTTATATTTTTGAAAGAGATGGATGTAGCCAATTAAAAATTATTTCTAAAGGTATGATGTGGGGTTCTCCTCCCGTACTCTTGGGACAAAAGAACGACAATACAGTAGTGCAAACAATCACAAGGGCATTTATTGCACCTTTCATAGATCAATGCCTGCTAGCCGAGTTGCTATCCACAAGACATGCCGATGGGCGCGCAACAAATCTAGAAGTCCGACTCACCGCGACCGGATAGCGAGTGAATATGTTCGCCCCATGCTGGATCCCAACGCCTGGTCGTTCGCGTGTACGGTCATGCGAATGGTGGCGCGTTCGAAGGCAGCCACGCGAGACGGTCTTGCAGAAGCATGGATCGGCGCACGCGCGGCACGGCACGTCCGCACTGCTTGCTGTCCCGCCGCCAAAGAGGAAGTGCCTTGTCTTTCGGCGCCCAAGTAACACCGCCTGTCGGCGGCGTTAGCAGCGCAACACTTGCGCCATCTCTTATACTGCGCCTCAACCACTCCGACCGCCGCGGGCGCCAGGCCACGCGAGCCGTGCGGGAAAACAACATATCAGGTGACGCGTGAGAGTCACGCATCCCCACAATGGATAGCCTATGCCTAGAGAATGAATATTGTGGTATAAAGTTTGTAAACAGGGCTGAAGTGCCTCAGACAGGCTGGCCAACGTTTCGATAGGAGGACCTATCTTCGTCAAAGGCGGCCTCGTCATCCTCGGCGTGTTAGTTTTAAAGGGTTAGTGCAGTGACGTCACGTGCGGGTGTTGTCGCTGGCGGCTGGTTTTAAAGAGAGAGATTACAAGAGGAAACAAGCGCTGTCGTCCGCCGTCTGTGAGCTTCATTCTCAAGACGAGGAGACAAGAGCGTGAGAGTGGGCACGCGGGAGAAAAGAAAAGAAATAGAAGCAGAAAAAAAGGAAAAAAAAGGAAAAAATAAAAAAGGGGGGTGGGGAAAACCAGGGCGGCACCAAGACAGACAAAAAAGGGGGAGTGAAAGAAAGAGAAGAGGGAAATCTTTAAGAAATACGGGGGCTTGGGAGCGTGTTGGGGATGCGAAAGGTTAGGAGGTATTCAGGGGGAGTCGTTGGCGGCATGTTTTTGAGGCATTAACACGGCCGGTCAAGCGGTGCGCGCGCGAGTAACACAAAAGACAAAAAAAAAAAAAAAAAAAAAAAAAAAAAACCGGAGAAAGGAGAAAACCCAGACAAAAAAAAAAGAAAAAAAATATGAGTTGAAAGTGACTTGAGTAGCATAGTAATAATACGTCGAGTAATTTTGAAATAGTTAAGGTGGCGACGAGGAGTCTGCGGTGCAATGTATGGGGTGACTGAAAGGCAGCGGCATGGTCCTTCAAGGGGCACTGCCCCACGCGCTTAACGTAGGTGTCGTTACGGCGGCATCCAGAGATGCCGATACTCTGGGTTGAGGCGCCGAAACAGCCATATTGACTTCGGAATGTGTTGTCGAGGGGATCTCAAGAGAAAAAAAAAAAAGGATAAAAAAAAAAAAAGAGGGGGGGAGGGGAGGGGAGGGAAGGGAGAGGGGGAGGGGGGTCGAAACCGGTATAACAAGCAGGAGGGTGACGCGCGCAGAAGGGGGCAAGTGTACATGGAAGAAGGGGATCGTACAGTTGGTATAGACGTAAAAACCTGAAAAAGTACAATAAAATAAGTAGTAGGCAGGAAAATATTTTTTTTTTTTTTTTCCCACTTTTCCCCTTCCCCCTCCCTTTCTCCGAAATGGAAGAGTACGTGAGGTTAAGAATTAAAGTTGGCTGGTGGCCTAATGTGTTTTGTGTATTGGTTGATGATATGAGAGTTTCAGATTTAAGTTACAGCTTTTAAAGATTCTAAGTTGCCGCGTGCCAAATTAATTCCTGTCGGGTGTAGGCAATTAAACTTGTGTATGAGGTATGATTCCGTATACTTCCTTTCGCGAGGGGAATGGAAATTTGTTTGTAGTATATAGAGCCTTGCTTTGTCAAACATATGTCCATGTTCATTAAAGTGGCTGGCTACTGCTTTGGGTAAATTGTGTTTTGTGTCCGCGCGGTGACCATTGAGTCTTGTATTAATTTGTTGTCCAGTCTCACCTATGTATTGTTTGCTACAAGCGGCGCATTCTAGACAGTAGACTACGTTGCTTGATGTGCAGGTGAAAGCCGAAGTTACCTTGTGTGTGTAATTCGACGCTGTACTTTTTACTGTAGTAGTAGATTGAATGTGTTTGCATGTAGAGCACCTGGGGCGGCCACAGGGATTGGTTCCCAACTTCTTCTTTTTCTGTAGTTTGGCGTGCACAAGAACATCTTTAAAATTAGTGTTGCGTCTGTAGGCCACTCTGGGAGGGTCGGGAAAAATCTTCTTAAGTTTCTGGTTGCTGGTGAGAATCGGGTAGTATTTACTTAGGATGTTATTCACGTTTGGGAGTGCGTTTGAGAATTTAGTAGTAAGAAGAGGCGTTGTTGTTCTTGTGATCCTCGGGCGGGGCTTGAGGACCTCGGCTCGATCAAGTTTGGTTGCAGCGATGTAAGCTGTTTGAAGGTCACTGTTTGGGTGGTTCCTGTTTGATAGCGTTTCTTTAAGGTGATCGAGTCTATCTATGTAGTCTTGGTTTTCAACGCAAATGCGACGTAGTCGTGTGGCTTGGCCTTTAAAGATGCCTTGTTTGCAATGTCTGGGATGGTGGCTGGTATATTCTAAGTACTGTTGTTTGTCGAAAGGTTTCCTATACAGCGTTGTCTTTAGTTCACCATTGTCAATGTATATTGTTGTGTCCAGAAAGTTTATGCGCTCAGTTGAGGATTCTGATGTGAATTTTATTGTTGGGTGAACAGAATTTAGAAAGGCTACATATTTTTCTAGACTGTCTTGACCATGTCCCCAGATTATGAGTATGTCGTCTATGTACCGTAGGTATGTGTGGGGCTTGGTAGTACAGCGCGATAGGAAATCTGTTTCTAGAATCCCCATAAATATGTTCGCGTAGGTTGGTGCAAAAGGCGTACCCATGCTTGTACCATGTATCTGTAGGTAGTAACTCTCTTCAAATTCGAAGTAGTTATGTGTGAGAACTAATTCAAGGAGAGACAGGTAGACTTCAGTAGAGTGTTGTGCACTGTGTTTAGACAGCGTTTGTTTTATCGAAGCTAAACCATCAGGGATTGGAATGTTGGTGTACAGCGCCGTGACGTCTAGTGTTGCGAGAATTGTGTTGTGGGGTAGTGTGCCTTTAGTATTAATGTCTTCTATAATTCTCAGCAGGTGGGGCGTATCTTGTACAAATGACGGAAGTGCTTTTGGCAAGTCACCAAGGTGGTGGTTAAGGATACTGCACTAACTGCACTAACCCTTTAAAACTAACACGCCGAGGATGACGAGGCCGCCTTTGACGAAGATAGGTCCTCCTATCGAAACGTTGGCCAGCCTGTCTGAGGCACTTCAGCCCTGTTTACAAACTTTATACCACAGTGTGCTCTTCCATCTGTCAGCCCCTTTCTTGTTTTTAGAGAATGAATATGTTACTGTATGTTCACCATGCTTCAAATTGCCTTGCGTGCTTTTTTTGACCATGAAAAAAAAACCGAAGACTTCAGTGACCCCTTCAGCAGTCTTTTATCAGTGCAAAAAAGAGGGGAGGCGTGCAGACAGGACACAAGAGTAGAGAAGTGGACAACACGAACGCCGACTATCAACTGAAGGGAGCACTGAGGCAAAAAAAGAAAGAAGACACAAAACTCATCTGCGCAAGCTCAGGAATGAGCTTCCATTCTGAGCTTGCGCAGATCAGTTTACTTCACTCAAGTTTTCTTCGCTCAAGTCTTCTTTGAGGTCACAAAGTTTTTTCAAGTGCAAGAAATGTATATATGGGGTTTAGGAAGCTGGTCCCCCCCCCCCCCCCCCCTTATTAGAAAAAAAAATGAAAACTCTCCGCCTATGACACGCCGCCACGAACAGGCGCCCTCGCACGCAGACCCGCTGGCAGCTGTAGCCACCACCGAGACAACACCAGGCGGAAGGCTTTGACGTTCGCTGTTAAGCTTCTTGCCATTCGGTGCCGTGTTTTTCATTGAAAGAATTCGCCGCTGTCAGTAATGGCGCCGACTCCACCTTTGTAATCCTCGCGATTGACTTCAAAGCTCAGAAAGCTCGGTGCATGCGTAATGCCGGTTCCCGAAGGTCAGCTTCGCCTCAATACAGCACTGTTGCGCCGTGAAGCATACGTGACTTATTGCGGTGATGCTTAAGCGTGGGAAGGGGCAATTGTCACGGGGCACAGTATGTATTCCTTAATTACTCACACATGCACCTGCCATCTCCTGTCACAGTATGCGCACCGATATGCCTAATAAGTGTACTGGCAAGCCTTCGGAGCTTTTTTGGTGTGCCTGTGGCGATTTCAGCTCTTAAAGGCAGTAAAAAACATCCATTCATTTTTTCGGACTGCTCAATCTTTCGGACGTCCTTGCAGCCAGTAGGGAGTCCGAAAAATCCGACGTTGACTGTACAAGTGACCAAGAGGATGCTTCAAATGGTCTGCGGTGTGAACGCGCAGCGGAAGGAGGACGAGAACAGAAAGGACCAACTCATTGAGGAATGAACAAGAAGTGTCCCGCTGCTTCTTTGAAGGAGCTCGAGCTCAAAAAACAAAGTGTTGGCTGACGCCGAGAAGCAGGTGTGCCTCGTCTAAGCCGATATAAACTCTAAAGCAGTGAAACGCAACACTGAGGCGTTGCGCACGGGCTGAGAGTATGTCGGGACAGTTGACATTCACTGTGCAGCTGCTGAGAGGGAATCTCCCTCATGACAAAGTTTGGGCCTCATATCAATGAGCTTGCTATCAGTTGATAGAAGTAGCTCATATTCGAAAATATTTTCTTGTGTATGCGTCTCTTTTTATTCATATTTGAAAATATTTGACTCGATTTTCAATGGGCTTTACCATTTTTTTTTAAAGATATCTTATTCACTGTGCATTTTACTAACGCCTCCCTTCTGTTTCCCTGTTGAATAACATAAACACTACCCCTCACTGTTCAAACTGGATCAAGTCGTTCATTTTTTAACATGCCTACTAGAGAGTGACAGCATCCAGCGACATGGTGTGAGTCCATCTTGACATAAAACAGAATTCTATGTCACTCAGGGAATTTTGCAAAGGCACTCGGGGAAAACCTGGAAAACTTGGGGAATTCGGAAATGTCAGCTTGTTAGACACCCTGCTCTGGTGCGGCACTGAAATGATGTTGATGTGGTCTCACCTTTCCAAGTGCCCTCTGTATTTGCACTTGGAGGCTGTTCTGACCTCTGAGGCTCATTGTTCTGCCAGGATGACCTACCGCCGTGATTGCAATCACGACGTGCCACCGTAATTGCGCAACAAGAAGTGGAAACAGTTTGTGTTAATCGAAATGTACGCTATAAGCTGATACAGTTTATGTGTATAAAAACACATTACGTTCAATTGCAGCTTAGTTGGGGATTTGACTTTACTACTTTTAAAACGAAGCTACTGTTTAAGCAGGTACAGTTTAAGGAGGTTTGCTGCACTCGCCCTTCAAAACATGCAAGAATTAACGACACTGTAAATGGCGTTGGCAGCTACAATTCCAAATGCTTTGGGTTGGAGAACTTTCAGTTCCTTCATTTTTGTTCCCGGCACTTTTCCCCATCTAAATGCTGGTTTTCGTCAAAAAACATCATCTAAAGAACAAAATATGACATCACAGCCTTTTCGAAGCGGCACCCTATTGGTTCCAATTGCCTGCCATTTTACAACTACGAGAGCATTTGCCGCCATTTGTTCTTCGAGAGCTTGTGATAAATTTAAGCGGGACATGATTGGATTCTGCATACGATAGCGAAGCATTCTAGTTGGCTGGAAGTTGAAACTACTGCAGCATGCTAACATTTCGCTAGGGTCTTCCTGTTGCGACTGCAGAGAACGAAACAATCGAATTGAGCAACTCGTTTTACAGCCTCACTCACTGCTTTAATGGTGCGAATTTTAAAAAGGACTGGTGCAGGAAATAGGTAGCACTAGTCTGTGCATATTTCCACACTCGCGGACAACTTTCTGTGACAGTGAAAGGAAAACTATGGGGACGGGGCTTGACAGCGCTCTTGGTTTCTTCAGTGTAGCTTCACGTGTGACGCTTTCGCATTTCCCTAGACGCGGAAGAGAAAGGCGGAAAAATAAGTCAAATTTAACCCTCACTGGTGTGTTTTGTCTTGTTTAGCTGTTGTAAATCGGGTGCTTGTTCTCTCTTCCCAGACCGGGGGAAGATGTGGAACTTCTATTTCAGAAGCGCTATCTTTTGTTCGTACCTTGCCTACGTAACTTTCCCTTCCATTCCCTAGAATGTTGTCCAAAAGAATAGTTCATGATAATAATGACTTGGCCGCCACACGTGGAAGGACACTGCCATTGTAATAATGGCACACTGCGTGTGTCTTTTGCATGCATCAAAGTGTGATATGATCAAATTGCAGAAATTAACAAGAGCAAGACAAAAACATCTTGAAAATACTCATTGAAACATCATTTCTCTGCCTGATCCTGAGAGGCTGCACACGGGCCACTCCTGTGCAGACTTGTCATTCTTGTGTTACTGTAAGGGATGATCAGAAGAAATAGATTACTGCAATGTGCCCAATTTTAATTTTACTAAAATGTGGTCAGCTGTAACAGGTTAGCCCTAACACAAATGCCATGAAAATGCAAAAAGTTAATTTGGCTTCTACCTAGAGACATGTGTCCATTCAAGTGTTAGGCCATAATTGCTACGGTTTCCTTGTATTTGGGCTTTATAGTAGCACTTGTACTGCACCGAATGAGATTAAAATGAAAAGAACATTAGAGTGCGTGACATATCTTGGGCACCTTTTCTTAATCTCTTGTATCAAGCCATTCAATAATGCTGTGTTTTTCTCCAAATTGCTTTTTCAGAGAGCTATTGACGATTGGGTGTTCATGTGCTTCTTTGTGGGCAACGACTTTCTTCCCCACCTTCCGTCCTTAGAAATCAGGTGAACTTCTCCATTCATACTTTTTAATACCCTGTTTGTTGTTAAATGTGTTAAAGAAAAGAACCATACTATTTTTTTTAGTGCAAGAATACCTTTTTTTCAAGATCCCTGCATTTCAGCTTTATCTTCTTTGACATGCTTGGCTTGTGCTTGTAATTTGAGTCATATGTTCTACGTGCACCCTTTTCATGCCAGCTGGAGTGTTTGTAGTGTGGCTATATAAGGTTACAATCAGCAGTGCGCAAACAAGGAAAAACCAGCCTTGAGCTAATGTTTTGATGAGGGGAGTGGTCTTTGTTGGGCCAGTTAATGCTATTTTTGGCATGCCCCTATGGAGGAGATTGAAGTACAGTTGCTGACGGATTTTTTGAACACAGATGGCCCACTAAGAAGTCAAGTTATCCTTGAGTTCTGAAAAACAAATTTTGGAGTTTACAAATGTTTTTTTCTATGTTGTACCTTACCAAAGGATTTTGCTTGAAATTTTCTGATGATCGAGGCCACAGGTAAATTTTTTGTAGCCCATCACGCAGCCCATCAAGAAGTGCAGATGTTGCGTGAAACCTTGCTTACATGATATTTTGTCAGTTTAAGCTCTGTTGTGCTAATTCTGTTTGGAACTTTATGCTTTACATTAGCTTACACCATTTCATGCAGTACTTAAACACGCTTTCAAAATAGGTAGGTGTTCGTGGCAGTTGCCACCTTTTTGCTTGCAAACCCAAGTGTGTGTGCGATCCCACACCTGATCTCTAAAGTAGTCTGTGGGTACGAATAACGAGGACAAGCTTCCCGCGACATATACTTGCCAACCAACCCCACCCGCTAGACCTAAGCAACACCACTTTTGCGGTAGCTGGCAACCAGAGTTGGGGTGTGGTACAGAGCTGACAAAATGCAATGGCCATACGGCACTTTGGAGGCCGAGGAATCGCGTTGACAATGAAAGCGAATACACGGGATAGCACAGGTGATGGCATGGATGCCAGCAATTTTTTTCACATCCACCATGTACTCGATAATGCGTGGGTGAATCAGTCCAAAAAATTATGTGACATGTAGGGGTGTGTGAATATTCTGAACTTTTCAATAAGCAATTGAATAGTGTCCTCTTCGATTCGGTCTTTGAGCCAAACAGTCACCATTCATAAATGCACATCTTTTACTAATACTTTTTGAATACAGTCGCCGGCTGATTTTACAGACCTCGCGGGGACCGAAAAATAGTCTGAAAGATCAAACAGTTCGAAAAACTTGTTCACCCAAAAAATAAAATTTATTAGACTTAGAGCATCTAAAAAAAAAAAAACTAAGAATGCCTTGCCTCATGCTACGCTTGGAGGTGATCAGATTTGCTTAGATTTGGACAAAAGTGACATCTCCCTATAGAGTCGTCAAGAGTCTCACCGTGTTGGAATTAAAAGTAATTATGATGATAGTGCTGACTGAAAGAAAAAGTTCCGTCCCCTGGAACATTTTGTCAGTTTGTCAGGAAAGAACGGGCATGGCCTTTGAGACTAGATGATTGCGCGTGCTCTCTATTGATAGTGTGTGCCTCCCAATCTTGAAGGCTATTGATCGAGCCTGGCTAAGCCAGTGAGAAATCCAACAATGCGGCCTTTAATATTTGGTAGTGTGGCACGGAACAAGCAATTTATTTGAAGAAATTGAACTTTGGTGCGTAAATTCATCTGGAAAACCGACTGCGAAAACGGATTAGCTCTATGGGAACCCTGATGGTGCATTTGAAGTCTGGAATATCCATCAAGTCCGAATATTCGGAGTCCAAAAAATCGGTCGGCTAGTGTACTTCAAAATGTCAGCTGTGCCCAATTAAACACAAAATTGGAGCAAATTAAAGTACTGTGAGTTTTCACCCTCGTGGGCCTAGACATAAAATATGAGACCTTGCATAGTGAAGCAGGCTACGTTGCTTAGATAGCCATACTTCACAGGCTATACAGCGATCATTCGCGCTCTCCGAAGAGTCCGGTACATGTGAAGAAACTACTTTGCTCCTAATGCTCCATTTGTGCTTTTAATAAGCAATGCTTCATAATTTGCTATGCAATGACAGAAACGTGCTAACTTTAAGATAGGAAGTGAAGATTGTTTGATATCAATTGTGATAACGGCTGTTCAACATTCAGAACATTTGATTTGTATTCGATTCGGTCTCAAAAATCACTATTCGCATACTGCTAGTGACAAGTGGTATGATGTCCGAGCGTTTCGTTGCCATTATACATTGATTATATGGCGTAGGTGGCAGTGCCCCAAGAAAGTTCGAATTATCGAGCAGTCCGAAAAATTCTATGTCAATAAAGTCGGTCAGTGATTGTCACGTATTTACTCGATTCTAACGCGCACTTCTTTTCGTTCCATCCCGAGCCCATACCATTAACATGCACGCACATCCTACAAAAGTATCGCCTTTCACGAAGAACACTACCACCGCCTCATAATGCTCTGACGCGAGAGGAAGCTGTAACATGGTGAAAACTGCAAACACATGTCCTCACTTGAGTCTCTACCACGCCATAAACCCTGTGCTGTATTCGTATAAATGCCCACACTGTGATCAATGGGCAAGGCTTTACCACATGGTATGGGCTTGCACAAGCACACCACAGCTCACACCCATAACACACTCCATCACATGGCATTGGAAGGCAGCGCTGTCCAGCTCAGACTCGACGGACCAGCTCAACCTGGTCAGGTGAGCGAGAAGGGCAGCTTAGGGTGCTGGACTCCAGGACTGAGGGGACCACCCACTACGCTCATGTGCTCTTTTCTATAAAGTTTACTCTCTCCTTCTTGGCTCCAGCTTGACGCTACCCTTGTTTACCCACCGTTGATTACTAGAGCTCCCCATCTTGTTACTTTTGATTTCGTTGGATTACAAGGCTGTGTCAGCAGGGACTGCTTCCTTCATCATTAGATCCCTTTCATCTCATATTATCCATCTAGTCGTATCAATATTTTGTCCCAACCATCACTGTATTGCCCGTTGATGCTTTCTGTGTTCCAAACGCGCTGCTTTGCTGGATCAACAAATAAACAAAAACGAAATAAAATTGAATTCTCTTTGCAGGGAAGGTGCAATTGACAGACTGGTCAATTTGTACAAGAAAGCGGTGCACAGAACTGGGGTACGAAATTGTGTTCCTTGTTGTTGTAGGCCATTTCTTTATTCACCTGGTATGTACTTATTTTGTCAGTGCAGCAAAATTGTCTGAAAGTGGCAACTAACTACTATGGTGTAAAGTGTAAATCTCCTTTGTTTCAGCTTATGTAGGTTTTGTACATGTAAAACAATGAATTTCATTTGTAGTCACACTGTCATTATCTCAGTGCTTCACTGAGGCTACATGTTATAGATTGCTGAAATGCTTTTTTCTTTTTGCTTGTTATGTTTTGTAACCAACACTGAAAACTAAGTGCCAAGCATGTGTAAACAGTTCATGTCACTAGTAATGTTGGCCCTGGAAATTTCACATTCTGCTTTTGGGTTTTGTGTTCTTGTAGGGCTACCTAACAGAGAACGGCTATGTTGCTATGAACAGAGTGCAGCTGATTATGTCAGGTAAGCGAAAAAAAAAAAAAAAGAAAAACATACTATGTGCATGTTACCCCCCATTATTGTTGAACTGAGTGCCGCACCAAATAATCGTGGAAAGAAGAAAAAAAAGATACATGGATACACAATTGCAGTCCTAATACATTTATTATAAAAAAAACTCATCAATTATTCTTTAAAAGTAGTTTATGAGTACTTAGTAGTTTGTTATGTGGACTTGCAAACAGATGCGAAAAAAGCAAGGATAATGGCGTTGGTTGCAACTTTATTGAACGAAATTTAAAAAAAAGGTGCAAGAACCAAAGTGATGTCGATGTATATAATGCAAGTAATATAACTACACTGGCTGCTAATGCCACAGCATGCATGGGATGCCAAACAGTTTCTTGGTGCCTTTGCAGTGGCAAGAAATGCTTGTTTCTTCGGTCCCCAACAATGTGTTCGAAAGACTCTCTATGAGAGTGTGCATCATTTGGACAGTCGCAAATGGCCTATAGTTAAACCTTGATATAGTGAACTCTGTAAGATTGGCAGTTTGCATCGTTATATTGAAATCTTATTTTATTTAAATTTGACCTTTTGTGCAAATAACTGCAGTTGCCAGTTGATTTTTATTGCACGGAAGGGGCCACGAAATTTTCCTAATTATTGGGCAATGTGAAAAAGCAAATTTGAATGTCAAGGTAAATGACTTTTGTTGAATTAGAGAGTCGGTGATGGAAAGGTGCAGTTTCATTCCATGTTGACAATATCTTCACATCGGCAGTACGAAGGAAGCCAGCTATGCTTTCGCATCCATTCTTTCCCAGTAGCCGAGAGTGTTGCCTGCAGGGGGATGAAGCCGTCATGAAAAGCACTGGCAGCAGGGAGTGAATGCTTCGCCCGCTTCTCGCTTCAGCGCGTCTCCAAACCTCGAGATTACACACCCTCCAGTACTAAATGCGCGGGAGTACAGCACACATAGCACACGCACCAGATAACATCTAAATCTAAAACAGGGTATGCAAGCTACATATGTGCTCAGCCACGGCACCACTATAAAAAGAGAAGCGAACCAACCTGCTTCCCCCTTGCCCTCCTTTGCATGCACTTGGGCCAGTATAACTTAAAACTATTCCAATCTGTTTTTCCTTCCAAATCGGCCATTAGCCTTCTGTGATGGCTCAGAATGGTTCGAGTCCAGCGCATATGGGCGGCTGCCACGTCCATGCGGGCAGAGCGCGAGACATTTTGACCTATTGCGGAGGGCTAATGGCTGATTTGGAATAAAAACGTATTGGAATGGTTTTATGTCATACCGGCCTTTATCACGTTGTCGCGAGCTCGCCCCCTTGCCTCTTTCCTCTTGCTTGCGTGGGAAGATGGCGCTCATCACGCCACCATCTTTCTCAGCTAACCCTTGCACACTTTCACTTGCACCCAAAGCATACAGGGTGAGCAGGGTGCGATAGGATCCTTTCACACTTGGGACTTTATACAGAACCTGATGCTGCTTCGCTTTGGCAGATGCTCGTAGTTGGGCAGCGGGCAATTTGAGAGGGGTGTTTGCAAGCCGCCACTCTTAATTCAACTATTTGAGCATCCACGTCCACGGAAGTTTCCATTTATTGTCTTGATATTTGCAGTGGTAGTGAAATTTTGTTGCATTGGGGGGAATTGTATAGAAGAACATGTCATTACATCGAGGTTGTAAATACATGGTGTTCTATGGACAAAATGTTATCAAAAGTTAAATACTTTGCAACATCAAGAATTGTGTTACATTGCGGCGTAACTGCATTTGCTATTCTTTCTTTGATATTCGAACACACACACATTTTCTTCTTAAAGGAGCCTGGAAACATGAAGTAAAAGTATGTTATCTCGCGAATTTCGTGCCTCAAAAATTTTTTTCGTATACTTCAGCTGTGTCACGCGTACGTTAACGCCTGGTACGCTTGCTTCAGCGGGCGGAAGGAACACACGAACGCAAGATGCAGCACACACGTAACATTCATTCAATAGGCTATTTTTGTAACAGGCACACACGGTAAGATTCAACACTTATTACGCATGGAATGCGTCCTCCCTTCCTCAGCTTTCCGCTCACACTACCGCGTTTACAAACGTCTGTGCGGCGATCGTCTATTCGCTGTAGTAGTGGCGCTTACAGTACCGGTTTTGTTCGACGCGGGTATCGGCGTCCCCCGGTCTGTGGTCAGTCGTTGCTAGTGTCCGGCGTCACCGATGCCCCGGTCGACGTGACGAAGGCACGGTCGCTGAGGGGCTGTCGCGCTCCCGGTGCGCGCCGGCCCAGCGTAGTTCTCCGGACGGGACGGTGACTGGCTGTAGCCAGCCTCCGCGCGTCTACGTTCAGCGGCACAAACGCTGACGTGTCCTGGCAGGTAGGTCCGGGCCATAGTTCCGGGGACGTCGGACATCTGCTCGCCGAGCCTGGTACTCGGGCAGGACGTCGATGTGTCGCCTAGGAACTGGGGCAGGACCCAGAGAGGCGATCTCCAGCCGTCTTCTCCTGGAACGCTGCGCCCGGCCACCACGTCCTTCCCTGCGCGCGCCCCTTCTCCAAGATGGCGGCTCCACGCGCTCGCTTCACTCTTTCTTCCTCGTCTTCTTTCTTTCTTTACGATTGTCACTCCTGACAAGCTGTAAGTGGAGTTATTGCACCGATACCCGGCTTTCTCTCTCTTTTCGTCTCTGCTAACGCGCTAGAAGCTACACAGTAGAGAAGCCTAGAAGGCAAAGCCCAAGCCAAAAGTTCAGTGTTGCGGGGGCGAAGGAACTCATTGCCGCACCCCGTGGCGGCCGCGGTAGACTACGCTATGCAGCACTCTGCTTCCATTTCGAAGGCCACATGCCGCAGACGCAGCAGCATGCAGTACAAAGAAGAAATGATTTTTGTCTTTTAGAATTGCAGACATATATATTGAATTTCTTTAACTAAAAATTAGCAATTGCATATTACTGAGAAGGCCCTCTAGATTTCGAAGTCAGTCAATAGCATTGGTAGGCTAGCTGCTTTCGATGATGCTGGAGGAAAGCATTGTGGAAGTGAGAGCAACCAATCTTCTGCTGTTTTTGACATGAGATTGTAAAATTCCTTCTGTATGCACTGCAGTAATATTTGGCTCTCTTGTTCGTAGCAGCCTCTATGACAGGTCAGCTATGTTTTCTTAATATGTTAAAAAAGTGTTTCAGGGCCCCTTTAAACATTTTTGTGCATTCAGCCACCACTTTGATCTTGCATTTCTTTTAGCGCTATTAGTCGTTGGAGGGAAGAGTTGGTATGCTCGCACACTAAAGTTTATTGTGCCTGCTTATAATGGCTACACAATGTGTTAAGCATGCAGTGGTTGCGAGTGAATTACAATTACTTTGGCATGCGCTTAAGGAATCCTTAATTTTTTTCCCTTTTTACATATTTCTGTGCAGAGCTTGGTGAAGCAGAAGATGAAATCTTCAAGCGCCGTCAACAGAATGAGGTACAATGCTCTGTGAATGTTTATAAGTTCTTGTGGTCATGCTACATGCTGTACTCGGCTTGGCTCATGGTGACTTAAATCCCAACTTGCAGCTCAACTTCAAGCGGCGGATGAAGGAAAAGAAGAAGAGGATGAAAATGGCAAGTGGGTTTATTATCTCTATTTACTGGCTGCTTTCTGAGAAGCTGTAATGAAACAACGTAAGTAAAAGGTGGCATTGTTTCACAAGCCTAGGCTGCTTAGTGTAACCGAAGTTCTCCTATTGCGTGGGAACTCCACAAAAATGTGCTATGGCAGGGTTGCGATTTGAGTGAGTTGGTGCGGGCCTGCTATGTATTTATAGTAGCAGGACAGATAAAAATGAACATAATTGTGAAGAAGAAAAACAAAACACAGAGGAATCGGAGAATTATGCAGGACAGGTGCTGTTGGTGTAGCCTCTTTCCACTGCCTGTGATCTTCACAGCGATGTTCAACAAACTTGCTCATTTCACCATTTTGCTGCCGAGGATGTAGAAAAAAAAAATGCCACGAGTGCTTGCATGCAGTTGAACTTTTGTTTGAGAAAGCTTGCGGAAGCACCAAAGAGAAACACGCTAGACCACCTTAGACTGACAGTGTTTTTTCTGTAGAAGTCGTATCTTCTTCATTTGAGTTTGATTATTATAAGAGAGAATTAAAGTCTGTTTCATATTTACTCCAAAACTCCCAGTGCCAATACATCAGCGTGACATCACTGATTTCAGACTATATTTTCGTACTTCGGGCCTTGATTTCCGGCTTTTTTTCCGGCTTACGAAGCCTCTTCTCAAGGCCATGCTAAGTCTTTTTGGCGTTGTAGAAGGGTAATTCACTGATGGAGCTCCAGTTATCTTTTTCCCCTTTTAGTACCTCTTTAATCTAGCTGACAATAAGTAATGACAGTGTGAGCCTTAAAATTAAATTCAAATAGACCAGTCTACGCTAGTAAGTGCAGTGAAACCTCATTAAACCGTAGTTGGCTGGAGCTCGGAAAAAGTACGCACTAAACAGAAACTAAACGCTTTTGTGTGGGATCCATACCCTCCCCCTCCGCTTTTCTCCTCGAGCTCTCTTTGGTATTGCTGTCTTTCTCCCCCGCTGTGCTCTGCGTTCACTATTTCATCCCTTGCTCTGCTCGTTTGCTCGGTTACATCAAGGGGCGCCGCCGACACACAATGCAGGAACGGGTGCCTTAAAGCTGTGCTTCAAAAACATGATGCTTAGTGTACCTTCTGAGGAAGTTCAACATTTAGAGGGCTGAATGGTGTTCCTCCAGTTCGTATAATGCAGTACTATATATTGCAAGCAGAATATTTCTTATTCATGTCTACATTGTATTAGAAATATTGTAGTGACGATGGTGACCCTTGAAGTAGCAATGTAACAAGGGCCAGTGTGGCTCACTATTTGAACTTTATGAGCCCCTCTTTCCATGCTGCTAGGGCCCTCTTAAATAAAAGGGGGCAGTATATATGTATCTTTACTATTTACATGTTGTATTTATCTTTATTTATGTATATATTGCTGTCATGTTGTATCGATAATGTTTGATGTTTCACCAATATTGGCTTTAGGAGGCTGAATCTGAGGCGAGACCTGCATGGACACCAGGGGGACAGTTCGCCCCAGTTGTAAGCACAAGTCTTCTCTATCATGTTTTTTTTTTTTTTTTTTAATGGGAGCGTTTGTTACGTGGCATTTGGCTCAGATTGATATCTATGCTGTAATCTTGCAGTGCTTGGATTAGTTTGGCAGCCTTTCGTTGTAATAGTCACTCAGCCTGTCTTGTCTTGTACTCTGGCCTGCATGCCTCGCTGTTGTACAATTAGTGTGTATGAATGTGCTAGTTTTACCATGTGTACTCTGCTTCACGGTAGCTCAGTGGCAGTGGTGTTGTGCGGCTAGTCTCAAGGTCATGGGTTCAAGGTCGTGACCACATTTCAGTGGAAGAGGAATGCAAGAATGCTTGTGTACCATGCATAGGACGCACATTTAAAGAAAGCCAGGTGGTTAAAATTACCTCAAAGTCTTCTCTCTGCGACATGCATCATAATCAGGTCATGGTTTTGGCACATAAAGCCCCAGAATTGATTTTATGCACTACTTACTTTTTTCTTTTTCCCTAAAGTTTGTTCAAGTGCTTATACCTTGGTAGCAGTGCAATTGAAGCGCCATTTGTCTCAGGAATGGAAGGAACTTGTTGCACTTCTTCAGAACTCTTCTTGCATTAATAATACTAATTAATTATCCTGTGTCAACCTTCAGTTTGAATTAAACCCCCTTGATCACTACGGTCTTTGCGTGCAGCGGTGGTATTCTCAGTCGATCATTTTCGACAATACTATCACTTTCGCATGACATAGCACAGGGCGTACATTGGGTAATTCAGGAGGTTTTCCTCAGCCAGCCAATCGGCTCAACCAGTTTTGCTTAATGCGTGTGCACCGAGAGTGAATCTCCGAAAGGGAGCATCAGAGAATACATCCCCACGATGCCTCTGGTGTGAGAATACGTCCCCAAAATGCCACTTGTTAACTACCTTCTTATAAGAAGTTGTGTTTAGTGTTTTGTGTGAAACAATTGAGTCTCCATCTTCCATCTTATTGTTCATCCCCCTCTCCTGTTCTTTCTGAAATGGTCTTGCATGCTTCAGCGACTCTGTATGTTTGACTGCTTCCCATATGCTGCTACAGAATTCATGCGGATTCTCTAGGATAACTGTGAACTCAGTGAATTAGAAGTACTATAAATTCTGTAAGAATGATATGGAAAACGTACAGAAAGTGGCAGCTATGATTGAACTGCAGCCATACACGCATCCATTTCATCTTTCCATTTTGCCCTGGGGATCTCTGCACTGTTTATTAGTTGTGCATGGACAAAGCTTTCACCATGCTCAAATTCTAAATGCACTGACTCTTCCATTCAAAGGCTGTCGGGCAGCGTGTCGCGCCAGTGCAAAATGCCAAGCAGGAAGCCCATAACATGCGCCGGGAAGGAATGGAGCATCGCCGGAACCTGAGCGACGGTGGAGGATCCAGCGCTAATGGTCGCCTGGAATCCATGCTTAGACCTGTAAGCAAGCTATTGTTTTATTGCACTTGCTTTTGTTTTGAGTGCTTGCCAAGTGATGTAACTCTCATGTGCATTGAAAAGGCACAGCAGAGGAGCTTGGCATGTTGTCACAAGGTCCTGACCGATTTTGTGGACTGCCAACTCCGCCAGTGACATGCGCTTAGGCCTCCTGCTGTCTGCTCTTCGCCATATTTTGATGACTAGCGCCAGGTGTAGCAAAACACATGATTTCACAAAAACTGTTGAGGAGAAATAGTTGGGGTGCTTGAGTTCGTCCACACACCCAGCTTTTATTCATTCTGAAACCTCGTGAATGTGCACCTGGCTATAACTCCGCACTAGAAGGTAGTACATAACTGCCAGATACAAATTTATGTCTCTTGAAATGTGCCACGCTCCTACCAACAAAAGGTAATGCGATGCCGCAGTAAATGTTACCTAAAATGCACACTACGAGGTTTCTTTTTTACATTTTTCCTTCCATTTTCTACAGCTGTGAAAAATTCTGCCTCTCTTGTGCGACTATGCGGTAGCGCAAAAGTGAGCAGCATTTCAAAACTTTGGCAGGGAACACAGGAGCAGAGCAGACGACTCGTCTGGCTTTCCCCAATGCGTGCGTGCTCATTTACGCAATGTTCTGCGACTGAGCGAAACTGGTACTGCTTCATTGAAACTGTACATGCTGCTGCATGGGGCCGATCATACCGTGTGGTTTGTGTGCAGCACGTCAACTTACTAAGCGTAGGCCGTCATTGTGCGAACATGCTTGCCGTCAGATTTCAGGGTTTATGCAGTTGGCTTTCCTTGTGCCCGCACCACTCCTAGAAAGGAACACGTGCAGCGTAATCTTGTTAAACCAAGGCGGCAACTGCGAGCTGCTTTCGTTTCGGCTAGTGACGCACCAATCCCACTCCAAGAGGCAGCAGAGAACTGCAACATGTTTGGGTTATCGCCTGTTAAAAACAAGCAGTATGCTTATGACAATCCTGTGGGCTATGCCACACGCTCGGCCGATCAGATAGCTGAAGATGCTTATCGCAGTAGGGTTGGCGGCGATAAGCCATGCTGGCATGCTTGTCGGTGGTTATACTCTTTGCCGAGCCCACCATCACACCTCCGTGAATTTTGTATGCTTATCCATATCAGCATCAATGCAATGACATGGAAGCTGGAATCATTGGTAGACAGGTCTCTGCCCTTTCCAAAAAAGTGGAATACCTTTTGCAACACAGCATGGCACTGAACTTCTTTTTTTTTGTCACTTTTGGAATGGTCATTTGTTTTCTGGCGAATCCAATATTCTGGTTATTCATACATTTAGGGGATCGTCGTCGAGTCTGAATTACCGGTTGACGACTGCAATGCATCAAGACATTTATATTGAACTGCATGCACCATGAAGTGCAACCTCCGTGTCAAATTTGAATGCAAACAAGCCCGCACGTCAATCGGAATAGTCATGTGTACCTGAAGCTCTTATTTATTCATCGTTCTGTATAGCAATGCACAAATCATACTGCGAATTTTCGCCTTGCTCATGCAGGCTCACAGTGACAGCGACGTCCGTGGTGAGAAGCGCAAGCACGAAGACGACAGTTCAGAGGAGGAGGAAGAGCCCCATGATGAAGTGCGGTAAGCATGCTTTGCAAGCAGTGACTTATTCATTTTTGCGTTAAATAAAAGTAGGGAACCTCGAAACCCAGAAAAAATACTGGCAAGCCTCGAAGCACCCTGAATAATTCAATGTAATGCTCCCACGTAGTAGAATGCTCCTACGTAGTAAATAGCAGCTTGCTGATACAGTCGAATCATTTAATAATGAAGCTGCATTTGATACGAAAATACCTTGATTATATCTGGTATTCATTATAGGCATATATTTGTCATGTTACGATAGTATTGAGATAGTATTTAGATTCACTTTATTATATTAACATTCGTTATTTTAAGGTTTGACTGTATCATTGAAAAGCATGCAATTTGCATATCCAGCCAGCAGTTGTCTTAGTATCCAAGAACTTTGAGGCAAATCAACCAGCTTGATAATCCCGAGGACTGCTTTGTGAGATATGGAGAGGAGAATCATACGCATAATATTAATGAAATAAAGAACAGTGGGTGCTACAGCAGCGGTTCTCGAAACATTTAGTTGTCGAGGGCTTACTGACCTATTGACAAATCGCGCTTGAGCCTGTTGGATTTTATTTTGTTTCGGATTAAACTTAGTCGCATCGAAAGAAGCATCAAATCGGTTGTTTTCAATGGTCAAAAGCATTGCATCAGCGGCCAGGAAGACGCTCTAGGATATTTAGAGAATACTATATTTTAAGTGGCCAATGCACGCCTTTCCTGTAATGGGTCACCAAGCCTTTACAGTAAGTTTTACAGTTACGTCCCAGAAACACTCAGTTTAGCCATTGATATAGTTCAGGATGCCGAGTCGGTAACATCACTCCCTTTCTCATTTTCTATTTGAAACACTAACATGGCAAATGCAACTTTGTGTGGGCAGGTTGTTTGAAATGGCTTGCCAAGTGTCTTGTCCATGATGGCACTCGTTGGGGGCGCACCTCGAGGGATCCCAGCAAATGCCCTTGGAGTTCTCTACAGGACGCTCAGATGTCCCCAGACTGCAATTTGAAGAATGCTGGATATAAGAACGAAAGCAAGTTGATGGTGTTGAAGCGGTAATAATGAAGTGGACATAAGGGAGTGATTTGAGGAATGAGTAATTGACGGTGCGGTACAGTCAAACCGCGGTATACCAACGCGTATTTAACGAGTTATCGTATATAGTAGAACCTCGTTCATGCGTTTTGGAAAAAACCGCTAGAAAAAAAACTTGCTAGCCGGAAAAACGTACAATCTGAAGTAGCTAAAAAAATTTGACAGACTCAACTGTCGTTGACATCTATGTAATGCGAAGCGTCGTGCAGACCGTTGCAGCATGAGACGCCGACGCGCCTCAAGCTCGTGGTGCTCTGGTGGCTTGAGACATGTTTTGTTATCTGTAAAACAGATAGCTGAACATGCTTATCGCAATAGGTTTTGCAGCCATAGCTGTGAATGCGGTGTGCGACGACCCGGGTGTAGATTTGCTGGTACGAGAATAAGAAACTGCGCGCTGTTTTCACGGGAGACGGGCGGCTACATAGTGTTGTTCTCAGTCACATATGCCTCGCACCTTTTCTGTTCACATACGATCGCAGTCTGCAGCATGGCACAGCTGCGCATTTCGGTTATCGCCTATTAGAAGCGTGCACTACGCTTTCAACGGCACCACGCACCTTGAAACAGATAGGCGAAAATACTTATTGCAATAAGATTGGCGGGGATAGCTGTAAATGCCACGTGCGACAACCCTGGAGAAGATTCGCTGGTATCGAAATGAAAATGAGTGCGTGCTGGCGTTTCCATGCGAGACGGGTGGGCGAGTAGTGCGGTGAAGCTGCTGCAGAGGGCAGCAGCTTCATCGCGCCTCTCGCGCATTTTCTTGTTTACGTGGGATCTAGCAGCTGAAAAACATCGTACGGTCGCAGTTTGCCGATGTACTGAATGTTGCTGCTGAAAAATCTCATTTTTCGGGAACGTATGAACCGGTAAAAATGAGCATAACTCTGTTGGGTCATTCTTTGTGTTCTTGATTGCGAGCGTTGGTGCCGAGAAAACGTACATAATGGGAACGTTGCAGCGAGGTTCTGCTGTATAGGATAGTTGAACAAGTTGGAAATTCGCAAATATTGTTTTACCACTATAAGTGTGTATGCTTATAACTAGTACCAGATATAACAAAGACGTTTTCGTGTCAGATGTTACCCGCCACGGTGGCTTAGCGGTTGTGGTGTTGCACTGCTAAGCACGAGGTTGCAGGACCTCAGCTGTGGCGTTCACATTTTGATGGGGGCGAAATGCAAAAAATGCCCATGTCCTGTGCATTGAGGGCACGCTAAAGATCTCCTGGTGGTCAAACTTAATCCTCAGTCCCCCACTACGGCGTGCTTCATAATCATATTGTGGTTTTGGCATGTAAAACCCCAGAATTCAATTGAATGTAAGACGTTATTTTGTTATAATGCAGTTCGTCTGTACTCATACTAATTAGAATGACAGCTGGGGTAGTAGCTCAGTAGTTGTAATGTTCTGCTGCTGAGCTCGAAGGTCACGGGTTCAATTCCTGTCCACATCAGCTGTGTTCCAATGAGGACAGAATGCAAAAACTTTGGGTGTCATACTTTGGGTGCACATTAAGAACCCCACGTGATCCAAAACATCCCAGAGCATCCAACACGCAGTCATTAATTGGTTGCGTGTTGCTTTGGCATACTAAAACCCAGCAATTTAAAATCAGTGAATTATCTATTGGTAGTTAACAAGTTAAATACGAACGGAAGGCAAAAATAAATGTAGTATAACATCATTTGCAGTAACAAGGCATGTTTAGTTAACATAGGATAGGAGAAGTAAGAAATCATAGAGAGAGGGCATTGCCCCACAAGAGTGATTGATGTTTTGATGATTGTGATTGTGGTTGTTCTCACGGCATTCTAGTAAAAACCTGCTTTGTTACTGTTGCTCATTCCCTTGCAGACTTTGGGAAGATGGCTGGAGGGAACGTTACTATGTTTCCAAGTTTGACATTGGGCCCGACAACATAGCCTTTCGACATGATGTGGCAAGTTCTTGTATTCTTTGACTGCATTTCTTTTTGTTTTTTCTGTTCTCACAACAATCAAGGATGTCTGTATAACGTGCGGTTGTTGTTAATGCAGGCTTCCGCCTACGTTGAAGGACTCTGCTGGGTTCTTCGCTACTACTACCAGGCAAGTGAACCACGGCAGTAGATGTCTAATCATTCTGTGTCTTTTGCCCAGTGCTCATGCTGCCCTTCAAACATGAAGCAGTATGTGTACTGTAGGCCAGTAATAAATGGAGGAAAGGGCAGCGACAATGGGTATTTGTGCACATTACCTTTTGCAGCAACGCTGCGTACGAGTCGCACAATGGTTTTCAAGCGGCAGCGGCAATGTGTTGCGGCGTGATCATTATTAAATATCAGCCAGAGAACAGTCAGAAGTGCAACCTGCATCAGAGCCCCAAAGTATTTGTATGATGAGGGAGTCAGAGCATGTGACTGGACAGCACTGTCAGTAAAGCTCATATAGCACACACAGGAACATGTGCCGAATGTACTGGAGAGTGTAAAAGTGCCATGATTAGACAGGGGGAGGCATCTCAAATCAGTTGGATGTAGCCAACAAATTGCACTGTGTGTAGGGAAGCGCTTGCAAAGTATTGAGTAGATTTCAGGGCTGTGGCATGCAAGAGAGAGAGAGAGGAAATAAGACATGAAATGCAGAGAGGTTAAGCAGGGCAACTGTTCGTTAAGCTACTCTGCTATGGTAGGTGGGGGGTAAGAGCTGAAAAAAATTAAAAAAAGAAGTGATGGCATGAACAGAATCAGTCCACAAGAGTGATGAGGAAGGCAACTGCCAAGAACGGTTTTGTATTCAGTCCCGATGCTTTTAAAAAACACACTAGCACATTTAGAGCAACTCAGGCTGATATTGGTTGTGGCCAGGGATCCAAGAATTCCGTTTCCCCTAAGGGGATGGTTGTCAGGCTTGTCGACTGTAGTGCAGAGCACTTTTTTTCTTGCACTGAAATGAGGACAGTAATGCAGACGGTTCACCGACTCACTTGCAGCTGCAAAACCAGCACACACACACCCATTGTGTAATCGAACCATGTGTGTGAGCGCACGCAAGAAAACTCGATGGTTCTGTGCCCATCAGAAAAACCAACCGAATGAGAAACTTGCATTATTCCTTCGTTTCATCAATAACGAGGGGCAATCAATTTTCGCAAGCCAAGTCTCCAGAAAAGGAACGCAGGCATGGTAGCATTGATTGTATATGGCGGCAGCGTTTGTATATACCAGTGCCTGCTTGTGAACGTGTGTAATTGCACCCCTGTGAGCAACAAATGAGCGATAATGTAGCAGTGACCCTTCGAAAGATTAAAAACCAGATAGATATCAGTTTTTAGGAGCGCAAAGAATGCAAACAGCCCATGAGACAAACAGCCCATGAGCCCATGAGACTGCTGTGGGCCCTCACATGCGTGAGCAGTCGCTGAAATCTGGCGTGAGGAAGCCGAGGAACCAAAACCGAGAGACTAGAAAGAAAGAAAAAAGAAATAATTGTATCCAAACAGGGTGGCAGCACTTGCTGGGCAACAAATAGGTGAAAATTTAGCTTTTTTTTTTTTTTTTTTCAAACATACAGAAGGCACAGTGATTATACAGTATGGACCATTTAGGACTTGTTCACGGTGCCGTATACAGTAGAACCTCGTTGATAAGTTCCCGTTATATATGTTTTCCCAGTGCCAATGTTTGCAATCGAGAACACAAAAAATTACCCAATAGAATTGCGGTCACTTTTACTAGTTCATGCATTCCCGGAAAACACGGTTTCTCGGCACCAACTTTCAGTAAGTCGCCAGGCTGCAATTGTATGATACGTTTTCCGGCCGCTAAATCCCATGTGGACAAGAAAATTCGCAAGGTGCGCGCGATTGAGAACAGGATATAGATGCATGTCACGGCAGCTTCACCGCAATACTCACCCGCTCGCCTCGTGGAAACGCCGGCGCGCACTCTGGAGTCGTCACACGCGGCATTCATAGCTATCACCGCTAATCCTATTGTGATAAGCATCTGTGCCTATCTCTTTCACAGTGCGTGGCGCCGCGGAAAGCGTAGCGCACGCTTTTAATAGGTGATAGCCGAAACATGCCACTGGTCCCTGCTGCAGACTGCGATCGTATACATTTTCCAGCCGCTAGATTCCATGTAAATAAGAAAAGGCGCGAGGCGTGCGCGACCGGGAACAGCGGCCGCCCGTCTTACATGAAAGCGACGGCCCGCACAGTTTTTTATTCCAGTCCCAGCAAGTCTTCGCACTGGTGGTCGCACGCCGCATTCACAGCTATCGCCGCAAAACCTATTGTGATAAGCATTTTCACCCATGTGTTTTACAGCGCGTGGTGCGCAGTGCCATTGGTAGCATACTGCACGCTTTTAGTTGGCGGTAATCCAAACACGTCGCTGTTCCGTGCTGTAGGTGGTGCCATGTTGACACGTTTCACTTCGACGGCATTCAGCGGCACCCACCAGCTCGATCTTGTCTTGGTTTTCCATCGCCCTCTTAAAACGCCACGCAATAGCAAAACAAGAAAACGCGTCTTGAGCCACTGAAACACCAGCAGTTTGACATACATCGGAGTCTCGTGCCACAACGATCCATGCGACACCTCGCATTACGTAGATATCAACAGGGCTTCAATATGTCAGATTTTTTATTTACTTTGGATCGTACATTTTCCCGGTTAATACGTTTTTTTCTCGCAGTTTTTTCCAGAACGTACAAACGAGGTTCTGCTGGATTTATGGCATTGACCCTCGAAGGGTTAAAGAGTTGCAGTAAGCTCTGAAACTGAAAGGGTTAGCTCCTTGTTTATGAAGACCCTTTGTGCTGACGAGAAATGGGACATCAGGCAATGAGCCAGTCAGAACCACCCAAAATTCGCTCATTTCATGTCGTATAACCAGCCCGACCCCTGTTCCTGTTTTTTACCATGGCTTCTGCCAACCAACGAAAGTCCCCAATTGTGTGGAACCATGCGACCATGCTCTGAGCATTTTTTTTTTCTTTTTTCATGTTTTAGTTGCTTTTGAGCACACTCTGACAGAGCAAGGGCAACCAGCTGGCAGTTGCTTAAAAATGCGATTCATGGGTTGTGTCAACAAGTCAAACGGTTTCTTATAAATGGTGTAAATTGATAACATACATGAATCAATGAATGCATGGTAATGAATGATAACTTAAAAATTAAGAACTTATCAAATGATATGTCAGCTGAATAGTCAAAGAGCCTTATGCAAGCCTTTTTGCTTTATTTCTTTTCACTGCCTCTGTGGGAAGCTAAATGAAGTTCTTCAGACTGTGAAGTTGCTGAAGAAGCAGCTTGCACTTATTCAAGCAATTTGAAAGGGAACACCCGAATCGACTTAAGAGGCAATAGTAGATAAGCACGCATGCCCTGCATGTGTGCTCCAGCGTTTAGCGAGACTAAATATTCAATGGGAAAGCTGCCTGTTAAATGTTAACACGTCGTGCTAGAATTCACGCATCACAAGTAGTCATTTAAAAATGAATTTAGTGTTTTGACTTACGTTGCTCACGATGGTACATTTTGTTTGCTAAAAGCCATCTGTCATCCCCTGGTCTTCTCTGCAGGGCTGCGCATCCTGGAAGTGGTTCTTCCCATATCATTACGCACCATTTGCATCTGACTTCATCAACGTCGGCGACCTCAAGATCGAGTTTGAACGAGGAACTCAGCCCGTGAGTAGTGCTCCCCTTTGTATACTGCCACCATTAGTTCCACTGATGCAGTCAACTTGCCTTAATTCTAATTCCCGGGGAGCACAGATATTAATTTGGATTATTCAGCACACTCCAGCATGGTGCATTGGCTAATTTTAACTTCTAAGTTTCTACGTCCCAAAACCACAATTTGATTATGAGACAGAAACCCATGGCCAATGCACCACACGCCACAGCAGCTAAATGGCTATGGCGTTGCCCTGCTGAGCTCAAGGTCGTGGGTTTCGACTCCCGAACTCGCTGGTCGCAGTTCAATGGCAGCCAAATGCAGAAACACTCGTGTGCTTAGGTATGAATGCATGTTAAAGAACTCCAGGTGGTCAAAATTAATGCAGAGCGACGAGAGTTTGATGTAATAGTTCTGCGGAAACCCACGAGGTGGAGAGAAGTAATTAATAAAGGGAAAATCGGATATCCACTCGTTCGTAGCAATTCCTATAAAGGAAACCCATATGGGTTCCTTGAAAGAAAAGCCTCACAGCTGAAGAAAAATTCGTCCTGGCCTGGCCCTCGAACATGAGACCACCACCTTTCCGGGTCAGTCGCTCTACCATCTGAGCTAACCAGGCAGCTAGCAGATGGCAGGGCGAAGTCGAATTTGTCAACAACACGAAGCAAAGGCGTTTGATGTAATAGTTCTGCGGGTGGGTGAGTTTGACGTAATAGTTTGTAGAATTTGCTACGAATGAGTGGATGTCTGATTTTCCCTTTATTAATTACTTCACTCCACCTCTACCAAATCGAGCCTCTTCATGGGCGTTCAGAGTTCCCGAAACTTTAGTTAGTAAGCGAATGTTTAAACGTTTATACGGCTGATAAAACTGCTATCCTTACTTTTCTTATAGCTGTCTATTAATTTGCTATCGTAATTGATGCTTTGCCTCTTGGGTGAAACTGCAACTTTTTTTATTTATCGCAACTTCAGTGTATTGGGAGTAATAAATGAGAGGAAGTTGTATTCCTGTATGAAAGAATTTGGTAGGCGGTAGTGTAAAGGTCATGGCAAGCGAGTGCGCGTTAAGGTCAAGGGCATTTTTAAAATTTTTTTTTAGTAACGGAAAACGGGTGTGCGTTACAATCGAGGGCATGTTAGAATCGAGTAAGTACGGTATGTGCTACGTGTGATTCCTTCTTTTTTCGTCCTCTTTGATCATCTTTAGCGTTACAAAAATGAGAGGTGCCAACATAGCGGTATGCTTGGGGTTGCCACTTTTTTCGCTCAGCTTTTCCTCTAGAGTTAGTCTAATAACTCTATTCCTTCACAAAAGCGTGCTCTGTAGCCATTTTGTGATGGCGATGATGCTGCGTCTGACAGCTCTGTTGACAGGCTGTTGCCAGCACCGCAAACGCGATTTCGGTTTCGTATGCGATTGTAATGAGCAGGCAATCTTTGTACCCATTTTCTCGGTAAAAAAGTGCACATTAGGTTCAGGTAAATACGGTAAATGACTTGCGGTGACAGTATTCTCATTTCAACGCACAAGTTACAGCACACAATTATATCGCCATGCTTTTGAGTATGCATGTCCCTATATCTAGCTCAGGTTCAGCGAGTAACACTCAGCATGCATCGTTTTTTATTTCTAGTGATAATGAACACCCATTCTAATAGTACATGTGCGCAGACGCCAGTGCCAGGTTTTCCGCTGGTATTGCTACTACAAAACCCAGTGTGATCCTCACATGAGCCATGTTTTGCTGTGTTTGTTGCACTGAATGAATAAGTTTGAACTACCTTAAGGTCTTATTTAACTCCAGCGGCTTTCAAATCAACTCGAAACATAGCAGGCTGTCCGGAAATTTGAAATGGGCTTGAGTTAACCGGGATTTGGCATTGTGTCATACTTCGAACTATTGCGGGTTGGCTGTAATTTCATGCCGATAGCTGCGTCTTGGCAATTTGTGTATTTGTTCTTCAAATGTGTCCGTGCTCTTTAATATTCGTGCAAGAGAGAAACACGCATTACCCTTTCTTTTTGTTTCCTAGTAGTAGCAAAGTGTAATGGGAATGTTTTACCCTCCTCTCGTGTCATGACAGTTCAAGCCTATGGAACAGCTGATGAGTGTGTTCCCGGCAGCCAGTAAGCAGCACCTGCCCACGCCGTGGGCTGATCTCATGGATGATCCGGTGAGTGTTCTTGGTGTGCAGCTCCAGCCCACTTGGTGCCACACACATCGCCAAGCCTTCAAGGGTTTTGAATGCATGCCTGATTATCTCAAATGAAGATAGCACTTGCACACATGCACCAACCGTGCAGATGCCCAACACATATATGGAAGTTGTGAGAGGGAAAATTGTCGTCCACCCGGTTGTAGAATGAAGTTAGTGAGCAAACTCATGTGGGTTACACAGGAAAGAAAGTTTAACAAAAATATTCGACCTTGTCTGGTGATTTACCAGACAGTGGATATTCATCCTGGACCAACGTTTTTCTGGGGTGTTGGTTCCTTAGGCGTTGGTCCTAGACTGAACCTGCAAACTTGGACAAAACTTTCCTTCAGCTGTGAAGTTTTCTTTTCGGTGAAACCCATTTACGTTTTCTTTGTAGCTTCGAGCTAAAATCAAGTGGACGACAAATTTTCCTTTTATAAACGGTCCTCCACCTTGCGGGCTTCCACCAAACTGAATTGCCATCTGTGCAGTTTACCTTGAGGTCTGTTTTACGAAGTCTACTTTACGAAGTCTACTTTACGATAACTGTCAGGCGCTGTTGATGAACACTGCAGCAGTTTATTCTACAAAGACTACTCTGAAAATTCAGTTGAGTCTTTATTTCATTAAGTTTCTCCACCTTTCGAGCTTTCAGCTCCAAAGGCAATATCTTTTGTCTCTCTTTTGTTAAGCTCCTCCAAACAGGGATTTGCTGCTCCAAAAATGACTCCCCCTCACCTGTTAACCTGTTTGGAATTCATATTTTTCTGCTCCCAAACTAAGGTTTTCCAATTCCAAGAATTGCTTTCAAAGTTGTTCCAACTGTTGCACCCAACCTGTGTGCTTTCTCTCGTTTATATTTGATGAGAAGTCCTCCTTGGACAATGTAGAAGAAAATATTTCTCTCTATTGTAAAGAAAGAGAGAAAAACAGCAATAGAGATTTGTCATAAGAGATTGCCAATCACTTGTACAGCCGCATTCTTGTTCACTGCTATCCTATCAGCCAGTCACCAGACCTAGCACACCTCCCTCATAACTTGCCCATACTTGCTTCACTGTTCTTCCGGTGTCTCAACATCAGGTAAAACACTTGATTGGTAGATTTCGCTCCAGAACAAGTAGGTACCTACCAAAAATGTTGTGGTTTTGTTTTTTTGTTTGCAACAGCAAAAGCCTTAGTATCAGTGTTCATGGAGAAGACCTGTTGACACCACTTTCAATGTTGCCCAAGTGTTTCCCCATGATGCCACACAGCTTAGTGATGACTTGCTTTAGGTGGGTTAACTGCTTATTGAAAGATAAAAAACCAAACCGGGGAGGCCTTCAGAAATAAACAATATGGTCGTGCGGCTGCTCCTGCGAATGTTTTGTGTTTGGAAAATATCCAGGGCTGATTCGGGGAGCGCTTTCAGGGATGCCTTTTACTTTTGTGTGATGCATGCACCAGCAGCGATGGGCTCGTTCGTCCTATCACTGCTCCGAGGAAGTGATCAAATAAGATCACGGCCTCTGAAATTGTGAAAAAGGCTGTCTGTAAACCAGCTGCTGTGTCTGTTGCAGTGGCTCAGGGGCTATGGCATTTTGCTGCCGAGCACAAGGTTGCTGGTTTCATTCCCAGCCTCCGCAGCTGCACTCTGATGGAGAAGCGCTCGTGTAGCACTTAAATTTAGGGGCGCTTTAACCCTTTCGCTGTCACGGACGTACCGGTACGTCATCGCGCTTCCCCCCCACAGTGTCACTGACGTACCGGTACGTTCTCTATCGCGCGTTCAAAATTTCGTGCCTGAGCGCAAAGCTGGCGCTCCCGGACGTGGCCACGCCGTCTGTTGACTCTTCCTACAAGTTCATATTTTCGCCCCGACCTGTGGTAGTACATGTATTGAAGAGTACGGCGCGACTGCCATGCCCCCCTCTCTTTTTGCTGAGTGGCGCGGTGGCTCCACGTTCGCTGGATCATGCGTCTACGGTCGCCGTTGCCTCTCCGAAAAGAGTGACTCGATTGCTGCTTTCGCTCTCTCGCCGCACCCTCGCTTCCGACTTGCAGCAGTAAACGTAAAGCCCTTCGAGCTTTGTTTTAGCCTTTTTCCATCTCCCTCTTCTTGATCACGCAACGTCCCATTTATCTCCGTTGCGCGGGCGACTGAAAGCGCATCCTCCCTGCGCGCGGTTACTTTCGGATAGCTGAGCGGCGTGACACCTTCTTCTGTTCATTGGAGCGGTGGCTCTTACGATTCAGAATACGAGCCGAGCTCGGATTTGGACTCGGACAGTGTCTAACGTGACGAAGAGATGAGTTCCGCATCGTCAGATTCGGATGTTGAACGGATGTTATAGTCAGGCTGATGATGATGATGATGTTTACTAATAACAGCTGCAGAACATTGAAATGTGCATATTGCATTGACTATGTTATTTGTATACCAATCATAATCAAAACTAAATTGCAATGTTCATTCCCTGTTATGCTCGTTCCCTGAAACCAAGCCGACACTGGGGGTGTGTCACGGCCAGAAAGGTCCGACAGCGAAAGGGTTAAAGAACCCCCTAATGGTTGAAACTACTGTTGCAGTAGCCCAGTGGCTATGGCGGTGTGCTGTCGAGCTGGAGGTTGCTGGTTCAATCCCGTCCGTGGTAGCTGCATTTCGACGGGGACGGAATCCAAAACACTTCTGTACCATGCGTTGGGTGCATGGTAAAGAACCCCAGATGTTCATAATTAATAGGAGCCCCCCCCCCCACACACTTATGGCTTGTCTCATAATCAGATCGTGGTTTTGGCACGTTAAAACCTCGGAATTGAATGTATCTTTTTTTAGTAGTAGAAATTAATCTGGAACTCCCTCGCCTGCGCCTTCCCTTGTAACCATTGTGCAGTTTCAGGATGTTAAACCCCATAATTTGATTTGATCTTTTCATTCTGATGCCAACAGGTGCGAAAAAAAAAAAAAGCTTGCTCTTCAACATACAGTATTCTCCACTCAAATTAGCAACGCTTTTCTTTTCCACCCCCTGAAAATGTTCTGAAAAGATAATTGGGCCAGTTTGCTAACCTGTTGATTTTGTTTGTTAGCCTCTCGCTCATAATTTGCTTGAGATTCCTTTGTTTTGTAAGAGGCATAGTGTGTTTGGGGAGGGAGGGGGGAGCGGGATAGTGTGTGTGTTGTGTTTGATGTTTGCTGTCTGTGTTCTCTTCTACTCCCCTCTTCCCCCTGCTGTGTCCTTCTCACTGCCCCCCTTACCTCTGTGGTGCCGGCAGCCTGTGGTGACAAAATTTTGCCTGCCTTGCTCCCTCAGGACTCGCCCATCATCGACTTCTACCCGACCGACTTTAAGATTGACCTGAACGGCAAGAAGTATGCCTGGCAAGGTGGGCAGTGCCGTGTTCTTCACATCTGTCTTTTCATTGGTCCTTTCCTCGGCTGCTGCAGTGCTTTCTGCAGAGGTGGCTGTTAATAGACCAACTGCATTGAAATCTCAGTTGAGCTCAATTTTTAAAAGAGTACTGCTATAATATTTTCGACTCTTCATTTTTTGGCATTAAATGCAGGCCCAGGACCTCGAAACTCTGGAAAATATGCACCTATACCCAGTGCCTTCACCAGATGGCACATTGCTGTATTGATGGTGAAGAGCCAGACAGTGCCAAACTGAGTCACGAATGTAAATCTTTATTGGGCAAGCTTGTACCCAGAAAAACGTGTACTCGAAGCACAACTATTTCGGCAAGCACAGTTGTCAGCCGTCAAAATCTGATCTGTGGATCAAGTGTGTTGGCTTTTATATACGTGACTCATCGTGCATTCCACCGTTATCACTGATACTCACATACATTCCAGAATGCATAAGTAGGTCCGTTGTTAAAGGGAACACAACATTAGGAGAGTATGAGCAAATTTCTCTGTGTGGGAAATCTGCAAACGTCCAACATTTTGGCAGATGACAGGCGAATGAAAAACCTGGCTCTTCTCTCTCCACCTGCATGGTGAGCATTTCTATATGCAAATTCAATGGCTTTCGTGTTTCTTTTAACAGTGGACCTACCCGTGCGTCGCTATTCATTTTGTACATGAAATCTGATTGAATGAAATTCTTTCGCTACAGAATTGGTATGAACATACGGGAACGTTCTTATACATGTGGACACCTCTTGTGCTGAGTGATAACTGTAAGAGTGGTTAAGCGGTGAGAAACAGTGACTGGAAATAAAATAAACAATGTATGTGTGTCAGTGTATAATAGTGTCTTAGAGCCATTTTTGGTTTTGTTTCACAGGAGGTGTCTATGTCGTGGCGCAGACGGTGGTTATGTGAGAACCTAATGTTGTCCTGTTTTGACACTCGCTCAGCTCCCTCAGTTGTCTCCTGTGCTGCTATATGGGCAGCTCACAACGAGTAGCAGCATGCAGTGTGATGGAGCGAGCAGCAGTGAGAACCAAAACATTGCGATGTCCGACTCTCACATGACCGCCTTCTGCATTGGGACATCATGACACAGACACCTCCCAAAACAATTGAAATTGACTGTAGAAAAGCTATTATATTAATTTTGGGCATGCTGAAGCTTGCCAGTATTCTTTGTACAGTTTAGAGGTCTAGCACAATAACGCTTCGACTGGGGTTAGTTGGTGTGACATCGTTCTGTTTACTGCGCTGTACTGTTACACAAAGGATAAAAAAGAAAGTGACATGCATGTGTGCAATTGTGTGCAATTGTGTGCGCGTGTGGGTCAGTTAATTTTTTTGTCCAGTGAACAGAATGAGGCCTAGGACCTTCATTTCACGCAAGAAAAAAAAAAAAAGTCAGAAATACTTTGGTGCGAAAGCGTAAAATGTCTCATTGAGCGAAAAAGTCTGCATCTGTAGCAGTGAAACTGCACCTAAATTCCCATTGGCCGCAACACCACGGCACATGCACGCCTCAACAGAGCAGCGTGGACAAAAAGCAACGCATGCTGTCGCAGTAGCACGCCTGGTGTTGCGTGAATGAGAGAGGGCATCGCTGTGACCCAGATCACTCTCGCTCTCACTGTCAGAAGCCTGTGTTATCCGCACGTCCCTTGTCTGCGCAAGCTCTCGCCTGCATTCTGACTGCACCTCGGTAGAGCCAAGTCAAAACACGCGAAGCATCTCAACGCGCTCGCTTGCCTGTGAGGAGTTCGTAAGTCGAAGGACTGCTCAGCGTCGTTCAGTTGGACATTAATTCTTTTGCATTCACAACTCTTACAAAAGTACTTAAGTGTACTCCAACATTTTCTTTTATTTTCATTTTTCTTTTTCCATTCTTTTTTTTCACATCTGAATCTTTGCCAAAACACCCGAGTCTCCCTCCTTGTTTCATTTGGATATGATTTAGCCTGGTATCAGCTTGGCAGGGGCAGGCCTTGACCCACCCACTTTTATTCCTGCATGTGAATTTGTAATTTTTTTTTTTCTAAGAATGTTTCAGCTACTAGATGTGCTATGGTTGATCAGACTCTGAAATACCATATATATATATACCCGTGTAAGAAACACACTTCTTTTTCCCCAATGTACCGAAGCAAAGTTAGGGGGTGTGTTCATTATGCGGGGTAAATTTCATAGACACATTTTCGGAGCTTATTCCCCAACGTTAAGATGCAACCAAGGGTGGAAAAACGTTTTAGGACAGAAAAGAGCGTCACTTTCAACTAGTTTATTGAAAGCAGACAGGATCATATTTATAGGCGAAGCTAGTCAAGTGCGCACACACATTTGCGCACGATAATCAAACAAGTTTGCATCATTATCCAATAATACAGTGCAGAAACTGTAGTTCAGGGTTACATAATGCCACAGATGTATCGCTGACACAGATGTCATGTTTGATTGATGGATATCTGGATTACTGATTCTGTCTTTCCTTTTTCTTTTTCCAACAGGTGTGGCATTGCTGCCTTTTGTAGATGAGAAGCGACTGCTTGAGACAGTGCAGACTGTCTACCCTCACCTTACTGAAGATGAAAGTGAGTATTGGTCTGATGTAGGTGGGATTTTATTCACTTGAATCTGCGGCATTTTGATTTGAGGAGTAAGTACTCAAGTACCCTGTAAATAATGCAAGTGCTTTGTACAGAGTATTGGCAACTTATTACGGACGGTACACCCTTTGCTAATTTGCCAGTTCTGATGACAGCAGTGCCATGGCACTGCTCAAACCACAGCAACGTGCTTAAGCCAGAGCCAACTTGGTATAGAAATTTGGATATAGTAGTTCCTTTCTTTGGTCTTCTGTTGCACTTTTTGTGCACACTTCGGCATGGCGTAACTGTACTTCACGTCTTGTGCCACGCAGGGAAGCGCAACACACGAGGGGACGACGTCTTCTACGTGCGCAAGGGTCACCGCGGCTACAGCTATCTCCTGGGCCTCTACGAAGCTTGCAAGGACTACAACATGGTGAGGGAGTGCTTCCCATCAAAACTACAAGTTGTCATCCTGTAATCTTAAAAACTTCGTACTTTCAAAGTAATGTATATTTATTTATGTGTGCAATGAATTCGCTCGCCTTGGGAACACACCCCCCACACTTTGTCAGTCAAGAATGACTTTTTAAAATATGTTTTCCCCCGGAACACTGTAGCTGCCGAGCCAAAGTTTGGTGCTGTCAGATTTCGTCTGGGTCGTTAACTGGCGATGACAGTCGCACAAGTCGCTGAGTGCCATCTATCGAATGTGAAATATACTATCCTGTACACTGCAGCAAACTTACCCTACTCTTCAATGTGCATGCAAACACGCCGTTGAGTTTCAACCCAGGTTGTAGGAAGAATTTGTCAATTACATCAGCCTCACTGTGATCTGCTTGCCTCTTGATTATCTCGCATGATAGAGTGATTGCCCAGGAAAAGCTTTGACCCCAAGTTCAATCGTTCAACTAGGGCTGAAAGATTTTTTCCTCAACAGTGAAGCTTAATCAGAAAACTGTACAGGTTTCATGATATGCTTCATGCTGCTGTCAGGTTGATAACCATTTTTCCCTTTTATGGAACTTCCTCGATCTTGTGCATTTCTGCAGACTGATTTGCAATTGAAAAGCAGCTGAAAAAGTTAGGTACGTAGTGTTGCATATGAACTAGCTCAACTTCAGATGCTGTTGCATTGTTGTTTCGCCTTGTGTAAATATGTAACACAAGCAACAATGTGCCTCAGGAGTTTGACCTGGAGCCCAAGTACTTTGGTGGAGTTGGCGGGAAAATTCTGCTGAGCCACATTGCAGTCGGACCTGGAGAGTGAGTAGCATTCTTTTCCAAGCGTTATTTGGCTCCTAGTGCTCATGTTGATCATTGCCAAATCTTGTTCAATATACATTCAATGTTCGTTATAATGACATGTGATAATCCAGCGAGAAAAGTTTGTTGTATCTAGGGCTGTGTGAATACTTGAATATTTGATTTCGAATCGAATAGGTGAATGTTCAAATCATTCGATTCGTGAATTGAATATCTAATATTTGATTTCACGAATAATCAATGTGTCAAATATCGGTACCTTCAGTGAATGACCCGACCGTGGTTGGTGCCTTGAAGTCCACAGCGTTTTCACGGCGCGTTACTTCTGTCGGTACATGATTCATCCAGGTCAACAGTACCGATCAAAACTATTAATGTGATGTGGAGTACTGAGGGTAATACAGCAGTGGGGCATATGGAAAGCATGAGAGCACATGCAAAGATTGGTCTGATTAGCCACCAGAAGAAACCCTGATTACTTCAAATACATGAATTCAGTGTTCACACACAGATTCGTGCATTTGGGAGCTCTCTACCCACATGCAAGAACACAGACGAACTTGGTACGCATGCTCACAGCAGTTGCTGGCCGGTTGATTGCGGACCCCAATGCCGCTTCAGTGGCTGTCAATCTGACTCGTAGCATGATTTCACGACCGATCACTGATGAGCCACCCATAGGAACATATGGATTACAAAGGCAGATTACAAGGAGGATTACAAAGGCAGAGTAGGCGCCATTGCTAACAGCAGTGAATTGGTTCAATGGAAAACATGGCACTGAACAGAAAGACGCTTGGCAGCGAACGTCGAAGTACCTAGGCCTATCGTTGCCGTCCGTGGTGGTGGCTATGGCTGCCAGCGGACCTGCGTGCGAGAGCTCCGGTTAGAGAAGGCGAGATAATAAAAAATGGTGGCAATGGTGGACACGATTAATGCCGTTTCAGACCTGACCTGCAGTCATAGTAAAAAGTCCAAAAAATTGGATGGTGAAGGTTTTCTTTTGCGACCGAAATTTCATACGTTCTTATACACTGACTCTGTGGGTACATGGTGGTGCCGCGAAGGCGTCCGAATTATGGGGCATGTCCGGAAAATCGGTCGTTTACTGTACTTTCTAAGCAATAGAAGATTGCCATTGTAAGCACAGTATGGCCCGCTAGTAAACTGAAAAGCCCATTGGTATTCAGCACAACTTCGCTGTTTCATCAGCTTCAGAGAGAAAGAAGCGCTTAACTCTGACAGAAATTCCGTTTATAAAAAAAAAATATTTTATAGACCATCGTATACGAACTGAGTTGTTATCATTGCTGGCATACTAATTCGGGGTTTCCATTAATAAGAGTAAGAGCATACTATGCACCTGTATTCATAGGTACCTATGTTACTAATAACTAGCAAGATTTTTGTTAAGTAATGTAATTAGCCTCCTGAGCATGTGCAGCACTGTGTTTCTTGCACCAAATTTGGAAGCAAATATGTTTATGTTAAATTTTGTGATATTCTATGTTCTGTTTAATATTTCATTATTGATTCTATTTCAATCTGAAATCTACTATTCAGTATGTGCACATCCCTAGTTATATTCAAAGTCCATTTTATCCAAAATTAGTGTCGCGGTATGTTGTGAAATGGTGAAACTTCTCAGATACTGCTGTCTAAACCGTAAGCAATTGCAAAAGCAATAACGACATCGAAATTAGAATAAATAACTCCTAGATAAATGGATTTATGCAGTAATCATACAACTATGTATGCGGCATAGCGTCTTCCTGTCTGCCGTTTTCCGGACACTGATTGCTGGCAGCAGGCAGGTTCCCCATTTTATAGCACATATGCACCTGTACAAAGGCAAGATTATTATTAGATTATTATTAGATTATTATTACTGGCAAGATAGCCAGTAACAGAAGAAATTGGCAGACATCGCCAATTTTCTTTAGTGCGACCTCATTTATTGCGACAGCAGCAGCTTGTCACAACAGTCATTATCATCTTCTCATGCACTTCGTTTGTTGTGTACACAATTATGTCTCCATCTGCTACAATACTGCCTTCTCTTGTCTCAGAAATACATGCAGAGGTGCCGCCACTGTCGGAGCCGTATGGCACAGATACTTGCACAAATTACCACCCTTGTAAACTGCGCTAAAGCACAAGAGTTGGTGCATGAGCCCGAGTTTGGTACCTAGTGGGGACGATAGCGGGCAATTTTAAAGCGAACCTTTCTTAATGGACCTTCCCAGACTTTGTAATTGTGGCTCCCGTGCACTTCTATCTCACTGGATAGTTCACACATAGAAAATAAAAATAATTTTGTATCCACTGGTAGGATTGAACCTGTCTCCCAACTCAACGACCCAGTGCACTATTGCACTGTATTGCCTTTTTGGCCCTGAGAGTACTAAGAAAATAAATAAGTAGGCCGCAATCATGCGCACACTTCCCTCGTGCCAGTGCCAAACAGCTCTCCGAGATAATGGGTGCATGCGCCATGTCGCATAGCTTGCTAGCGCGAGAGAACCGCTTTGCATAGATTACAACATGTGTATTGGATTTGCCTAATTTTTTGTTCACCATAGGGCAAGCTAGGGTGTCATGTTGACAACAGGATAATGAGAGCGATGGCAGCAGCATGATAATGATGGCATAGCGGCAGCGCTGTAGCGCCAAAGGTGGGACAGGCCCAGTATATGCAGCTTTAAGTATTTAGCTGCTGTCATAGTAGAAAGAGCACAAGGACAAATATTTTGTTGCTGCTCTTCAGAGCTTAGTCTCCTGAAAGCAAACACATTTGCAGGACCCCTTTAGTATTCATCATAGAGGGAGCCTATTGTACAGAATTTTTGCCGGACGCACAAATAGGAATGGTGGTAATTAATGTGAACGCTCATAAACGGATGTATACTTTCTTCAACTGTATTAATCGGTAAAATAGAAGTCTCTTGCCTGGGTGAAATGACTGTGATCCTGCTGTGTTTTTCAGTGATGTGCGGTCAGTCATCCCAGGCTTGGATGATATCCCTGGCAACATGGTCGTTTGGTAGGTTTCTCTCCTATACCGATTTATGCTTCGTAAAGTTCTTTCTCTGATATGTGCGTTTCTCCTTTTAAAACTCACTTGTCCTCTCTCGCTCTTTCTTTTTCTTTTTTTTTTGCATCACACAGCGTCCGCTTCAGGGATCCCAAGTACGCTGACGACTTTGTGTTCCCAGCCAAGCGCCTTCCTGGAGCAACGTAAGTGGCCACCACTTCTGCTTTTTCCCCCGATTGCATTTGGGTGATTGAAGACAACTGGCAGCTTTGCAAGCCTCCTAAAAGTGGCATTAAACATAGTTTCTCACAGTTACCTTCAGGGAGAATTGGCACTGTGATGCTGTTGTATGCATGAAATATTATCTAAGAGCACCTTTTATTAACACGTAAGAGCTCATGCTCGATTGTGCAGTTATATCAAACCAAACTGAACCATCCTAGTCAGCTGCTAAATTTGAAGGTGAGATGAGAACATCTACACTGTGGGTCGGTTTCTTTCATCTGTTGTTCTTTTCTTCGCTTACTTCTTTGGCTGTTTGCGAGTAAACATTAATACAAGATGCATTGCGGGGGAACCGATACTTTTTATAAAGACCTCATTCCAAGAAAGGTTTACATGTGAGCTCTCACTATGTTTCAGGCCGAGCCACACTTGCGACAAGCCAAACTGCTCATATATTGACGCTCTCATAAAGCTTGCAAAACATGGGTGCCAGATTTGGCTCTAGGGGACATTTTGAGAATCTTTGTGGCATTAAATGCAAACATTGAGTCAATCTAGACTGATAAATTGCCCTTTCACAAAACATCAGTGTGTTTATTTTGGGCCGGGAAGCGACTTAGTATCAGCAACTGAAAACATTCCGCAGTCCTGCAACCTAAATGACCCATAGCATGCCGCAAGCAAAATCAAAAGGCTAGTTTTCTTTTTTTTTTTTTTTTTTAAGGCGGAAGTCTTGAGTGGCTCATGCCTCCCAATGGTCTAAAAATGCGGCATGCAGTACAAAACATCATGCGAGCTCACCTCGCGCAGACGCACGCTTGTGCCACTGCTCTCGCATTTGTTGTTGTTGTCTACCACAGCTGGCTCCGATGCCACTCATCATGCCAAAGGAAAAGGCAGAGTTAATTAAGACAGAGTTAATTCAGGCACTCGAACCCCTGACTTTTGGTAGGAGTTGAGCCCTCATGCTTATGTGGAAGTTGAACCCACAACGTTTAGTGTTAAGGCGAAGTTAATTAATGGTCTGGTAATTGCTATAGAGTGAATTAAGGCAATCGAACCCGCGACCTTTGGCAGAAGAAAACAAACAACGCATTCGAATGAGAATGTCAAATAATTTAATGAATGTCTCTTCAGTGCACAGGCTTTCACCTTCACCCTCTTTGGCATACGCTAAAGTGACTGTCAAGTTTCTTCCTCTTCCTTCTTTTTTTTTTTTCTTGTTCTTTCTTTACTGACAAGCACATGGAAGCCAACTGATAAAGAATGAAAGCATAGAGGAAATCGGCTCCATTCACACCCATAGAGGCTGAGGGTCTCTACATAAGTGGCGCTGGCTGACGCTACCAGAGCCTCATCAATGCAAATACAAAGATATTAAGTAAGGGGGACAGGGGCACAGCCACCGCTGCACCTCAACTGGTGGGACATTACATGCTTCATGCGGAAGTTGCAGGTTTGACTCCCATTGGCCACAAGTTGTCTTTTCTTCCACTTTCATTTCCTTTTTCCCCATCATTTCCACATTTCAAGTAAAAAACACAGTTCATTTCTCCTATGCCTTCTTTGGCTTCGTTCTCTGTTGACTCAGTATGGTCCTCAGAGGCCACACTCAGTCAGGCACTGTTGCCTGTTTTGAGTCTGATATCTGCACAGAGAGGGCACCACTCTCCTTAAGGAGCACCTGCAACATGTTAAGGAAGCAGCACCAGTGAGTTCATTGGTTGGAAAGTTCAACAATGTTAACCGCATTTTGCTTTCATGTTAGAATGCAACGTAATTAACTTGTTTTATTATCAGTGGCCAGCTCTGATTTACCAATTACATACGGAAGATGCATCCTCAAAGTGTGAGTTGAAATGCATTGCTGTGCCAGTTAACATTTTGCCAGACTTGCATGACTTTTCTTTAGTGTAGACTAAAGAAACTTATTCAGCTGCATATCAATGTGAAAATAGGCACTGTATGTGGAAAGCCTATTCAATTTGTTAGAGCCAGCGCAGCTTCCTTAGAAAGTGAAGTGGTGTAGTTGCTGGTTAATTCATTCCCACCTACTGCAATAGCCTAACTTGACCTTAACACTTGTACACAGGGTCATATATATTGAGCCTCCTCCGAAGAACGGAGGGCGTAGAACGCAAGTAATAAGCTCTCTGCTCTTCTTTCATAGCCCAGTGGGAGCCCTTTTTGACTGAGTATCGTGTTTGTGCATCCTTTTTATTTCAAAAAAAACAGAGAACCACAGCGTGTGCTTAAACCAGGGGACCTCTCTCAAGAGGAAAGCCGCAACTGGCGTCCACAAATTGGCATGGCTCCAAGGCGACACATAGCATCTCTGGGCAACTCTGGACACCGCATGATTGGGTGAGTTGGGGATTGTGGGCATGTTAAAGTGCTTAATAGGGAGCTTTAGTTTTTGCAGATCCAAAGTTGGGTACTGCTGGGCCTACAAAAGAATACAAAAAGGTATTCAAAGAGCGCAAACAGGGTGTGGGGCTTTGGGTGTGCAAAGATGCTAGGGTGCACTATTTTAAAACTCCCCATGGAGGTGTTTTTTTTTTTTTTACTACTACTGACGAGTGTAGTCATCACTGGAATTTGTGCCAGTTTAGTTACGATGACAAGTATAGTGGTCATGGTGCCATGTCTCTGGAAATCTGTGGGAATTTCAGCACACTTTTCATCATTTCCTTTAGTACGGAAAGGATTAAAGAGTGTCTGACCAGTTTTGCGCATTGCAAACAGATTAGCACGGTATGGAGATCATAAGCTCACGATTGTGTCTATGAACTATCTCACTGTTGTACGTTGCAAATTAGCAGCAACTGCAATCTCAAAAGCTTGCATGTCCTTCTTGCGGGAGCCATAATCCTCACCACCATGATAACATCACATGCATGGTGCTGGCACCACACAAATAGCCTACAACAGCACAGAACTGGGGTGGCATTTTTAAGTGAATATGACACATGGCGCATCACATCGTGATTCTAGTGCATCACATTCATATAAATTGGGGTGATGCACTCAGAAGAGGGCAGTTCAAGATGAGGAGGGTAGTTCAAGAGGGGGAGGGTAGTTCAAGATGGGGTAAGCCATATTGTGCGGTGCATATAAACACTGGCATACCACATAGAAGGAGAGCGGCAGCTTGGCTGTGTGTTGCCTGCCATAATGCAAATCGCTGGAAACAGGCTCCAACTTGTTTCGTACAAAGAGGAATGTGCCAAATGTCAGCGCTGTCACATAGTAATTACTGAGATGCAAGGAAAAATGCGGCGCACTGCTGTCGCATTCATGTAAACGCGGCTTGGTGGGTTCCCGTGTGATGCTAAGTTCGCAAAACTGTTTTTGGAAATGAACCACGCAGCAAGGAAAGTTTGGAGAAAATGAAAACGGAGGGTGGACCCTCCACTCCCATATGGAAGAAGCAAGAGAGGACTGTTGCTTTCGGACCCAGGTCACGATAACTAAAGAGAGCCTTTGTGAGTGAGAGGGTAGCTTAGCTTCTCGCATTGTGTCCATTGTGGTCCCTCAAAATTTTATGTCTATTTAGGCTGCTATTACAGCCTATAGTGCATGGCCGAAATTCCCGGCAGGGTGTGGTGAGAGGCCCTTTAAGGCAACAGAGCTCTAGCACCCATGTAGTCAGCTACAAGAGATGAATTCAGCCATAAGGCACTACTGGAATCGGACAGTAGTCCAATTCGTCCAATTTCAGTACCTGCAGAGGCAGTTGCCACTGAACCGTATTTGTGAAAATTGTGGTCTGATTGACTGATGTAAGCGAACCCTGGATGCTAGCTTAGTTGCTATGGAGTTGCACTACTGAGCTCGAGGTTGCAAGTTTGGTCCCAGCCCTGGCGGCTGCATTTTGATAGGCGAGAAACGAAAAAAGGCTCGTGTGGTACATAGATTCAGGTGCACTTAAAAGAACCTCAGGTGGGCAAAATCAATACTGAATTGCTCAGAATGGCATGTTTCATAATGAGATTGTGGTTTTGCCACATAAAACCCTGTAACTTACTACTGATGCAGCTGAAGTGGCATAGCACATCGCCAACGTTGGCTCTCCCCCATGCTGGCAGTTGCTTAAATGGCTGTTTTTGCATTAAGCTTATGAAACGTCTCTGTTCCTCTGTCTCTGGTATGGGACAACGCAGGGAAGAAATTTTGCTTGTGGAAGTTAGATGGAGCAAGTAGAAAGAATGCCTATAGCGACAATAAAGCTGCCTCCTGAAATCATGGGTTTGTGACTCTTCAGATATTTCTATCTCTGCTACTAGTAAATCAGTTCGAAAAAAGTTTCTGTTAGAACACTCCCTAAAGGGCTCATAACTGCCAGCATGTAATCGAAATTTGCTATGGGGCCTGGTGCGGGGCCTTTTAGGGGAGTTTCATAGCCGTTTTCTTGGGGCGAAAGCTAGCCTGTGGCACGCCAACCTTTGGCGGAAGCAACGACTAGCCGGAGATCAGCGAGGAGGTCTGTTAGTTGGCTGTAGGTCAGCTAGGAGCTTTTACAGTTACGGCAGGGAGAGCTGACAGTGGTGTAATGCAACACAGCCTGTGATGTAGCTGTCACTAACAGCAGCCTGCAAACAGATCCCTTGTACTTAAGGGTGTGAGAACTCTCTTATACAGCTTCACTGTCTGTCGTGTATCAGTTGGAACACTTTAGCTTAGATTTGTGAAGGATTTTTTTATCTGGTGTACGTATTGTTTACGTGTTCTGTACAGAGATGTAAACCTTAAGTGACTTCCCTTGCTGTGCAGGCATGCAGTGGCGTCTATGGGCCCTTACAGTCAAGTAGCGCCACCTGCATATCACGACCGAAATGACAGGCAGTCTTGGGGACAGGGTAAGTGCCTTCGCCATTTTCTTTTCCCACCCTTCTCGTTTGCAGGTGTCAGCTTGTGACTTCTCTCTCTCTGACAACTTACAGCTGCCTGCTTTCTTTGTGTGCAAAATATACGACGGTTCTCCAGAGGTGGCGGCTATCTCCAAAATTTTTCGCCGAAAATTAAAACATTTGCGCGTCTAGCAACATGTGGTGGCCTTTGTTTAGTTATCTCCGTTCAAAGGTCGCTGTGACTCGGGTAAGTTTTTCGGTTAGGCATGACTCGGAATCGGGAACATTTTTGGAAACCTGCTCTATATGACCAGGCACCTTTGCATACCTGCTAACCCTCCCGATTCGCCAGGGAGACTCCCGATTTTTTACTGAACTTTCCGATTGTACGATCACTGTCTTATATCTCCTGAAAAGGGGTCTCTGTTGGTGCAATAATGGTCTTTGCGAAACCGGCACCGTGGAATCTGCAGCCACATCATAATCGTCAGCATCACCAACAATGGCTGCACTAGCACCATCGGTATCATCGACTAAGCAGCCGACTATGGTGCCTAGTAAGCCGACCAAAGCCAGAACCAATGTAGCTCTTGCATTTTATGCATGCCTTCCTCCATGGTGCATTGTTGCTGCTGCTTGTGTGTATGATTAGTGTTGGCTAGGCCATGTGTGTGCGGTGCACCGTGTAAAGTTAGAATCCTCATGTGCTTGATGCCATGGCGCTATCAAAGCCCAAGAAAAGGCATTTGCAGAAGCTTTTGCGATATTATACTTCTGAATTTTCGTGATTTTTGACATCAAGAAAAGGAGAACATTTTGCATTTTGTACAATGTGTGGATGCGACGTCAGCATGTCTCACGGTGGCAAAGGCGACTTGAAACAGCGTGTTTCCACGACGAAGCATCAAAGCTATGTTCGCACTGCTGAGCAGCAAGACAACATAGTGAACTTTCTCCGGAACAACTGCGACGACAGTGTCATACGTGTGGAGTGCCTGTTTATGGGATTCCTCGTCGAACACAACCTACCCCTTAGTGTCAGCAGTGTTGGGCCTCTTCTACGGAAAATGTTTCCGAAGTGCGACGAGGTGAAACGTTATGGATGTGGACGCAACTCTGCAGAATGCGGAGCTGGCCAACACAAAATTTATTTCACAGGCATCGCTCTCGAGTCTTCGTTTCTTGCTCTCGAAGCTGAGTTTGCCACACTACAGGCGTACAGTCTTCTAGAAGGCATTCTGAATGAAGAAAGGTGGGATGTGCAGGGGTCTATAGTTGGAAAAATGAAAAACACTTATGGAAAACATGTTTCACTGAGTTGCTAAGGTGATGGTGGATTTACTCGTGATACTGCATAGCTATGCAGAGTGTGAGAGTATTTTTAGCACAGTGCGAGAAACTAGGACTGAATTCTGCTCATCGATATGGAACAAACACAACCCTCCAACACCTGCTGCTAGTGAAGGGCCTTCTGTCTGGACCATGTTTTGAGCAGAGCCACTCCGACAAATTTTGGAAAGTCAGCAAAGTCTGCTGCTACTGCAAGGTCCCTGCAAAAGGAGAACACTTCCTGAAAGTTCGAACGAACCCCCCCCCCCCCCCCCCCCCCACCCCGCCACCACCGCCACCACCACCTGGTCCCACCAGAAGTCGAAACAGTAAATGCAACACCCCCCGCCCCCCTCCTTGTTGGCACGAATAAAAAGTCTCCTGATTTTTGATCTCGCCAGGTTGGCAGGTATGCCTTGGGTGGCAGTGTTCACAGGTAAGTCACTGTGCAGGTCCAGGTGGTTAGTGTTCATTGTCATATGCATATTGGGCAAGCCCCGCTGTAGACCATTTTATCCAGTGCACTGTCATATTGAGTATGCAGTGACGCCATTTGGGAGTTGTTTGATTACACCGCCATGCTGGCTTGGGCTCAGTGTTTTATGCAAGCTACACACTCGGCAGCAGTTGCTGGTAGCTGTTTTCGGGCTGGCATGCTCTGCTTACGTGTGACGTGATGACATCTATGCTAGAAAAGATTCTGTGAGACGTTCTCAAGTTATTGAACTCAACATGGCTGGAATTTCTGCTGCTGGTGAGGTGGCCAGTGCACTTAGTGCGAGACGTGCATGCATGTTCTAACCTATAATCGACCTTGGAGCATGGTTGCATAGTATTTGTAGGCATTTGTTTCACAAATGTGTGTGCTCTTATTGGAACATTCGCCCCTGTAGTTCACCTAGGCTGTAGTTTAGCAGCAATGAGTAATTCAAGAAACATACAAGACTGTAACAGTTGGGGGCTGTTCTGCTGTTTACTTCGACAAGTGGTTGAACGGTTATTTCCAGATACATTGTGCGACTTGTTTCTATGTTAGATGCAGTTTTTGCACTTGAATAAAATAGTTTGGATTGATAACATCATGCTGTACAAGCCACAGGGCGAGGAAAACAGATTTTTATGCTCAGTTTTGTTCAGCTCGTCCTCTCCGATGCACCCGTCCCTTCTATAGAAATAGCGTTCCTCACAAAAGCTCATCACTATATTTTTTTTTATGCTATGCCCGTTTGACATTACTGCTTTGCAGGGCAAAAAGGTAGGCGCTAAAGCATAAAGCCTATGCATCATGTGGTTTTACCAGCCGCTGTGATCACCGTGCTTGAGCCACACCATTGGCTTCATAGGCGGCCCAACTCGACACAGCATAGAACCGCATTTACTCGCATAATGGTCGCACTCGCGTAATGATCGCACCCCTGAATTTTGTCGTCAAAATTCGATTTTTTTTATTTCCCGTGTAATGATCGCACCCTGAACTTGCCGCAGCGATATGTCGTGTGCCAAGTCTAGCTAGTAATGATCGCGCTTACCACCTGTCGAATGCTACGCGAACGACTCGTCTGCACGTACCAAACGTTCTTAAAGTAGATGCCTCATTTCATTACTTTCATCACTTTCTGCACTTCCATGGCAAAAAGACGTACAACCAAACTTGCCTTTATTATGGGTAGGCTTTATAATGGTTGTGGTCAACAAAAACAAAAAAGGCAGCTTTCGATTCCTCTCGTCTGCACTTGTGGGCACGCGACAACTCGCGCGCGGCAATGATAGTAGCCACGTTTTCACTGATAAGTTAAAAGTGTACCCTATTCATACGCTGACGCTTTTAACACAGCTAACCCCCGAATGCAGAGATCTAACTTGGCTCGAACTTGACTTCTGGCAGTCTCAAGACAGCTTCGTCGCACGTCGTAAATCGTGCTTGATCTTGCGGACGACTTGCGAACGACTTGGCTGCGTCGAAGTCCGCTCAAGTTTCAAGTCTGCTCCCGGGCTAGCTTGAAACTGACTTCGTGTGTTATTCCAACATGGCAGCCTCCCGAACGTACGTCGTGCGGAGGTTAGCTGCTTTCGAGTTTGTTTGCCACGCCATGGATACAGCACTTTCAGAGGCGCAGCCCTTGCCGAAAATTCCGCGACCCACCCTACGTGACTGAGGGAATCCGATGGAGCTGTACGACGACGAACAATTCCTCGGTCGCTACAGATTCACGAAGAACGCCGTGCGACTTGTCGCTATGTTTCCTATCCGGGTAAGCGGGGACAACAGAGGACCGCCTGTGTGCCTCCCATGCTGCAGTTGCTGATGGCTGTGATGTTTTACGGCGCTGGCACGTTTCAAACAGTCACCGGAGGTCCGGTCCGCATTCCTCAGTCAACAGTGTGCCGCGCAGTTGGAAAGGTGACTCTGCTCATCGCGAAGCACCTGCGCCCGATGCTGGTGCGCTTCCCGCAGTTGCGGAAAGATTGATTGCAAGTGTATTTTCTCATTTCCTGTTACTACACGTGCCATCACTAGTTATTAGCGCTCACGATCATATTTACGCTCAGCATTCCGAACTGCCATGCACACATCCACCGAATACGAAACATGGGCATTAACATAATAAAAAGTAGCCCAAAATAAGCCAGACATGCAGAACATGTGCGCTTACCAGTTTTGTGGCGCTTTCCCTTTTCTTTCGCAGCTTCCTCTTTCCGCTTTTGCTTCAGGTTGGTCCAGCATTGTTTCAGTTGCAGGTGATCGCGCCGCCTAACACCGTGGTTGGCATTATAATGTTTTGCTATTTCTTTCCATGTCTGATTCTTCTTGGTCAACGACGCGACATCAGTTTTCTTGCATTCCACAATATGCTTGTAGTCGTTCGCGAGTGTCGTCAGCAGGCTCTTTTCGTCTTCTGTAAAACGAAGTGCCGTCTTACGTTGCGGTGCCTTCTCTTGGGAGGAGAGCGTACGTGAGTGCGACATTGCAGCGTCAAAGCCTGTTGACAGAACAGCAATTTCATACCAAATGCGGCGCGCGGCCGTCGCGCGAGCCCCACAACTTGTTTTCCTAACAGATGACACTTTCCGAGCAGACGACACGTGCTGCCAATTTGCGATGCCTACGACTGTGCCACACTCTCCCTCTCGTTGTTCTCGACAAACCCTCCATGCGAAGTAGACAAATCGTTTGCACGTGTCATTTTATTTACTTATTTTGTTTTTTTATCAGATGTTGTCACCCATATGGGTCCGGACAGGGGACTCTATGGCGCTCGCTACTCTTCGTTCGCAGCACATGTTGCAGTTTTTTTCTTGTTTGTCACTCCGGCCTAGTGCGTTCGAATGGGTTGGCTTTTTCTTCAAAGGGTCACGTAGCCCGAGCAGAACAAGGGCCGTCGCCTTCCTTCTGGAATGCCTATAGGCGAAAAGGGACGCGCGAGCTCCCTCAGAAACCGACCGTATGCCTCGTTTCGGCCTCTTGTATCCGGTTGCCGGTCAAGACGGCGCATGAACGCCTTGTGGCAATCGAGAACAAAAGCCGTTCAAAGACCACCATACGAACCAACCATTTCGTTAGCTTCTCTACGGCCAGTTATACAAACACGCAACAAGACCTCTGAGTTAAAGATAAGCTAAAACCAAAATAAATGTGACCATAAAATTGATTTGCGCTCAAATACACGGTCGCCTAAAAGTGTAGCAGCGACTTGAAAAAATGGCGAAACCTGCAACTCAAAAAGCGCGCCAAAACACCGAAACTTGAAGACCACTTAAACCGGCCGGGAACGCGCGCTTTCCGCAAGCAACACTGCCCATCGCAGCGGCGGACGTAGCCAGATGGAATAAATTTACGCCAACTATACTTCAGCACTTATGCCCTGGTAGAAATTTGGAAAGATACATACTTTTTTGCTGTACAACATGCCTTACGCTAATAAATTTATTGTTAACCTCGAACACAGACGAGCAACCTGCTTTTGCATTAAAGCACAGTCTTGACTTGACGAAGCAAGTCAGCTTGAGCGTCTATGAAACGTGAAAGCCGACTTGGGCGTTTTGAAGTCCGCCTCTTGCTTCGGGCCGACTTCGTCAAGTCAAGTCCAAGCCAGATCCAAGTTAGATCTCTGCATTCGGGGGTAAGATATTTGCCCACCCTTAGCGGAAACGTGCCGTGTTAGGATAGTAGTGAAGACAGATGCCGCAGTTTCCGCAGCACGCCGGCCATGTGTTTCGATGTCACTGGCAGCTAAGCATGCCCATCTCTGTTTCTGTCCCCTCAAAGTGGACATGGCTACGTTATTGCCGCAAACTTGCCGATATTAACGATATTATTCATCACTGATACGGAAGAAACTGTTTCAATGCACATAATGTACTCACAAGAAGAAAAAAAAAAAGATCGCGTTCAGCGCGTTCGGCTTGCTCCGCCGGCCGCCATTTTTGTTTTGGTGTCCCGCACCCGCATTCCGCAGCAAACGCGGGACGAAAAAAAAATTTTTTTCTCGCTGGAAATTTAACCCGCGTAATGATCGCACCCCTGAATTTGCGTCAATTTTTCTGACAAAAAAGTGCGATCATTACGCGAGTAAATACGGTAAATGTGAAATTTCTGATAATTTTACTGCTGGCTGATGCAAGTGTCCTCATAATAGGCACTTGATGCAAGTGTCCTCATAATTGGCACTTAGAGGTTTCAGGCTGGCATTGTATTGGCCATGCGTGAGCACTCATGTTAAAGATCTCGCGCCAAGCAATCACGTTTTTAGTTTTTTTCCAATTCAGGCCGGTAATCTGCAGACTCCGCTGCCCTTCGTCGAATGCAAACCCAATCAGCCAAAGTAGTTCACTACCCCACACCACGACTGATTATACACGTTGCATGTTTGCACATCCAAGAGCTTATGCTTTCTGTTGTTATTACTGCAGCCAAAGACAGCACAGTAGTTCCTCGACATCCTTGTATGAGCTGACTTCACCTCTTTCACAGAATGAGCTAAAACGTCTCCAAATCCTTCCGCACCATATGATGGCAACGTATTCAAGCAGTGCTACGCTGGCTCACGGAAGCCAAAAAGGAGGAAATGCTCGACCTGCTCTGGTTGCCAGACCTTTCCTCCTCGCCAAATGAAACACTAATTGTGTTGAAGCTGTGTTGTACCCGCTGTTGTAGCTCAGTGGCCCTGCAGTTATGCTGCTTAGAATTGGATTGCAGGTCGGATCACCAGCTGCGGCAGCCACATTTCTTTGGGGACACAGTCTAAAAATAATTGGCAGATTCCGCGCGCATGTGGCAATCGGTTATAACTTACAAGTGAACCTTTCTTCCCTTCCATGGTCACTCCTATGTAGCTCAATGTTCCTCACTCAATGCATGCTCTGGTCCCATTTTGCTCACTTCTGCTCATGAAAATATTGCATGTTGGTCTCCAAGCCTTCTTTGGAAGTCTTCTGATGGTCAAAGGATGGAAGAGGGGTAATTGCTTCGAGCAGGTTTACACAGAAAAGCTACTGAAGCTTGTGATATAAGCAACAGCCAAGTGACCGAAAAAATCACTGTGATCTAAAAGTAGGGTTACTTATCAGTAGTCTATATTTCAAGTTTGATGATGCTTGAAAGCTCTAAAATGTGCGTGCCAAGAGTCATTGGCACGATAGTGTATACGTAGATTGCGGTCTAACGCAAACCTGTTTCATAGAGGCTGGGGCCCCAAATGTTCTGTTTGCTGGGCTTGTATTGCTCACTGTGGTAATAAAGCAAAAAGTCAGTTTTGCCCGACATCCAAAGCATTGATTGCAGCAGCAAATCCGCGTTTTTGATGGCGCGACGGCGCATACGCCCTGCCCTAGCGGATCTGTCGCAATACATTTTGGAAGAGATGTGTGTATGGCTGCGTGGCCTGATAACGGGGCAAAGTCCCCCGAAAAAAAATTCGCACAGACGCGCAATGTAGCAAAGACTCATGCCATGTACCGCGTTGGAACTCCACTGGTATATAGCTATACGTCGGTGCAGTGCTGAAAACGTGCTGGCTGCAACTCCTCTTCAAAAGGGAAAGCGGTCAGGGCTTCGTCCGCACTGCACTGTGAACCACGTAATTTCCGCCTTGCCTTGATGGCTAGCAAATTTATCGATAAGCCCCTGCGCTACACTTGGACGACACTTTAAAAACATAGTGTTGCTGACAAAGCCTTCTTGCAGCGTCGGTCCTCTCTTGCTGGCGGCGGCAGCCCATGCCTGACTTCAGATACTCGTTTGAGGCACGGTATCACTGGATCCATAAAAGACCAACCCGACGCTGACACCAACTATTCAGCACAGTGTGTCGCTGGGACCATTTTATGCTAATAGGCCAACAACGACGCGTCCGACGGGCGTGAGTTGTCGTAGTGCAAGAGGCTTTCTTGTTGATGGCACCGACAAAATCAGCGTGCTGACTATGATCGCTTGACCGAACCCCACACGATCGGCTGTCAAACCGACAACGCGATAGCTGCAATGCTTTGAGTTGAAACATGCCTTCGAAGTTGAAATTACCAAGCTCCAGTCCTCAAGCTCTGCACATGAAGTTTGAGCCAATGTTGATCCTGTTTAGCAAAGGTTGCCTTAGGCCTGGCCCCGTTTAATGTGTGCACCCGCTACTGATAGACCTGAACTTAAAAATAAGTAGTTATGACGAAGGAAACTGCTCTTTTACTTCAGTTGTGGCAATATAGCGATTAGATATCAATTACTGCTCACTTCGCACGGATCGTCCACAAAAAGTGACCAGCGGCGACAGAGCGCTATGCCAACATATGTGCGTATGTCACGGCTGTTCCCAAAGGCTGCTGGTCGCATCGATATATAGTTGGGTCTGTATGTGTTGCTATGGTTGCACGTCTTAATTCCAGAGAACTGTTTACCTCTGCGTGAAAAGGAAAAGAGACACTGCATTTGGTACCGCAGCACAAACTTGCTCAGTTACGTACGGTGTCAGCGATGGCATCCGCATTTTCGCGAGAGAACTACAGGCCTATAAGTGAGCGCTTATTCTGAGCACAGCTTTCTCTAATAATGCTTTATGGCACGCACAAACTGTAATTATGATGAAGTTAAAGAAAAGCAAGAATCAGTAATAACATGCCATAATCGGCAGATGGAACTCGGCGGACCTTTATCGGCCACACTGGTAGTACAACAGTGCACTCGGGCCTCCCAGCAGTCAATGAATGCTACATGATTTTCATGAACCACATGCTGCCCCGGAGAAGCCATTAATATTTAATCGCGATCCATGAAACCCACAACCAATGCTCACTCAACATGGACGCAGGTGCACAAATCAACCGGCAAAAGCCCCTGCACTCTTCCAAAACGTTCCCACTGGCATGTGGCATGAAAAAGCGGATTGTCACACAGCTATACAAAGTAATGTTAGTTTTATAAGCTGCATAAACTGCTGGAAGCATTTGCTTGCTAACTAAATTAATACTACTACATGTGCGCACAGGCAAGCACGAACACATTTCACTCTGACCGCGGACACTAGCTGTGGCAACGCTGCCGAGATGAAGAGCAGCAGCAGCGACGAGCGAATTCCCGTTCTGCTGCCTAGCTTCTACGCGAACTACGCGCATGAGAACACAGCGCACACAAAACCATCGGCTATCTCCGGTCCACTAGCCTTCGAACCCAGCGCAGGTTGCCTCCAAGATAGGAAGCGCGCGGCCGCGCTCAGCCGCCGCAGTTGGAATAAAGGAGATGCGCAGTAGCCTTCCCCTCCTCCCTTCCCTCCTCCCAGCGTGCGCACATCTCCCTGCACCCCCCATCCGAGCGCGACTGCCGCATCAAGCCACTATCCTTCTCGGGTCACCCTCGCAAGTTTCCGCTGGCGCCTACAGATACGGCTCGCGGCCGTCATGTTATCGCACTTGTGCTTTATACAGAACATCACGGCGACGCCGATGGGAATTCGCCTTTTGTCCATGTAATTTCTATCGCAACGAGAAAAAAAAAAAGAGTACATTGTGGGCTGATTGTTACAGAGCATCGGGCTGCTGCTGTTTTGGGGTACCGAGGTTTGATTCCATCATCGGACACGTAATTCGCTTTTTCTTTACAAGTGCGAGCTATTATGTAAGACAGCAGCAGCACCCAGCAGCCACATTCATTAAAGTCCGGGAGGCTTCGCAAAACAAAGGCTTCGCTTTGAAACGTTTCGCGTATCGCTTGCGGCTGCTGCTTGTCGTGTAGATACCATGTAGATACCGCGGCCGCCTCGGGGTGCCGCGACGAGCCCTCTCGCCGTAGGAAGCGCTCGTAGTCCGACGGAGTCACCCGCGTGTCTACTCTCTCTCCATCTCGCCGTCCAGACGCTCGGGCAATCGAGTGTTCCTGATTGGTCGGTCTCGGCGGGACGGGGCTGCTCCGGGCGCGTGACGAGGCGAGCCAGCCCGAGTGCCTGCGTCGGACTGGAATAGGAATGCATTGGTGCAGGAGAACAAGACCGTTTGAAGCGTGGCAACGACAACAAAGCGAGCAGAGGTGAAATGAAAACGGCGGCGGTATTTATAGGCACCACGGCAACTCGCGTCACCGCCGTGCTTCAAAAACTAAAGTGGCCGAAAATCCGCCATTGTTTATGTAACGATATAGTTCCCAGGTCAGCGAACTTTCAAATTTCCGTTTCGATATACGCGCGCGTTTAAAAAAAACAGCACTTCGGCGGCACTATACGGCGCTGCTGAGCCGTTGAGGTAACTTCAGCTCAACTTTGTTGTTTCAAAGTGGAAGCGGGAAGCTATAGGGACATGTCTTTTTTTTTTTTTGAGAAAATCGTGCTCTTGTTGACATAGATGACGTCTGCAAAAACGCTAATATAGAGTTTTACAGTCCGTAGCATCTGTACATGCACGTTTATCTTAGGAGCGTATATGTAATGTCGTTGATTACCCCGTGTACTTGCACTTTTGGTCCACTGCTATTTCGAGACTTACAAACCGTGCGGAGGTCGGTGGACCGCAGTTACGTCAAAGGAAGTAGACTTGTTAATGAATTTTGCCTGCAGATGGAAGTGCGTGTGTTTCTAATGGCCAAAAGGGAAAGCCGAAGAAGACAAAGTAGTCTGAAGTCTAGGCAATCTGGAGACTTTTTTTTTTTAAAGGTTCCCTCAAGGTGTAATGCTTATATCGTTTCAACGCTGTGAGCTGGCTCGTATACTCATTTGGCCGTTATGTTGCTTTATTGCGTTTGGAACCACAGGTGATTACACGCTACGGTTGTCATGCCTCTATTGGCACCATCGGTGGATATTTTATCGGCCGACTTGCCTCATTGCCCCTGAGCACGAGGTCGTGGGTTCGAATTGTGGCCGTAGGGCGGATCGTAAAAGTGCGCGCGTGTACCGAGCCATCGGTCTCTATGCTGAAAAAAAAATAATAATAATCTGGGTCCCTCCGAGGCTGCGGCGTCTTTGTTGTTACGTTAAAAACCGCGTGTCAATCGATCTGTTTTGCAACTTCGACTCTATTTTCTCGGCGCGTTATTATTGCAGGCTCGTGTCGCACTCTGCTAGAGGACGCGAATGTTCCTTTTTCTTCTCTCTATCTATCTCTCTCTCACTCACTCTCCGTCTCTCTCACGCTGCTTCGCTTGGTGCTTATGTCGCCGGAGTGGTGGAGGGAGAGGGGCAGGGGGGGTGAGGCGATGCCCTGAATCAGCGCCCGGTTTCAAGACGTGCTCGAGTCCGAGGGAAACTCGAGTTAGCAAGGCGAGCCCTCGCGCGCGCTGCGACGACCTCTCTGGGGCAACTTCGCCTTCCTCCTCCTGCTTCGCCACCCGGTATACGTGGGCAGCCTTTCGTTTCGCACTCCAAACGTTTGCCGTCAGTCTCCGGACCCCCTCCGCAAAGCTCTCCAGCGGAAGCTTCTCTTTCTGTCTTTCTTTCGCCCCGCGTTTCTGCCTTTCTACCTACTTCGTCCGCGGGGGCTGGAAGATGTGGATGACTCTCCAGAAACGGGCTTTTCTCTCGGCGGCCGAACCTCGCTTGGCTGAGGACTCCGGACTGGTTGGGCTTTGCTTCGGTATCCCCAGGAAACGGCAGTTACACAGGGGGTGGGGGAGAGAGGGAATCTGACGTGCCACGCTGTGCACCCACGCACGCACAGTCGCGCTCTCGTCGTCTCAGCCGCCCATTGCACGAGTGTTCTTCGCTCACCTCGTCGTCGTCGCAGCAGCGGCGGGTGTATAGTTTCCTGCAGCCGTTCTCTCGCCGTGCTTATAGGTCCTCGCTCGCAGGTTTCGGTCGTCTCTCGAGCGAGCAAGGCAGGGAAGGCAATGGCTGGTGGGAAAGAGTAAAAGAGAGAGAGAGGAGCGTACGTCTGTACACCGTGCGTGTACGTGCGTTCGTTCGTCAAAAAAGAACTTGTCCACATTGTGACCGAGTGGCGCGCGGTCCTTCTAGGACGACGACATTGGGAGCTTTGGGCCCCCTCCACCGCCCACCCTCTGTCCCCTCTAGCACGCTTTACGCCGAGAGCTTGAAAATCACTCGAGTTTGGTGGCGGCGGTGGCGATGATGATGATGACGACGTCGTCGACGTGCATGGTCGTCGACGACGTCCTTGTACGCGGAGTGGTGGTGGTAGCGATGGTTTGGTGGTGCTGCTGCTCCTTCCGCCGTCCTCTTGTGGCTCCTCGCTCTCTCGTTTCGCTTTTCTTTTTTTTTTGTGTGTGTGTGTGTGTGTGTGTGTGTATCCGTCGGTCCTCTTCGGCGTTGGTTGGTTCTGTTTTTTTTTTGTTTTTTTTGCGCGCGCGCCTCTTGTTCTTCGTCAAGGATCCTTATTCCGGTCCTGCGTTGCTCGGCTTTGGGTTTATTTTTCCGCCCCCCTTATTTCATTGCCGCGTCTCGTTCCGTCGTCGATGGGGCCGCGCCTCTTCTCTCTTATAAAATGACGTCGTCGCCTCCCAGGCTCGTTTTCGTGCTCGGCGGACGGATGGTCGTCGGTCGGTTCTCTTCGCGGCTGTGCGGAAAGACCTGCCAGTTTCCGGGGAAAAAAGAAAGGTTTGCCCGCTGTGCTCAGCCGCGCACTCCGCCGTCGCCTTCGTCGTGTGTTATATGCGGGCTCGGGCGTGCACTGTCGGAGTTCGTTCTGCGAACATTCCTCGTGTAAGCGCGTCACCGTCGTGATGTGTCCGTGCGCGGGTCGTTTCCTCTTCCCGGCAGCCTTGTAGGTATGTATAGGGCACCTGCAGACATGGGTGTGTGTCCGTGTGCGAGATCGTGTGCCTCTCCGACAAACCGTGGCGACGCCTCCGGTGCGCGGTTGGTGCGAAGATCTCCGTGTGTGACACTCACCTGTTCTCTCACGCATTGGCCGTGCGATTGATCCGTGTAGGAGAGACCTGCACATCTTCTGGCCCGGCCAGCCCCGTGGGCCTTTTTTTTTTAAAGGCCTCGTGTCCTTGAGGTATACGTCCTTCTCTTTTTCTTTGTTTCCATGGCGACAAGGCTTGCGCGAGCACGTGCGCGTATACTGTGACCTTGCACACGCTTTGGTATATATATACACGCAGAGTTTTACGTCCAGATCCATGCCTCCGCAAGTGTGAGCAATCTACTGGTGCTAAAGACTTCACGGTTTGAAACGTTTCGGCGCAAAACATTTGAGCCGTTACCGTTGCCTCGCCGCCTCAAACTATATGATATGCATAAGCACTGCGTACATTCACTTCGCGACTTCACGTCACGCGCACGGCCACTTTCGTATCGCGGGTGCGTGGCGGTAAAGTTGGAGCGGTGTGTGAGGCTGCGTTGAAATAACTCGCTGTTTCCATGCCTGCCCCGTGCACTTCGGAAGGCGTAGTAGACAAGAGGAGCTCCGTGCGGCACGTCGTATCACACTGACACTTACCTCCCCGTATTGAGAAATGCATCTCAACTTGACACTCGTGCGTGGCTTGATCTAGATGACGCCTGTCGGGAACGCGCGGAAGGAAATGGAGTGAGCGTATTGAGTGCACGTTCACGCCAGTCGTCGTTCTGGTCAAGTCAAGCACCAGATCTAAACGACTTAACGATAGCAAGTCCGTACTCAAGTAGACAATGGGCTTCGAGTTAAGATGCATTTCTGAATACGGGGGGGGGGGGGGGGGGGGGGGGGTAGTGCGCGCGTTACAAAGCGGCGTTACAACGGTTTTTTTTTTCATCGACTTGATTATGTCTTGGCGTTAGACGCCGCTATCCAAGAATGAGTTATCGGCGTTCCTAACGTGCCAGTTGGTGAAAACAACCGACTTGAAAAAGCAGTTATGTCCGTGGGCTATCTTCAAGTTCTAGGAGGCTTCACTGCGCTGCACGGAGTTTGTGTGACAGTATTCTAGCTTAGAAAAAGTGAATTGGGCGGGGATGGGTGTCGCGTTTAAAGATGATGATTATTCTCATCCATGATGCCTACCCACTAAGGAGGATGTACGAATCCGGCGGCAGGAGGACTGTGCAAGATAAACACTTAACCTAATACGAAAAGCTGGGAATACGAAAGGAAAGACCGGGAAATAAAAATAGTGCGCGAGTAACCAGTCGGAATAACATGAAATCAAAATTATGAAAGACATTCATTAGGATAGATCAAACGCCACATTAATAATAAAAAAAAAAATGTTGCAGCACTGATTTCATTCAGTGAAGTGAATAATGAACGGAGAACAACAGTAACGATACAAAATAAAATTTGCGTGGTAATTGTTTTGTTTCACTTGTAAAGAAGTCTAATGCAGCGCAATATAAGCATTGCTGTGGCCATAGTCAATAGTGTGTTGGCGCCCTAAATGATAGTACTACAGGAATCGTGAATAATTTAAATCGTAGTCCAACTTCGTAACGGGGAGCTACAAATGACATCTTTTCCTGGCTCGAATGGCGCCAGTTATCGGGAGCTGTGCCGTCTCAATTTCTGCTTGGCACTTTGAGCGGAACTACTTTCTCGTCGTCGTCGTGGTCGTCGTCGTCGTTGTTGTTGTTGTTATTGTGTTGTTTGTTCATGGCCCTCTCTTGGTAGCTCGTACCCACTATGGGGGGTACGCCTGCATTCGTGGATATTCGGGTGGAATTAGAAGGCGTTTGGTATACGTATTAAGTAGAAAAAAAAAACGAATATTTGTGGAGGAATACAAGGAATGCAAAATAACAATGTACTATAGAAGTTTACATAGAAAATCGCCTTGAAACAATTATAAATTTTTCAACGGCTGAGCAAGCAGCCTTGTGACAGTGTCCAAGACCTCCTAGAGAAAGAATTTCAGGGATTGAAAAGCTCAGTCCAGTTTGTATGAATGCTAGTTATAATTTTTTTTCCCCTTAGATATGCGAAGCGGTAACAGAATAGGAATCAATGGCGTTTGTTCTTCGTATACGTCATGGCGAGTTTGGGGGGTATTAACTTCCATTGACCTAGCTGAGAACGCTGCATTGTGAAGGCGATCAATAGGCGAATTTGTTTTTCTTATTTTTTATTTCTTTGTTTTTCATTTCTTAAACTGTTATTGCGGTTGCTGTATTGTCTGGTGAAATCTGGTTAAATTTCCACCGCGGACTGGTGTTGCAGTCTTTTTTATTTATTTACTTCAAATTTGGCAACGCTTGGCGAGCTGTATTGAAGCAGGTTTTCCATACGTAGACAACAATTTCTATACTGCCCGTTCCCAAATATTCACCAAAAATCTTGCCTATGAATGATTGCGGTAGGAAAGCTAGTTGTCTCGATATACGCAATTGGGTGAGCTGGCATTCGCAGCGCACGGATGGGTTAAAAAAGTAAGGCATACATACTGAGAGTGAATTAAGTGTGCTGGCTTCCAAGTACTCGTTCTTACTTGGGCGAAAAATTGAATATGTATGCACGGTACGAGAAAAAAAAGCATGGCAAGAACGAGAGCAATTCTACATTAACTATTTTGGTAATGAGTTGTCCTTGTCGAACGCTTGCCCGCGCTTTACCCGAAACCCGGCAAGGTATTCGAATTTAAAATTTAAAAGTGAATGTCATCGCTGTAAGTTGTCGCTTGCGACCTTCGTGGTGCTCCTGTAGGCAACGTGGTCCATATCGTGTGCCAAACACAAAGTTAAAAGAAATCGATTTTAAATGGCAACGAAATGACCGATATGAGGGTATATAATTAAGAAGTGCTGAGGCATACGTAAACACAAGAAACAGACAGACTATTGTATTTCTGCTGGTTTTTAAGCGAGCGCGCACGTTTTTTTTTTTATGTATTTACTCGAAATGTATACGACTTGGCGACCAATTAGTAGATATACGCTTAATGCTTTCCGGGCTCGAATTTGAGTTCGCTGCTCTCGTTAAGCATGCCTGTAAGAAGCGCCAGCTGTGCCTTTGTACCGCCATGACTTCCTGCAAAAGATCATATAACGCGCAGTGGACGTCTGTCTGTCTTCTGCAGGCGAACGACCCCGAGAGAGGCAAGATTTCCTTTTCGTTTTCTTCACGTCTTTTTTTTTTTTTGCCCCAACAAGTATGTATATAGTGTTTACGCAAGAATAGGCGCAAAATAATCTGGCAATAGGTCGAGTCGGTGATCGAAAAGCTTCATATAAAATTTGGTACACGTTTAGATTATTATCTTTTATTAAAGGACCAAACTGTACAAGGCCTGCACTCCGAGCGTCGTTTCTGCCGCGCAAGGAATTGTGGGGAACCAGGGAGAAGGACACGATGTGTATCCACGTCACTCAGGCGGAGCACGCAAACTGACGCAATAATCGCCTACTGTGGGCGACCGCTGTCCAGAAGATGTCCAAGAGAAGCAGAAGAAGCTCGGCAGAAAAAGAAAAAAAAAAAGTCTACCGAGGTCTCGCAAAATTCGGATAACACGACAGTTCCACGGCGGCAAACAGATTCGGGGGATTCGGAATGAATCTGTGCACGAAGGCCCGACAGTGTACTTGCGATGCGAGTTGTATGTGCCGTTATAGAGGAATCCTGAAAGCTGACAAATGGCGCGCTTGGTTGATGGAGGTGTTGAACCGGCAGCCGACGCTGCGATGGGGGAAAGAAAAGCGAAAAAAAAAAAAAAACATTACGAAGCGTTAACTATATACGGTTTAAAGCGAGTGAAATCGCTAGTCTACGGAATTGTTATTTTATTTAGCATACCCTGAGGATCATTGCGGCATTAAAGAGGGAAGTGGTTACAAGCAAAACGGGTAAATTCAACAAACTTGCGTTAATAAAGCAAAGCAGTATACATACAAAAGCAAATAACAAATGCCACCTAGATATACAAAGTTAGCTATGGCGTTCGTGAGTACAGGTTGAACAATGTGAAAAAAAAAAAAAAAATGTGTCTAGTTAGTGTTAGCTATGACGTTCTTGAATAATTGGTGATGGTGACCGTCGAGGCGGGAAGGCGATTCCACTCATTGGAAGTGCGCGGTACAAATGACTGCAAAAAAAGGTTGGATCTCCATTTTTTTATTTCTAACACACATGTATAGGACGTCCGTGTGACGTGAATGCATGCAATAGCCGCGTTTCTCGGTTTGCTTTCTTTTCTTCTTTAAGCCCGCATGACTTGCCGCGCATAGTAGTGCTCGAAGAATTGATGTCCTGTTCACTTTCACTGCGCTGCGGAGTACCTGGTCTTAAAGCATCGTCTGGATACGGGTTATCTGGCGCCTTCACCTTCGTGCTAATTCTGTGATGATGAGGAGGCGACAGATCACTTCTCATCATGCCGCCGTTCTCCTTCGCTGAGGGGAAAAAAATATTTTAGAAGGACGATTTCGCTGTATTGGACTGAACCTTCTATACCATTTCGGACATTCTTTATAGGAGCCTCATCTCTCTAGGACACTGTCACGGGGATGTCTGCGCAGTTGTTGAAAAGTTCATGTCTGAATCTGGACGATTGCCTCGCTAAAATCCTAAAAACTTGCGTGTTATTTTACCCTTTTCTTGTTATCCTGTCACAATTTTTATTAGACTACACGCAAAGTGTTTCGAGCGGCCAGTCGCGCGGCAATCTTGCGTGCATTTGTGGGCTTCTTTCACGCTCGGAAAAACACTTTTATGTAGCACGTATTGAGCAACAGAAAGGTGTACATCGGGAGTTTTTCATGTCGCGCTACAATATTCTCATTTACTTTTTCGTCTACTTGTAATACTTGAGAAGCTGATTACTTGAGGCTAATTGTCTAATTAGGCGGAACGAAGAAAATTGTCTGAGCACCTTAGTTGTGTTTAGCTACGTGGCGTTTGCATATTTTTAAACACTGGCTGAAGTTAGCTGGGACACCCTGTATAAAGGGAGACGTACCAAACGCTCTTCATCTGAAGATTTGGCGAGTTCTGAATTGACGCGTTCCTGTTGCTGTGTGAATCCGTGAGCCGTCATGGCGTCAAAATATTTCCTTCTAAACTACGCGCCGTTTATCGCCATAGGCAAATAAATAGGCGTGCACTTGTATTAGACGGCTCACTGATCAGGCGCCTATGCTTGCACTGCTAGTCCCAGTTCGCCGCGCTGAATAATATTTGCCGAGTTTCCGTTTAAAACTTGCCCACACGTATAGTATTAATCTTGCCTTCAGGGAACACTCGCGCTATTAAGTGTCAGTTTAGATCTTTCTTCGCCCGTAGGGGATGCGATGGCAGCGCCGCCGCGTCTTCGTAGCGGTCACGCCCTGCAGCTTGCACTGCTCGTGGCTGCTGCGCCCTGCTTCGTTAATAAAAACGCGCCTCTCTATGTGACCCCGGCAATATGGCCTTTGTAGAAAACCCGATCAGGCGAGATTAATCAATCGCCGTTGCGTTTTATCAACGTCTGTTTTTTCCGCGTCCGTTATTCTCCCGACCATCATTTTTGGTTTTTTTTCCTTCTTTTGTACACCTATTGCTTCTCTCTCCTTCCCTTCTCCGCCTTCTTGTTTTGTCTGCTAGGAGCGCGTGTGTTCTGTTCGGGGCCGGTTCTGGAGAGGCTCTTGACGGAGCTTCGTCTCGCGAGTGTGCTGTTGGGTTCTGTTGTAAGGCAAGAAGAGAAAAAAAAAAAAAAGTGGGGGGGGGGGGGGAAGGGGGCAAGCGGGATATTGAAAAGGAGCGCGCGCGCCCATTGGCCGGTCGCTCTCGCCTCCGATTGGAGTGGGCGGCATCTCGGTGGAGAGGGGGACGCCGAACGCCGCAATTGCTGCGGTGCCTTCCGATTGGTCCGCTAGTCGGCGCGGGGACACGCCTCTATGCGGATATTTTATTATTACTCGTCCGCTCTTTCTCTCTGTCCCTTTCTCTCTCTCTCTCTCTCTCATCCCTCTTTGCGTGCTGGTGAAAGGGTGTTGTTTGAAGTCTTTCGTTGTCTTCAGTATTCTGCCGTGATATCGCGTTTTTTGAATTTTCTACGTTATTAGGTTTTGCATTTGTGGGGATGGTATGTATGATTTCTCTTTATGGAGACGCTTTGAGCAGTGCGATCGCTACAATGATTTGCTTCTTTCCTTCTTTTTTTCTTGTCTCCGTCGCCCTTTTAGTTTTGTGTATCTGTTTTTCGCGCCGGGTTATACCTCGGAGTAATGAAGAATGCCGCCACGGTCGCTTGGCGTGGCTAACATATGCATTCCTGAAGCGACGATGCTGGCCTGACTTGGAAAAGCGCGAACTCGTCGTGTCGTGGGAGTGTTGATCAAGTTTACGTTTACAGGGTCTCGTCGCGCCAGGCGCACGCAGTCAAAGCGGCGCAGCCTCGTACTTGTTCTGTACGCGGCTTTCTCGCAACGCTGTAGCGGGGTTGTGGTTTTGTGCATAACCGCCGAGGTACGCGGTTGATTAAAAATTCGAATGTTTACATTCCTCGCCTTATCTGTTCTAGCACTGGGTCGCCTGTCCGCCATAGTCGCTGGCAATATTGAAACAATCCTATGCCTGTACATTACTTCCTCATCACGAGTCGGTTGGCTCTTCTTGGAGTTTCTGACTCTGACTCTGTGGCCTTTTGGAATCAGGTCGACTTCCGCATTAGATAGCTATAAGCTGTCATAGTTATATCGTGCCTGGCGAGAGTGATTAGCTTTTTTTACTCTGTGTTCACGTACAAAAGTTGCTATAGTCCACGATAAAAGTGCTATATATATATATATAGTACAAAAGTACCGTAGTTCACGGCAGTGGTTGATCGTGGCCTGGGACGTTGCGGAGGATTAGTGAGCAGGTTCGCGTGCACGTAGCCACGGGTAGTGAAACCTCGGCGTTGGCGTCAATTAAGGAACATACCATATATATTTCATAACTTCAGAAAACGATGTGCAGACTGATGCATCTGTCTTTCAGACGTACAAGATTATGAGCGGTGAATATATCTACCGTTGATAACATATATGGACTCCAACAAGACGGTATTCCCGTCATGTATGTCGTGATATGGCCTCGTGATATGAAGTTTTTTTTTTCTTTAGTGGAGTCGTATATAACTTTTAGAGAGATAGAGGAACAACGCTGTCAGAGGGCGACACTCGCCTTGAAAACCGCTGGATATTTTCAGTGCCTTGGAAACCTGGTGAGTCTTGAAAAAGGCTAAGAAGTTATTGAATTATCTCTTGTACTAAGCTTAACGGATTTAGCTTGGTCAATTCTTTGCAGAGTTGGGGCACTCCGAAAGCCAAGTCAATCCGATCGTGATAGCAGCATTGTGGTTCGGCGTGGTAATTATACCTGCTCGTTTTTTTTTCTTTTTTTTTTTTTTTTTGTGTGTGTGTGTGTGTATGTGTGTGTGTGTGTGTGTGTGTGTGTGTGTGTATGTATATATACATTATTTGTTCGTGCGCAGCAACAAAAAGAAGTTCGTCGATTCTGAAGACAATCTTTTGTTTAAAAGCTGTCAAAGCCTAAGGTTGTTTTTGTCCTTGATAATGTCTTTGTTTGGGCCTTATATGTATCTTTAAAATCCTTGTTTCTTTTATTTATTTTCTTCGTGAGAACTTCTATGTACCAACCCTGGGATTCTCAAGATGGTAGTCGGTGGATCCTCAAGCGGTCCTCGTGAATGTTCAATGCGGTTCGGCAGGACCTCCCGGTCTGGAGTTGCACCTCTGATGAGCACCATTTGTCAAAAGTTGAATGAAGGGCATCGCAAGGCTGTTGAGATGCGTTTCTCGGGCTTCGTTCTCTGAATTGATACAGATCGAATTGAAAGCAAGAGATGCGCTTTACGTTTGATATAAGGTTTGCGACCACTACTACTGACCTTTGATAAAACCGACATCGATCAGCACTCTGCCGTTTCCAATCTGCCTAAGCGTTTTATTATCGATAGCGAACTTCGGCTGACTGACAAGAAAGCGATTTTTCGTTTCACCTTCTGTCAAGCGCTAAAGAATTTTGTCGGTTGAAAATTGATTTCTGACTTATGTGCTGCATCTTCGGCAATCAGCGAAAACTTGCAGGCAGTGGAAGAGATTATAGAAATGACGAATTATTTTGCGAGTTCTGTCGCACATATCTATATTAATGTGAACTTCGATGCCTGAACTCTCCGATATACTTGAGTTGCGGGAACTATTAACGTTGACTATTTCACGTGAAATTCTGCATGAAAAGAAAGAAAAAGAAAAACTGGTGAGCCACGTCAGGAATTGCACTAGTGAAAATCGTATCCGTCAAAAACGAAAAGAGTATGCCGCTACATGTTGACGTATACTCGCAGTAAATACGCATACATATGTTTCTTGAAAGCTCCTTTTTTTTTTTTCCTATGACACGTTTCGCACGTATGGATAAATATTGCCGCACAGTTCCATGCACAACTGTCTTGCTTGCGAAGCATATCGTTTAGCATTTCTATTCATTATCTGGGCGTGTATTTAGCGGCCCTAGCTTGTTTGGCTTGTACGTGCTTTAGGTATTATGGTCCAGTGGGTTGAATGGGCATTCATTTCATATCGGCGCCTGTTTGCTGTCGCTTTCCGTGTTATTGACATATGTATGAAATGTTTGCGTCGTACTTAAGAATAATGAAGAAAAAGAAACGTTATCTTATGTCTTTGGTGACAATACTTTTGCTTCGTTAGTATAGAGGGTGCTTTTATATCCTTATTTCAATGTTGGCGTCCGAGTGTAACTCACCACGTTTGTTTTCTGCACGTAAATTTTCCGGATGCACATATGAAAGATTGTGCATTAACCGTTTTATATGCCCTGCGTGTGTTCTTTTTTTCACGCTCTAAGGGTTTCGTCAACTTATGTGAGGCGTTTGACGCTTCGAAAGTCGTTAATTGGCCTTTATTGCCAGCGCCTTTGACTCCGCTGTACACTTTTCGCTGTTGTCGTTGTTATTGTCGTTGTTTTTTCTCCTCGTAGTCGGATTTGCTGCTGTAGTTCTTGGTGTCGTTGTCGTCGTCGTGTTTTGTTGCTCCAACAGCATTCTTTTGTTTTTCTTTCGGACGTTTTTCGTGAAAAGCTCCCTGCAGACTAGCTTTGCCGTGTCGGTCCTTTCCGTTACGACGGCCGTCGTTGTCACGTGACCTCTTCGTCACGTGACCTCCTCGTCATCAGCTTTAACCCTCTTCATAGAGCGAAGCCAAAACTTTGCCACCGCCACTGGGATTCTGAACTCACGGCCCTGCGGCAATGTTAAAAAAAGGTAAATTAATTGAAATGAATTGCATGTTCAGTTGGGAGCCAGATGCGCGCGAGAGAGAGTGAGTGAGGGAAAGGCAAGGAGGTAAGCCAGTGGCGTATATATAGACCTGCTGGCTACCCAGTGCTGTGGTAAGGGGTTAAATTTTCTATAGATCATTCTTGTGTAGCGTGCGACACTTCTCAAAGTCTGTGACTGAGTCCACTTGTCCTTAAAAGAGCGCAACAACGTGTTCATCAACGCCTTTTGGGCCGAGGACGGGTCGGATTCACGCTTTCAGCGAAGGGTGATTGTCCAGTCTTTCTAGTGCGGTTAGAAGTTCTCTCTATAGGCGCACTGAAACGAGGACATCCACAAAGGAACTGTCTCCTCGCGTCTATAGCACTGCGTGCACGGGCCGAATTTCTTGGCCCGGGCCCGGCAGAAAAGAAAAATATATATGTACCCTGTCTAACCCACAAACCGCGATCCACGTATCCGTCGATAACGTGGTGGCGGCGACGGCGGCGTGGCAGCCCCTTCGGCGTCCTAATTATTAAATCGTTCTTGCAGGAAGAAAACACGTAAAATTATATTCGGTGCAAAAGCAGCTGAAATTTCGAACGTGCATCGTGTTTTAACTTGGGCACGAAAACAAACAAAAAAACGCGAAGGTAGAAAATGCCCTGCATGCCATGTACCAACCCTGCTGAGCCCACAACGAAGCGATTCTCATGCATAAATTTAAGGTCCACGCAGCGGATGCCTTTTCCAAGTATAAGCCATCAATGTTTACTGCTGTCACCATAAAACAATCGTCGACGTGGTGCAATAAGTGAAAAGTGGTGGAATGACGCAATTGCAGTAAATTAATCGTATCTAGAGCGCTTAAGTAGTGTAGTCTCAAAATTCAGTAGCAATCAGACCGTATATATCAGGAGTATTTTGTGGTATGTTTTCTTGCGTGAGAAGAAACTTTTTTTTTTTTTTTTTGCGAAGACGATTTAGACCATATTTTACCAAAAAAAATAGACATAAAATGACATGTTTTTGTTGTTGTTTGTTCTTGTTCGATAAAATAATTAAAAACCAGTTTTTCCAGCTTGTCACCCGAGCTTTGCTGGGAATGCCTTGGAAATGTGCAGAGCGCCCGCGTGTGCTCGAAATTCCGACCTAAGCTCATCAGTCCAGCGGCCCAGACTTTTCCAAAGATCGCTTTACCCGGCCAAGCCTGTCCCGCAAACCGGGTCGGGTCTGGCCCCGGATTTTGGGCTGCAGCTCGGGCCCGTGCACGTATGGCTTTCGATCGACCATTACGGTGCGAAAGGAATAGGCGTCTGTGAAGGCCACGCCGAGCCATAGGCGGCACAGAAGCGTCTCTTCGGCTCGTGATATATATCTCTGGCGGAAGACGGAGCCTGTAGACGCAGATGCAAACTGTGTGTGGAGGCGAGTGTTCGTGAATTCAATCGAGTTTCATTGTGCCAGTGTAGGAGGGAGCCAGACGCGCTAACCTATTTGGCGCTCAGTACTTTGTTCCACACAGATTATGCAGTATATGTAGGGTGCGTCTGCAGGGCACGTATTTTTAGGAGGCCACAGGCACTGCTGTAGTGGGGGAAAACCGCGTTGTGTGAACATCGCAAAACCGCGCGGTTGTTTCTTAAGATGGTGGCGGTACCCTATGTGACAGCCTACTATTTATTTATTTAGTTAGTTAATATACTTCAAGGTCCGAAGGCGCATTGCAGAGACGAGGGGTGGCAACAATAAGTATGTATGCAGCAATCCCTTTTTTTTTTATTTCTTTACAAATAGTGCGGAGCATTCTGAAGTTATTCGCATGAATTCGTAATTCGGGCGACGGGTGCAGAAAGGTGGTTCCACTCGACGCTTGTTCTATGGGATAAAACGTTCGCTGAACAGATTCATACGGCAAGCTGATTCGCCAAAGTTTGACACTGTGAGTCTGTGATGTAACCGTAAAAAAAAAAAAGTTGATGCCGTATTGCGGAGGCGCGCTTGGCAATGTGTATACGGTAGTATAGTAATCCGGCCCTGCCTGGCGCCCAGTGTATAGATTACCGAGGCGGGAATATACTTGCCGAACGGCCAGGTGCATTTCCGTATACGGCAACTTCAGGTCTGCAGCTCTATATATATCCTCCTCGTCGTCTCCTGTTGCAGTGCGCGTCTCACTCGCAGTCCTCTCGCTGTGTCGCGCTTGCACCCTAGCGTGTGTGCACGCGTGCGTATAGAGCTGCTGTGTTTGAGGAATGAGTAGTCTCGAAAAGGGTCCCCTCAAAAGCCGGATCGTGAGTTCCGTCCGCGCCTGCGCATTACTATCGCATCGTCGCGTTGGGATATATAGAGCTGTATATATACACATGGGAGCGGGTCGCAGGAGGAGTGCACGCTGACCAGTGGTCAGCGCTCCGTCCTTGCGCTTTGTGTGTGGTGTAGTTCGTAGCGCTGTTATCTGCACGCGCTCGCGCCCCGAGCCTCGGGACGACGGTCCATCGCGCGCTGACCATCCCACCAGCGTCCGTGCTTGTTGCACCCTCTCCACCCTCCTCCCCTCCCACGGCGCTTTTACGCCCGGTCAAGCGCGTCCGGACCCTTCTTTCAGGATATTGCTCGTCCGCTGCTCCTGCGCCCGCGTTTGTACGTGAGTTCGGGGTGTATAGCTTGACCACTGCCAAATGCCACGGCAGTGGTGTCATATACGTGACGCGGCGGCCGTTGTTTGTCGTCTGCCCCCGTTGAAGCAGACGCGCTCGTCCCTTCCGCGTGGAAAGGCATGGACTCTCTCGCTTTTGCCGCCTCACGGGGTATGCGCGTGCTTCTTTCTGCGCGAATGCGTGCATCAGCGTGTGTGTGTGGTATTTCTGTATGTAGGTGCCTGTGTCGCTGAGTAACCGAGCGAAGGCCGCCCGTTTAAAAGACGTTGGAGCGGAATACACAAGCCCCGTCTTACGTTAATGAAAGCCCACCCCCGAAGAAGAGCCCACGTACTATCCGTCGCGGAGAGAGAGAAGTGTGCGCACGATGAGAGCGATTCGGTTTGGCGTGCGTCTATACAGGGTGCCGTTTAGGTATACATACCTTTTGCGCAGACTGGCGCGCATTGGTTCTGCTACACGATGGATGTTGCCTCTGTTCTGGTGTCGCCACCGCGCATGCGCACGTCCCATCGTACCGCCCGGCATATTCACTTCGTCTTTGGCGGCTTTTGCAGCGAAGCTGGCTCGGATCTGGAGGGAAAAAAAGCTGTCCGAGATTCTTGACAAAAACAAACCATCGCGCCGGCCGATCCTGGTGATAGTGCAGAAAAGGGCCCGAGCTCGATGGCACATACCCCTATGGGCTCGGGGACCTGTAGCGCGCCCTTGAACTACCCTTGTCACTCGTGCGCGCCCTTGAACTACCCTTGTCACTCGTGGGACGCAAAGAGGTCGCGCAGGCACAAGGGGAAGAAAATACGTTTTCGAAAACAAAGACGTACAGCTTTTTCAAAAAGGACTGTTAAAGAAATTCTAGGCGCCAACCGCGCTGGTGCCACTGTTCGCGCTTTTGTCGTCGTCTTCCACAGATGGCTCCGTTGGCGCTCATCATTCCAGCGTGGGATTTCACTTCTCTTCCGTTGTCGTAATAGGGAGGGCGCGTTTACGGGGGTACGAGCCATTGCTTATAATTAAGGGGGTAGGTGCCATTCGTTTGTCTTACGTGACGGACACATTTAATAATGATACGCGAATGCGTGCGCGTACTAATATCGCCGCTATGACCACGGATTAGGGCAATAAATATGTTCGTACCCTTGTTCAGTATTCTAGGCCACCACTGTATCGTCCTGAAACAGCTTCGCTGGCCATGCGCCTTCACAGAGTGGCTCATGAATATTTCGGTGTTGTCTCGAAACCTTTTCTGCAGGTGGTGATCGAATCTGGTGACTGTACATGTACTCTAATGTGCTTATCCTGCATTGGACAGATCATGCATTTACACACACACACACACACACACACACACACACACACACACACACACACACACACACACACACACACACACACACACACACACACACACACACACACACACACACACACACACACACACACACACACACACACACACACACACACACACACACACACACACACACACACACACACACACACACACACACACACACACACACACACACACACACACACACACACACACACACACACACACACACACACACACACACACACACACACACACACACACACACACACACACACACACACACACACACACACACACACACACACACACACACACACACACACACACACACACACACACACACACACACACACACACACACACACACACACACACACACACACACACACACACACACACACACACACACACACACACACACACACACACACACACACACACACACACACACACACACACACACACACACACACACACACACACACACACACACACACACACACACACACACACACACACACACACACACACACTTTTTTTTAAAGATTCGAAACCTTTTCTCTGCACATCGTCTCGCTGAGACCAGGGTGTAGTACACATGCTTCGTATGGGCATGCAGCGGAAACCTGTACCAGACTACATATACAATACGGCGGTCGCGCGCTCACTGTTTCTTTAGCGAGCCATGCGTGGTCTTCGATTCGTCTCGTGCGGCAACGTCAGCGCATGCGCTCACAGCGTGTCCACCCATGGCCTCGCGGCACCGGTTCGCCGCGCACGGGTGACTCCTTGGCGCAAAGCTTCGAGAGTCCAGCAAGTATAGGAGTTCATTAAAGGCATATGATTGTTTTGTTTCTTTATTCTTCTCCTTTTCTGTATACGCATACTATCAAAGATCAGTTACAGGTGACGCGCTCCCGAGCTCGCGCTCACGTCGAAACTGCGCGTGCTGTGCGCGTGTTCTCGTCAGCGTCTCCTCTTCGCCCTCCTCCCCCCCCCTTTTTTTTTATATGCACACACACATATGGTGTCGATGGATCCTACGGCACGTGCCAACGACACGTGCCAATCTTCTCCCTTCGAGTCCCGTTGGCAATCCGAACGTCGCTACCCTCGTCGAAACCGCGCGGTACATGTAGCGTTGTGTGTCCACCATTGAAATCCCCCCCTCTGTCCTCTCTCTCTCTCTGTCTCGCAGCTATATGCGGTATATACACAGAAGCGCGTGAGCTGTCGAAACGCGCTCTATATATAGCATATATACTCGAAGCAGTCGGTCACGCGTGCGCATGCGCGCTCTTGTAGACGACCGAGCGCGAAGGATTGTGCCCACAAACCAGTCCGCGGCTTAAAACCGCAAGTGATTGGAGCGAGTGTGTGTACACGCGACTGTGTGCCTCCCCCCCCCCCCCCCCCCCTTTGCGGGAACGTGTGACCGTTTTCTCCTTTATCACGTGCTTTCTTGCTTTTCTTCTAACGTAGCCCCGTACCAGTTCCCATTAAATTCGCATCCGTCAGTCGCGGGGAGGCGTACAGGGGGCGCTCGTTGACACCCCCCACCGGCAGCTCCTTCGCCGCGTATCCGTCCATTTGTATCTGCGCGCGGGCTTGGATGCGTGCCGCCCCGGCGTTGGCAAACATTTCGCGCCCCCGACTTTATTTTCCGTTCGATGACATTCGCCATTCCTTCTTTTTTTTATATTAGCGCTCTTGGACACACGCTTGCTGATGCGCGTTGGTTATAGCGGCTGTTGAATCTGTCTTGTTGTCCGCGCCGTTGCGGTTTGTGTGCGTACAATTAAACTCTCGTATACAACTTTCTCGTCTCCGCAGCACGAGATGTCTCATGCCTAGTCTCGTGTGAAACTCGCATCTTTGCCGAGGCATGCGCTCGACGTAGTATTTTTCTCGACGACGTCTGTTTGCGGCTCGCCATGTATAGCCTCGAAAAGAGGATTTTCTTTGTTGTTGTTCCCTTTAATTCGGAGGCGGTGGTTTCCTCCGTATTGCATTTTGCGTGCGCATTAAACGCCCCTTGATGTATAACATCGCTGTGTTCTGTTTGACGACGTCTTCGTGCCGCGTGAACGTCTTTGGGCGGCTTTTCCTTCGAGTAACTGTAACTGTTATCTATGTACTGACATCGTCTCTGGCGCAATTCTTTTTGGTTCGTAGTGCTCTTGGCGCATAACTGCCTTGGAAGGGGGGGAGGGAAGAGGGGAGGAGGTGCGAGTCTTGAAGAGTCATTTGTAGGTGTACCTGTCGCATCTACCTGCTTTGATTATTAAACCGAGTAAATTGTAAACAAAGCTGTCGTGATTTAATTGATCAATTCCAATGTTATTCCTTTGGTGGATGGTGCATCATTAGAAAAGCATAGAATCCAGTTCTTGTTAAATAACATTGTATACCGATACAATGCGTCGTTATGAGCACTTATGGCCTGCGTTTGGCTTGCTTCTCTCTATCCTTTCTTTTTCTTTTTTTTAGCGGAGTTGCTTGCGACGTTTCATGCCTCGTTTGTTTCACTTTTTTTGTGGGGGTAGAGGGGGAAAGGGGGGCTGTAACTCTCACGCCGACAACACAACTAGCAAACATTGGAGTCACATTTTGTTTTTTCTTGTTCTTTTTTTTTGCCAGTCTTTGTTTCCTTTGTCATCCGACATTATATTAATGTCTATACGTATCGGTCGGGATTCGCATCAAAGGGTTCCGGCGGGGGCGTGGTTTCATCGCTCAACGTCCTCTCCACATGTGGGGCTTGCAGAGAGTGACCGCGGTTGTTAATATATCTTTCTCTGCCTGGCACCTCTTCGCCCTGCTATATCGAAGAATGGCGACTGCTGCGGTCGGTGTTAAGTGGGTGTTGTCTGCGTCTTTTTTTTTTTTTTTTTTTAATACACGCATAGTTTCGGCGCTGTCGTTTTCATTCATGGCATAGCGTGATGGGCGTCATTTTTTCACAATACTCAGACATGATCTGTGACCATGCTGTCAAAAAATAATTCCGTTAAATTATTTTAGAACGCTGACTTCTCGGACGTGTGTTACACCTTGCGCTTATTCGGTGTCTCTGCTATTAGGATGTCGCATATAGTGCAAGCTACTTGAACGCGTTGATTAACCGTTCGCATCTGCAATTGGTCATCGCATCAGCGTAATGACGCGTTCGGTGATATGCGAGAGGCATTTTTAGCCTGAACTACGAATAATAGTCGTAGCACTTACGGACGAATAATATATAGTTAAAGAAGATTGATGCGATTAGGCAAGGCGTAGAGTATACATATGCAGGGGTTGAAATTAAATTATGGCGTTTTACTTGCCAAAACCACGATCTGAAACTTATCTATAATGTACCTCTTTAGTGTCCGTTTAAGGATCATCTGCCGGGCTTCGGTCACCGGAAGCGTGCAACTAAATTGCGGCAATCATCGCCTCCCCCCCCCCCCCCCCCTTCTGCGTTGTAGCCTTATTGCCTCTTTTGGGGATCGCTTTGCCTGCTCTTGACCGCGCGGCTGGTCATCGTGGGACCACGCGCGTGGCTGCATGAATTTTCATGTGGTGACGTCGCGTGCGCGTATGTGTGTAGACAGATAGAGAGAGAGAGAGATCATCGGGAAAGCGCGTCTGTTTTCGTATTCCAATGAATGGGCTCTGGTGTACTCCGGACCCAAAGGGGCAGCAGCATCGAGGCATTCTCGGGGGGGCCGTGGTCCTTCCCTTGTGACAAATGGACCGCGCGTGGCTCCGACGTAACCACGCCGGGTGTCGATAGATGGCGTCGTGACGTTTCTTCTTCTGTTTTCTTTTGTTTGCTGTATAGTCCCCCAACGTTTTCGGCGATATTAGTGATTCGACTGTGACACGCCCTTCCCGCGGCGTTCGGGCACCGATGGACCGAAGAACCCCTTATCGACGCTTCACCCGTTGATGCATGACCTCGCGGTCGTCTGTTCGAGTTCCCTGGTTCTGCTGTTACTGCTGCTCATTCGGAGGGAGCTACTTTCTTGTTTTGTCCTTTTTTTTCTCTTCTTCTTCTCTGAGACATTGTACGTAAGCTTGCTAATGGTGACCCGCTACCTCTTGGTAGAGCGCATATTGCTGGTCACTGGGCTGAACCGTCTTTGTTGCGCTCTATGGGTCGAGCACATAAAGTGTCCATAGACATGCGCATCTTCGCATTCGAAAGTAAAAAAAGCTGAGGAGCTCTCTGCTCGTAGGTTGACAACACATTTGCTGGTTTCCATTATATTTCGTTTTGTTCCAAAACGAAGCATTTTCAACGCAAATCATCCAAACCAACGCATGCCTTACCATGTAGTGTAACGGCAATATATTTACGTGACTGAATGCATCGAGACCCGATGCGCTTCAAAAAAAAAAAAAAAGCATGGGGCGTGATGCGCGTTAGTTTCTCTATATATTGCGAGCGCCACGTGGTCCCGTGGCAGGTCATTTCTACGTATGTGCGTTTATTGGATTTGTTGGCCCCGTGTTAATTATTTTGGTTGTTCTAGATCTTGACGGCCTGTGATATTTCTCCTGTACTCCTCACAGTTCGCGGTTGTGACCATATATATATATAGTTCTCCATTAAGTGCTCTCCAGCTTTACGTACGCTGCCCACGCGGTGCGTCACGTACGTGTCTCACCTTCTCAGCTCACATGATGGGGCGCGGCAGGCGAAGAAACCGGCGCCGCACGTTTCGGGGGCGCGGCAGGCGAAGAAACCGGCGCCGCACGTTTCGATCGAGTCGCTGCGCTCCTTCATTCAATCGTGAACCCCGCGGAGGGAGCAAATGGGGCTGTGTCCCCTCGGGCCTCTTTTGTCTTGACTGTTTGCCAATCTCGGTGGGAGGGGGGGGGGGGGGCACAGGCGCCGGTGTGAGTGCGTGCGTGCTGTGTGTAGCAAAGACGCGCGTTCTCTGTTATGTACGGGCTTTGCCAGTTTGACCGTCGCCTACAGAGAGGCTGGCTGTCGCCGCGTTTTGTGTGTGCGCGCGTGTGGGTGTCTTCGCTTCGCGGACACCTGCGTTTTTATACAGTTTCCTGGCTGAGAAACATTTGCGGGTTGCCTGAGCGAAGCAGGGTGAGACCCTTGCGCAGCTGCGGAGAACTTCGGAGAGACGCCAGAGTATCGTATGCCGGCTTGGTAGCATACTCCTTCGTAAGGCGCGCCCTTACCCTGTTATTAGAATGTAGGCGGGATTGACCGATTAAAAGGACAATGAAAGACAGCACTATATATATTATATCAGTTCAGGCTGGTAAAGTATTCTCAGTGGGACACACTCAAGAGGAGTGCTTTAAGTTAAGGTGTATTAGTGAATTGCCTTGCTCCTATAATAAAGCGACCGCACTTGTACGTTGATTGGTTCCACGGTGTATAACTTATGTAAGCCAGACAAGACGCAAACGCATGAGACGGGAGGGGGGGGGGGGGGGAGGGGGGGACGACGCTCTATAAAGCTATACTGTATCAGCACGCCGCGGCACTCGGGTGTATACGTAACTGTTTATCGGTCAAGAAGGACTTCATTGCATTCCAAAGGACTTTGCAATGTTTATAGAACTTTTTCAGGCGCTCGAATGGCCCAGATGCGGAAAGTACGTTGAAATCTAGTATTCGTCACGCTGACGTATACCGGCGTGGGTCTTTCGGCGCAAAATTAGAAGTTTGGCCTCCTTTAGATGGCAGTAACCATCGTTACAGGGAAACAGCGCAGAAACCGCAAAAGGTGGAGTGAGGCACTACAGATTTCGGCGCTGGTTGTGTCCCTGTAACGATGACAGAGATGGAAACTTTAGTGATAAGCTTGAGCAACCTAAAGCAACAAGCCCAGCTCGAAACCTTGCTAATGTTTTTCCCCAGCATTTTCAACCACAGGTGACGCCTCTTACGGTTAGAGCGCAGCTGGGTTCAATTCTCGATAACGTTATTGCTGCAGATATTTAGATAACGTTAGCAGAAGTTGGCATGATGGCTGCGATCTCTCTGACAGACATGTCTATTATGTGTATAGTCACCACCGGACTTAGCCTTCTTCAGTGGTTTACTTTGAGCTGGGGTCGACGCCATCTCACGTCACTTCTCTACAGCTTGCGATCTGACGTCAACGTAAGACGTAATATTTTTGAGAGGAAAACGCAGTTCAGACATTTAGGCATGAGAACTTCGTGTCGAGAATGTTAAGGGGGCGAAAGAAAGAGGGGAGGAAATGTGTGCGCGTCTGCCGTGAGATAAAGCATTTTTGTACACGTATCGGAGCAAGCAATTTCTAAGCCTGCTTCTTCTTCTTCGGCCACCTGTGTGACTGACGTCTCACTCTGCGGTCAAGCGCAAACACACACATACATAAAAAAAAGAGAGAAACGAAAAAAACAAGAAAGTACGGGGCGGGTTGTGGCAAAATCGCGTCGCGAAAGAAAAAGAAAAACGCCTCGTCGCAATCATGCTTGGCCACAAGTGTGACCGCATTCTTCCCGGGGCGGATATTATATCCGATTATCCGCACTTTGTAGCCTCCGCATACAGCCCTCTTCTTGACGTCGCGGTCTTTGATAACTTTCTCGGTATTAAGCCCCGAAGCGCTCGTCCAGTTTGCGTGTGCGTGTTTGTGCATGCGCGTGGGGAGAAGACGAGAACGGGCGTCCCACCCCCCCACCCCCCCCCCCCCCCCGCATCGTCCAGGGAGAGATTGACAGCTGCGTCCGAGTGCGGAAGCGCGTCTCGAAGCCGTGACGGGCTCGCGGGCACGCACGTATACGCTTTCTTTGGCCGTATATGGCGCGTGACGTCCGCGTTGTTGACCGATGCGTCACGCCCTGCTTGTGTGTGTGTGTGTGTGTAAAGGAGGCGAATAATAGTGGGAAGGGGCGTGCGGTCGTACGTCCCCTGGTATACCTATACACGGACGCCCGCGAGCGCTGCTAAAAGGTGGTCGAAAGAATGCCGAAAGTGGGGAGGGCGTTCGTTATTTGCTCTACTTAAGAAGGTGCCCCCTTTTGTCTCGCTTTGTTCGCACGCCAGCGGCAGCAGCGACTTTGGGGAGTGCAGTGATGACCCGCCGAGAGATCGGCCGAGGCATGGCCGAGGACCTGGACGAAAGAGAGGGGGAGGGGAGTTGAAAGGGGTAGGTCGGATGGGCCAGAGCGTGCCACGTTGTTCTCCGCGCCGCGTGAGTTCCCCTTTTCTCGGCCCCTTAAACCTACACCGTTCGCCCGGGCATTCTTGGGGGCATCGAGCCCCCTCCTCCTTTCGGGCATCGACTGTGGCTCGGCTTCTGGCTTGCGTGAGCCGGAAGGGGTCGTTGGAGTCGTCTGCAGTCGTCGTCTTAGCCTTCACTCATCCGATCTCCCTCTCAGGGGGGGACCGACTTGTTTGCTCTTCTTTTCGGCTTCCCCGCTAAACTCTCCGTGCCGAAACGAAGGCGCAGTCTGGGAAATGGGAAGAATTTGAGAAACGCACCGTGCAGGTGTCTCCTTGTGGAGCCCGTGACGTGTTACTTTCCGAAACCTTTGCGGCCTTGGTACAGTATGGCCTTAGCGCTTGTGTGTGCGTGATTTGTAAGTTTGGCGTGTGTGTGTGCGTGGTGCGCGTAACGCTGTTTTTTGGCTTGACGCGCCTCGCTCGTGTAGAGCACTCCCGCTGGGTCCTCCTGGCAAAGCGCTATAGCGCCACCGTCCTGCACCGTTCCTCAAAAGTCCACATGCCGTCGCAGGTGGCCGCTTGAAAGACCCGCGCTGATGGCGTTTTGATGTGGTATAGGAAGTCTATGTCGCGGGGCGTTTCGGTGGGGTCGTCGTGAAAACGTGACGAGCGCCACTCATCTGACGCACTTTATATCAGCGTCTGGTTTCAGTGTTGTCAGAGATTCGCTTGCTTGCTTGCTTCTTAGACTGTCGTAACGTGTCTATCTCGGTCGCGTCGTGAGAGTTAATTGGCAGGAGGAGTGATGCATGGTCAAACGAAAGTACAGGCACCGCGTCCCTTAACGCGTCTGTAAATTTGCAGTTAGGTCGAGCTTTGTGGTGCAAAGCCGTGTCTTGCGCCAAACACGCTAGTTGTATGGAACAAGCTTGTGATGCGTATATTTGTTTTCTTTTATAGTGTGATCGCATTATTGCGGCATCGACTGAGTTCTCTTCACTATGTCCCCATAATCTCAAATTCAAGTGCATGCAGTCGCGTCTCCTTCCTCTGTGCTTCCCGGAAAGCACCGGACCAGCTGCGCTCCTCTATATTCCAGCCAGCTATACTGGCAGCCTCTGTCGATCGAAGGGCGACCGATACTTAATATGCGTTGAAAGCCAGTCGTGAACGTGCGTCTGTGTGCATCGAAACCGCTTTCGCACACGTGCGACGGAATCAACGGAAGCAGAAAAGTGAGTTAATCTGCGTAGAAAACGGAGTGAAAGGACCACGCCATCATCATCGTCCTATAGAGTTCTTTCGTCTTGTTATACCAAGCACAGTCACCGGAAATCTCCGCCAGTGCTCTTAAGTGTATAGTTGCGCGCTTGTTACCTCGCGGTGCTGATGTTTGCGTCAAGCACATGTACTGTTTCTCTGTGCGTGCGGGCGTTTTGCGGTCCACTTAAGCGTGCCAATGTATCCGTCTTGGCTAAATCTACAGTTTTCACCCTTCGGTAACACCGCAAGAAAGATGTGGATAAAAAAAAAAAGGGAGAGCAACAATGGACGAGGCGTCGAACTCGCAACTCGAAGGTTTATTGAAAGCAAAACAATTTTTTTAAGCACAATCGAGTGGCGTGAACTCTGAACGCGAAACAGGAACGAGCGAGTGCTGCCTTCCATCTGAGTTTCTTCTTTCCTTCTTGTCCGTGTCTTCATTGTCCTGTTATACTGAAGATGAAGCGATGGACACCATCTCGTCCGCAACTCTGGCAAACAGTTTTCAATCATATGGTAGCTGATCGAGCGAGGCACTCTATATAAACTGCAGCCTTCCTCTGTCGTTTACCACACTTCACACCGGACTCCCCCTACATCGCCCCTTGATTCGCGTTCACCGTCTTCACCAGCGCTGTTTCACATTTTTTTTTTTCTCGGCCTTTTCCCATGATCCTAAACGGTTCGTTTAGCGCTGGGGCAGCTGTTCACGTTATTGACGGAAGTCTTGCGAAACGTGCTATTAACTACAGACGGGCGGAAACCTCCTGGGAACGGCGTCCGAGTTCCACGTCTAACTTAACAGAGGCGCTGTTCGTGGCAGCTATCGTGCGTGTTTGACGCGTTTGAGAACGGTGTATAGGAGGGGGGTGTTCGTCGCATCGCCTCCCGTTTCGCGAGACGCCGAGCTCACTCGCGTCCTTCATCGTGGCCCGGTGGAGGCGCGAGTGAAAAAGATTCGCGCTTGTGTGTGTGTGTGCTCGAGAAGCTGTAGGAGTCCGCAGCACTGCGTATGCGGTACCGTATGTATATGCGGACGAATACATGAGCGAACAAAGACCGGCAGTGTGCCGTCTCTCTCTCTCTCTCTCTCTCTCTCTCTCTCGTGAGCATGTGTGTGTGTGCGTGCGCACGCGGCGTAATGCTCTGCGGTACACGTACAGTTGTGTGGTCCTATTCTAATTCGGCTCGGCCCCGAGGTACTCGATCGTCTTTGACCCATCCGTCCCTCGGCCTTCCAGCTTTCTCAATCTGCTCCTGTCAGCAGCGCGTGCGGTGCGGGTCCCCTTCCACTCTTGAGGGTTCTTGCGGGTGAGGGGGAAGGGGAGGGTTGGCGTCGGGCGCAATTTTACTTTAGCGGCGCGGCCCCAGGCCTAAGTTATTGTTCCTCAAGTGTATGTGGGCGCCAGCGCGGGCCCCCCCTCCGCGACGGCTCGCTGTGACGAGTGGCCACTCGATATCTCCTATGTATTCGCGACCCGTCTGTAGATGTCCCATGCGTTCCCGGCCTCTCGCTGCTGATGGAATAGGAGAAAAATCGAACGGTGTTTCCTGCCTGGCTATCCTCCTTTCTTCTCGCTTTGTCAATGTGTTCTGTGTATCGTCCGGGAGCAACGACTTTAGCACATTTGTGCCGTCTGCCTGTCTTTCCCCTTTCTTTATTTTTTTCTGTCCTTTCCTAGGTGTTGTGTTCTTTCCTGATGGCCGATAGGTTGTGTTTGTACGACCATTAATTTCGATACTTGCGTCTTGGCTTTAGAAGCCGCGTAGCGATTGCAGAGCCCTTGGGCATTTCGTGACAATGCGGGGTACGCGCGACATGGAATGAAGTAAGCGGTGTCTCTAACCGGGACGGACTTTATCTAAGCCGAATTTGCCTGGCCAGCACAGCATTTGCCAATACCAGGTTAGCGACCGATAGCAGGCAGTGCGTAAGATTACGCTGGTAAAGCTTTACAGATTCAAACGGCACGGCTGTGTACACTGCCGATATTGTCCGAACGCATTTCCTTACTCGGTTACAGAAAACAGCAAAATAAATTTTATTGTGATATAACTGTATTTCCTGCTTGAACAAGGGTCGAGCGAAGGATGTCTCAGGATGTGGTCAACGCAACTCGTATTCGACCCTGACAAAGACAACTCATGTTGTGGAAACCTTGGCTAAAGTCTAACACGTTTAGTTATACAGTGCAGTTCACTATTAAAGAGAACACACGAGTGCAAAGCACGTCTGGATTTTCCCCTGTGGCAAGTGTGCGACCGCCTGGATTTCATTTGTATGCCTTGGGGTTGGTAACTGTGGCAACCTTTCTATAGAAAGGTCTGCCTAGGTGTTCATACGCACCTGGCCAGTGCGTTGACATTGCTTCCGCAGACACATGCAGCTATGGGCACCAACGGAGTGAGAGCCGCACGTTTCAGTGTTCCCTTTAACAGTTGGCCGCACTTGTTCTACCATTGTTGAATTACAGTCGAGCGCCTTTACAACGAACGCCTCTACAACAAAATTACATTTGTAACGAAGGAATAATTCTGTCCCGGTTCTCTTGGGAGGTGTGCGGTGGGCGACCTTTACAACGAAGTGACCTGTATAACGAATAATTTCGCAGGCCCGAAGTACTTCGTTATAAAGGCGTTCGACTTCAGGTTTCCATCTCCCTGTCAACTTCTGTCTGGTTAAGATTTCTACTCTCAGCTCGAATGTTTTGGTTTCACCCTGTATGACCCAAGCGCAGTTCAACATCAGGGAAAATTTGAGCTTGTTCACCGTTATTTCTATCCATGAAAAGTAGATTTGTACGCAAAAATAATTAGATGTCTTTCTTTTTAAAAAATGCCTGATAAGGGCAGTAAGTAGGTAATTCATTAGTATTTGGTTTTCTAAACTATTCACAACTGAAGCCTCGTTTCAACGCATCAAAAGCTCTACTATAAGCTGTGAGTTAATTTTTCGTATTTTGAGGTTTCAGACATGGCGCAGCATAAATGATACCTTGGGCATTGCAGGGTTCAGTACACACGTGCGATCAAAGAGCGAGGGAAATGGAGAAGCTGACTTTGACCTCCGTGTCTTAGTGCAACGTGTTCTCCGAGGTAATGCCATGGAGGTCGTCAGAATGGGCAATGTGAGTGGCGAGTTATCGTTGGACCTGGTTATCCGTCTCCGGTTCGCAGGCTCATTTCGCACGGTTGGTAGGATGCCTGGCAAATCTGTCTGCCAAGTCTGTCTGTCTGTATGTCTTTTGCGTTGGGCTACCGCGGCGCCGTTTTCCCATCCACTTTCTGGGGTATTTATGTTAAGAGCATCGCCCGTGTAATGCGAAGATGTGAGACCGCTGTCCACCTGCGGCCAGTTGTTTCTTTTTCATTCATTCTCATTTCCATTAATTTATCATTTCTTGTAATTCAATTAGTAAGTACAAGTAATTTGCTAGATATTGTCCTTAGTGTCTTTGTTTGTTGGCTTCTTATGGTATGAATAATGAAGCGGTTTGGCCCAAAAGTCCGCGTGACCTCGTACTCTGCAGCGTTCGCTCTTGTGAGCACACGTTATCTTCTCGTTCGCTACATCGAATTCTTTTTCGCCCGATAGATGGGACCGCGTTCTATCATTATGTTAAGCAGGGACACCAGAAGTCTGTATGACCTCCCGTTTTCGTTTGTTCGCTATATTGAGGTTATGTATGCTATCTCGTTCGCTGAGGTGAATTTTGTTGTTCGATAAATGGGTCTGAGTTGGAGCAGTAGCTAAGCAGGCCTATACCAGAAAGTCCGCACGACTTCCCATTTTTGCCCATTCGCTGCACTGAGAACGTTTTTGTTCCATTTCGCTATATTAAGTAATGGACTTTTTTTTTCTTTTTCTTTCGGAAGAATAAATTGTGTTGAGGAGTGCCAAGAGGTCGCAGCGGCCGTGTGCATTTAATGATACGCACCCTTTGCTCCTCGCTGCCTCTTGTACGTACACTGCCGGGGAAAGCTCCTCTACGCTTTACCTCGTTGTGACCTCCATTGTGGTCGCCTCATTTTCGTATCCGCGCATGCAGCTGAACTCTCGTCATGCTTCGTCCCACGTTGTAGTGGTTCGCCGGAGCTGCCGTGCATTTTTCGTGCTGGGGGTGCGAACCCGCTGACGCCACTCGAAAGTGCCCGCTTCTTACGAGTGGGGCGCCCTGCATTTGTGTTTCGCGACCTAAAGGGGGAAGGAGCGTGGTTTGAGTTTTATAGAGAGGGTGTAGGGGGAGGGGGCGGTTAGGTACAGACGTTTTTCAAACACCCGTCGAGCTCTCGTGAGGACATTGCAGGGACCGACGGGTCGTCCTTCCAAACCGCCGTTGCTTCGAACATTGGGCCTCCCGTCATTCGCTTCATTTTTCTCCTCTCTCTCTATATCTCTCTCTCAGTCATTCTGTGCGTATTCTATTCTGTTTGTTTCCGATGTAGGGCGCATAACTTGCCGTTCTTGCGGTATTAGCATTGTCCGCGGATTCTCCAGCGCTGAAAAGAAGAGTGACGTACAGGGCGGACGGGGAAAGGGCTACGGTGTATAATGCCTATAGAGGAAAGCCCTCGCTCCCTCATACTCATCCTCCTCCTCGGCTCTTGGCGCCTTCCACTCGAGGTCTCCTTTGTTTTCTCGAGTGTTTTTCGAACCGCACCTCGGGTCGCGGGCGCCGGACGCGTCAGACAAAGACCCCCGGTGGCCGCCTTCTCCGATCGCCCGCGAGGAGCGCGGTTTGAATCCCCTCTTCACGTTCCCCTGCACGGGCTTGGACCTCTCTAGCTGCTGCTGCTGCTGCTTCGGAGACCTTCTCTGTCCCGCACAATCTGCTGCGTTTCGTTGGTTTCACTCCCATACTGGCTTCTTCTGTACCGCTTAAAACTTTCTTCTTCTTCTTCTTTTTTAATCGGCCATTCTTGTAACATTGCATGCTTCGCGCCTGACTGGTTGGTTTGCCGGAGCACATCTGGTCCCGGGGAGGGCTCTTATTTGCTGGCGGGCGTGCGTCAAGGGTGCAGGCCTCGCGAAACGTCGGATCGGGTATGTGACGAATTATACCCCCCCCCCCCCCCCCGTGCTTGTGGGTCTCGTTGAACTGTTGTACACGCTGGAAGCTTAGCCGCGTTGTCGGCTGCTGAGCGCGCAGTGTTACGGTATCCAAAAAAAAAAAAAAGAACTGACGGCGTACCCGAGGTTTGTAGGTGCTCGTTAGACAATCCGGGGGTCGAAATTGACCCGGAACTCTAGTGAGACGACCGAATTTGACTACCGTGGTGCTTTTTCGCATGTTAGATTATCGAAGGAGATACCGATGGAACGCTTCGGACGCGTTTCGTGTCGTTACGATTTTCTTTTCTTTTTGTTTTTCATTTGCCGTATTGATGTACATTGATTCGAGCCGGAAGAGGGCCATCGCGCGATATGAAAAGCTTGTTCAGGGCGCTTCGCTTGTGCGTTTTAGAAGTGCCGTTTAACATTCGTTCAACTCTTAGGGATCTAAATACTTTTTTTTTCGATTACGGCATATTATGGATAATTAAATTCGCGCTGTCCTAATTATTCGTTATTGCGATTATATGGGGTGCGCATTGGTCGAAATTAAGCAGCGCGCAGTTGGTTGCACCCTCGACGAGTCCTTTGCTGTCTTCGAATCTTGCGCACTAAGCGCATTCCTTGCAACGTTTGGGAAGTGCTATAAATGATGGCTTGTACGTAACGAATTTCGTCTAATTAATCGTAATCAATGTTTCTTGATAATTTGTTAATTTTACGATTACTTCTTATTTCACTTGTTTGTTTATGTTTTTTTATTTATTTGCTGGGTAACTTTCGCTGTCATTCAGTTACATTTTTCAGTAACCAATTACATGTAACCCGTCGCATTTTTTTTTTTTTTTTTTTTTTTGACGATCCAGACAAGCTGTAACAGGGGATGCAGATTTTAACACCTAAATTTCGCGGGAACTGCAGTGCCTAAAGTGAGGAAGGCATCTATTACGTGGGTTACCTCCTTTCCACAATAGTAGCGTCCTGCAGATACGGCTCGATCACTAGAGCATGACAGGTTTGTCATTTGCACCTGTCCTGGAAGTCGGACCTCACTTTATTTTTCGGTTTCTCTCTCCCTCTTTTCTGGAAGTGCTTATAGGCGGTCTTCATAGGCGGTGGGAGCTCCTGCTCAATTATTCGCGTATATATATACATAAGTGACTCAGATACACTTATTTGTCGCGATTGTAACGCATGAACATTATTTTTAGGACGGAACAATATGCAGGTTCATGCTCAAATATATTACAGATTTGGCCACATTTTTCGAGGAACGTGAACGTTTGCATGACGTCCGCTATAATTAGCCATTTGAGTCTAGACTGTTGACCAGTCCACTTGACGTTCGCCGACAAATTGAAAACGGCGCTTATGTAGCCTCGATAGCGATGACAATCGATGCGAAGGAAACACCTCCAGATATTTTTTTTTTTTTTTTTTTTTAACTGTCTGTTTCACCATCGGGAGTGCTTTTCTCCCAGTGCTGCATAGAGGACCCAGACGCGAGCATCGCGACATTGTAATACCCACAATCCTTTGCGCAAGGAGTTGGTGCGTCACAGCACGGTGTTTATCTCCGGCGCGCACATCGAGCGAGTTTTCAGTGTTGCTGCCAGATGCTTTCGCAAGACGCGGACGAAGATTAAAATTTTTGAAAGGCAATTGATAGTGGTAAACAGCGCATGCGAAGGGCTGCGGAGGACACATCGAAAGTGCTATGGTTGTACCTGTGCAATGCTAATAAAAGCAGGGAGGAAAGTAACGTCGAAGTAATCGATTACTTTCTTTTTTTTTTCTTCTAACTGTTCTGTTACTTTCGTGGGCCACGTAATTGGTAACTGTAATCAGTCGCATTTTTGAAGGAAGTAATTGCAATCTCTTTCATCTTGTCTGTGTGGCGTGTACAATTCTGGTAGAAATGCATGCCAACAAACGGTGTTTTTCCTGCACTGGTCGACGCTTTTCTCGGGAGAGAGAGAGAGAAGGAGGGGGGAATAGGCCTTTCTATGCTTTGAGTTCCGTGTGTGGGCTGTGCTACGAGGCTTTTCCATGCACTAAGCACAAAACAAGCTCGGGCCCTGCTAAAGGCTTCGTTACCTATTGCGCGTCCCCGAATCAAAGTGCAGAGTATACTTAGTTAAGCGCAGGCTAGAGGAGGACTATAGCACCAGGCCGACCTCTCTGCGTTACCACAATAACTTATCCTCTCCTATCCCCCCTCCCTCTCCCTTGGTTAATTGCATCCTTCGCAAGAGTCCCTTAAGGGGACTCTTGCGAAGGACTCTTGGGGACTCTGTTCAAATTGTATGTGTGTGCTACGGTGGTTTCGTTAGCTCGTGCTTTTGTTGTTGTTGTTTTGTCGTCCGTGGTGCGAGGATGCAGCATGCAAGTTGCGCTTTCACGGAGCAAACGTGGCTTCAAAAGTCAGCGCTCGTCTCGTCCTTCGGCTTCTTGCGCGCACGAATAGCTCTTTTCACTGTTTGATTGTAAATTGTGGGCTAGGAGTTGCGTTTACGAAGGCATATCCTCCGCCCTCACCGGAATGACTGCGAGTGCCACGTGGGCTGCATGCTGTCGCGCGCCGACATTATCGATCACCTCTCGTGCGCTGTACTCGATCGATTTCGTACGGTGCGCATCGTGGCACGATTAGACGATTGACTTTCAGTTATCTGCGGACAAGGTCCTAGAATACACCCTATACCCTCATTTTGTCGGCGCACGCTGTATTGGAGGCGCTTTTGCCGTTCCCGAGATATATATACATACGGACCTGTGTGATCGCCTCTGGCCACATAACACTTTCTTCGCAGACGGTTGTTCTGGGTAAGCGTTCTCTTTCTTTCTCTCATATTCCCGGTCTCTCGCTCTCTCCCTCCCTTTCCGCTACAGGGTGACCAACCATTGCCGGCTGTAACCTCCCTCTTCATAACCCGCGGCGAGCTCGAGCTCGTGAGTTCGACCCCGGCGAAATGGGAGTAACGCTCGCGCACTTTGATTTAGGCGCACGTCAAAGTTCCCCAGGGGGTCGAAATCAGGAGTGTCCCGCTATGGGGCCTGCCTCAGAATCAGATCCTGGTTTCGGCATGTAAAAACCTTGCGGAATTTAGCTTTCTCTTCATATTCTGTGTATATATATATATATATATATATATATATATATATATATATAGCCTGTTTTATGTCCACTGCAGGACGAAGGCCTCACCCTGCGATCTCCAATTACCCCTGTCTGCGCCAACCGATTGCAACTAGCGCCCGCAAATTTCCTCATTTCATCGGTCCCCCTGGTCTTCTGCCGTCCTCGATTGCGTTTTCCTTCTCTTGGTACCCGTTCTGTAAGCCTAGTGGTCCAACGGTTACCTAACCGGCGCATTACATGACCTGCCCAGCTCCATTTTTTTTCCTTTTGATGTCAATTAGAATATCGTCTATACCCGTTTGCTCTCTGATCCAAACCGCTCTCTTTGTCTCTTAGCGTTATGCCTGGCAATCTTCGTTCCATCGCCCGTTGCGCGGTTTGCCAGTCTCGAAGTTTGTACCGCATACATATATATATATATATATATATATATATATATATATATATGCGGTACAAACTTATATATTTCAGTTGCGTAAATAAACGGTGCTCGCTGTCCATGCGTGCGCGGTCAAGTCACACAGACACATGCGCGCGCGCACACACACACTGGCCACCATTGTCCCGCTGTCTGTCTGCCTGCATGGATTGCCGGTTCCTTATAAACACGGGGGCTCGGTTTCGCTGATCACTCGGAACACCCGCGATGTCTGTCTCTGTCGTTGCACCGTGCCTGCGTGTGACGGCGGCCGCGAGCTTCGCCTGTACGTGCAGTCGTTCCTTTAGCCAAACCGCCGCCGGCTCGTTGTTTGCTCACCTCTCGATGGTGCGCGCTTTCTCGCCGCACGAAGCGGCGGCACAGACTCAGCTCCCCCCCCACTCCCCCCTTTACCTCCACCCCCCAAACCGTATTGAGCGTGCGAAGGTATCGGGGCCACAGCGAGCGCTGGCTGTCGCCGCGTTATACTTCTACCATATATACGTTTATTGTGGATTCTCACTATTGTTTTTTTTTTTTCTTCTTTGCGGTGGTCGATGTCTTGCGTGTGGTGGGCCGCGGGTCTCCTCCGCCGTCGTCTCGTGCAGCCTGGAATGCTTTTTTTTTTCTCCCGTCATCCTTGACGGCGAAATGCGGTGCTGTGGTTTCAGGGGGCTTTCGCCTGGATCTCGCTGTTTGTCGAGGTGTCTGCGCTTCTCAAAGCTCCCGCTTCGCCTTTACTTCTGACGCGGCTCGTTCGGCCTAACATCGCGCGCCCATGTCGTGTTACTCTGCTATTAGCGCAGCGGAGACCGTTGAATGGTTCGAGCACGAGGCGGCCGCGGGCCGTGAGTGGTGAGTGTTTTAGCTCGTGCTCCACGATTCCTCGTGCGATTTTTTTTTTTTTTTCGCGTCGCGTACGCGTCTGGCGCCGCCTGCGCGAGTATCGCGTGTTTTTCGTGCTGGTCATTCGTTCAATTTAGGAATTTGGTAAGACGTAATTTTTTTGCCCCCTAATTATAACGACTGGTTTACCGAGAAGCTGGTCATTTGCGCAGATTCTGTCCGGGCGCTCCGAAGGAAGCGATGTGCTCGCCGTATTGTGGTCTCACTGTAATTGATCCAGCGGACTTGGTTTTTTTTTTCTTTGTGTCTTGTTTTGTTTCCTTTGTTTTGGTCACTCTGGTCGTATTTTGTTAGACCTGGAAGTATGGCATCGATGTCATTAATAGTTGCAGATACAACGCGTACTTAACTGTAGCCCTGGGCGTCTTTGGTGGAGGCGAAAAATCAGAACTTTCTCTTGAAACGTCTTCTCTGGGATATTTTTCTGTGGGATACGTGATCGGACGGTAGCTGCGAGCTTCAGTTATAGCCTTCTCAGGAAGTTTGTCGCGGCACACGTTTATGCAACCGTTGCTCGAGAACTCGCGTCGAACTTCTGCTCATTTTCTTTATTTTTTCTCTCGTCAGGGGCCTCTGGTCGAGGCGGCTACCGGCAAGACTATTCGCCTGGCAGCAGACATCTCTGGAGGTGGGTGGTGATCCCTCTTGGACGCTGCAGTCGACTACACCGTGAATTACTTCGATATTGGTTGGGTTAAGCGTGGTACAAATGGGAAAGGTGGGGGAAGAAGCGTATGCTTCTTCCTGCGCTCCTCTGCACCCGCTAACGGTCTCAACAAAAATAGGAAGTTGAAAAAAATAAAAGAAACGGGCAAGCAATATCGACCCGTGATCTGAGACGGACACTTTAGCACGGGGGGAAAATACATTGGCACGTGCATAAAGGAAGCAAAAAAGGAAATGGAAAAAAAAAGAAGGAAAGTAAAGTTATAAGAGAAGAGAAAAAGTGATACAAAACGTGTCAACAACAAGCGCGAGTCGCCGTGCAGGTCCTAAATCTTTGAATCGTCGAAAAATATGCAGCTGCAGTCCGTTAAAAGTCTCCAATTGTACACTATAAGATATTGAAAACAAGTGTAGCTACTTACCCTCATAATGCATTCGGCCCGGACGATGTTGCTATAGTTTGTTTGTTTTCTTAGTGATAAGGTGGTACTGCTTGTTTCTCTGGCCCAAACCTTGTTTCTTTTTGGCATTGTGTCTGGCTGTGTAGTGGCGGTGGAGACAGCTACCAGCGACAGCACTCCGGCGGATACCAGGGCGGCGGAGGAGGAGGAAGAGGCGGCTGGTCCCCGCAGCAGGGCAGGAACCAGGGCGGAGGAGGTGGACCCGCGCGTACCGGTCCCGGTACCGGCTGGGGACAGGTGAGTCGCGCCTAGCGGTGCGCGACCGCGCCCGATGCCTGGTGTTGTGGGGGCGGCTCTACCAGCACCACCTAGAAAGCACAAGACCTTTTCACTCCGATCTATGACATCACGTTACCTGGCCGCGCTGCCATAGAATCTAATGGGGATTCTCCCGAGTATGCAGCTGTGAGGATGACGTCACCGCTTTCGTCACGCCAGCCTTCTCAGTGAAAATTTTGGGCCAGGTAGCGTGACGTCATCGATCGGAGTAAGCAGGCCTTGTTCTATCTAGGTGCTGCTGGCTCTACTCACCCTCTACATCTCAGACAAATAGCTTCGGAATTCCTCGTGTGAGTTAGCGACTTAATTGGGGTAAATTGAGAATCTGGCCAAATGTGGAGTATCCGGTTTGTCGACAAGCGGTGCGTCGTATTTTAGAATGGTCAAAGGATAACACGAAGCGATATGAAAAACGTTCCGACGTTAAAGCAAATTCCGCAAACGTACCTGAGGAGAGGAGTCCGTTTAGGAAAATGATGCTCGAAGAGAAACAGAACAACACAGTCCTGCAGTTTGTCCAATTGGACACAAGTCGATCAATCGAGTCAGTTGAATAATGTATTGTAAGCATGCGCACAAGGGCATACTAAGTGTCAACGCATTGACACAATACCTGGCCAATTTTGTTAAAGAAGGTTATTAAGGCGTTGTGTCTCTGGTGACTTGCTATTCACAGCTAAAAGCTAAATTAATTAAATTCTTAAAATCTGAAGTTTTACGGGCCAAAACCACGGTATGATTATGAGGCAAGCAGTAGTAGGGGACTCCGGATTAATCTTAACCACGTAGGATTCTTTAGCCGAAAAGCTGGGAAGTTATTTCGTATTTGCCCGGGATCGTGAACGCGTACTAAAAAAAACGAAAAAAAAAGGAAGCATCACCCGACAGTTTGGAAGCCTAATCATAAAATATATAAAAAAGGATCACGGGAAACTGGTTCTAACCACGTGATAGAAAAGCGGTGAATTTTAGCCGTCGGACAGGCGGAAAGTATGGGTAAGAGTAGAGTGGGTGGCAAAGTTCCTCGAGCGGCCAGTCACGAGACAATTTTTCGTGTATTCGCGGGCTTCTTTCACGCTCGGAAAAACACTGTTACGTAGCACGTATTGAGCAACAGAAAACTGTATCGGAGTCTTTCGTGTTGCTCTACAATTTTCTCATTGACACTTTTCATCTATTTACAATATTTGAGAAGTTGATTAACTAATACTAATTATTTAGTTAGGCGGAATGTAAAAAATAATCTGAGTATCTCCAAGCGACAGCGAACAACATTAGCTTGGTTCTGTCCAACTACGTGGCATTTTGCATGTTTCTAAATCTTGGTCCATGACATTTGGGACACCCTGTATAGCGCTGTTATGCGTGGATCAGTTGGGCTAGTAAATTGAAATGCTTAGTAACCTCACCAAAATTATGAAAGCACAAAGGCGAAAACATGTCTCCGCTTGTATTCATTTAAACGAATATGGGAGAAAAATTGGCTTGGGCGTTTCCTGCGTCCTTACTGAGTCGCAAGAACGAAATGTCGCTCGAAAGAATCTCGGTTCGTTTTTCTCGTAGTGGGGGCTCGAATAAAGGCGAAAGAAGTAACTAAATATTGTGGAAATGGAAGAGGACGTAAACGACTGGCGCAACCGTTCTGCGTTGTTGATCTATATGGAAGTAAGGATGATCGAAACAAGCGAAGAAATATTGCCTCTTGGACTACGTGCACGTAACAGATCTCTTCGTGTATCTTTAACCGCGTGTGTATTATGCCTAAATAGACATGCTTCCGAACTAGAGAGAGAGAGAGTGAAGCAACAAGAGGCAGGAAGGTTAACCAGACGCACGGCCGGTTTGCTACCCTCTGCTGCGGAAGAAGGGATATCGGGACGAAGAGGTAGAAGGAAAGAGAGAGAGAGAGAACACTAGTAGCTCTCGCACTTGAAGGTGCACATCGACTCTACAAACGGTCGCAGAGAGCTGTCGACTTCAAGCTTTGTAGTAAACATATATGTAGTATATACAACCCAACCATCTTAAGTCGCAGTTACGTTTCACAGATACAACGCGCTGAAGTTGCCCCGAAAAGTGGGCGCGGACGTGTCCCACTGTCCATAAAAGTTGACATTACGCCGTTTCTGCGCAGTCGTCGTCTTCGCCGCACATTCCACGCTCCCTGCCTGCACCACCCCGTGATCAACAGCAGCACGGTTACGGCGGTCAGCAGCAGCACGGCCAGCGGCACCACCCGTACGGTGGTGGCGGTGGCCGGCAGCAGATGGCGCCTCCGTCGTCGCGCCAGCAAGGTGGATACCAGCAGCAGCAGCAGCGGCATCATCAACGCCACCCCACCTGGTAGCCAGCGGCGGCACCAGCATCCCCCCGCATCATGCCTCTCATTCGATCACGTCTGTGTACATCAATAAAGCGTCGCACGACATGCTCGTTTTAACTAGGCGAAGTCGGGCCTCCTGTCGTTACTATCGCCCTTTATTGTGTCTTCCCCCATCAGAAGGAGCCTCGAGCGTTTGACTGTAGATGGTGATGCGTTGCTACTAATGTTACTCTACTCGACCGGACCTGTATAGGGCGTGGCAGCTGCGAAACAATAAGCTCGAATTTTTAAACCAGCATGCCTTTACATCGGCCGACCTGTAACATCTGTTGGAATCGCACCGCTGGCACGAGTTGTTGGGGTCTCGGTGCTGACGCCCGTTATTGCCAATGGGTCGCAAGCCCCAAGGGTAGCGTTGGCCTGGCGGCCTGGGGCACTGGAAGCATCCGAAGGTCCCGGCAAAGCAAGAGAAGACTGGTAACAGAACAACTTGTTTATTCTAACATAGCAAAAGAGCGGCCGGTCAGTTCGACCGAAGTGGAGAGACGGGAGAGCACGTAACTCAACAGTACAAATCGGAGCCTCTCTCCTGGCGTCCGGGGGCAGCTGCTCTTATACCCTCGGCGTCGCGGTCCAAAAGGGAAGGTCACCGGAAGAAGGTCACGGGATGAAGGTCACGGGACGGCGGAGCATGACCCCACGACGGCGCGAACGGTTGAGCCGAGAGACCTCCAGGCCCCTCATTCGGGGAACTCCGCTCCCCGGCTGCCGCGCTTTGACAAGCGAGGGCACACATACACACACGCACACACGAAGACACGTGGCACTGAAACACGCCTGGACACGCTTGGCGGGTAGGCGTTGCGGCGGCGTCGGACGGGCCAAAATGTCCGCCGCTTTGAACAAAGCCCCGGCGTCCGTTGCATCCGCGCCGGCATTACCGCGCGTTGTAGGCGAAACGTAACACATCCTATGTTATACAAATATGGGGGCTGTGCCCAATGCTAAACGTTTTAGTATTTTTTCTTTACTTTTTAGTTTTTTTTTATTTCGGCAGCAATTATAGGAATAATCGAGGCGCGTTCGCGCCGTTGGCGTTGTGTGTTCCCTCTCAACGGCGCATGCGCGGAGGGTCTCCAGCGGAGCGCACTTGGCTGCAAGAAACGACGAAGCGGGAGTTCGAAGCCGCCGTCGATGCTACGCTGTATCTCCTCGGTGGCGCAGCAGAGTTCTGCCTTCCGCCGCTGGCATGACCGTTGTGCGCACACACACTACAAACACACTAACGTTCCTTCTGAGCTGCTGCATGTATGCTGTGTGTGCGTGCGTGCGTGCATGCATGAATACATGCATGCTCTGGTCTAAGCAGAACGGGCAGTATACGTCAAGCTAACGTTATCTAATATTTCACTGTGCGCTGGCAAACGCTGGCGGTGTCGTCGCGTGCGACATTGAGGGGCGACGCCTGCAGCACCACTACCGGCACGACACCGCATGTTTGCGTGTAACAACCGGCGTGCTGCTTACTGCTCGTTAGGCATGCTTGCCAACTCTCCAAAGTTTCTCGTAATTCTTTTTATTTCTTTTTTTACAATTTCGGGCTCATCTTCTACGATTTTACTGTTACAACCAAGTTTTACGAAGAGAAAGAACGGTTCTGTTCGCGAAAACGTTGTAAAGCTGTTGAAAGATGGGAGCGATACGAGATGGCAAAATTGCGCACGAAGAAATTGTGCTGGTACCTGCGAAGGCCCTCCTAATAACAGTGCAAGGTGCCCTGTGCCAGAAGGGTAGTTGATTCGAGGAAGTTTATTCCGGGTTGTTTGTGCGGGACAAATTGGCAGCAGAAAATGCGCCGCAAAATTTGCTGTGACCTAAAGGGTGTTGTGTCAGTCTCTGCTGTTCCAATTACCTTCCTGCAGAGTGCATGCTGCGTCTAAAGGTGGTAAATGATCGGTTACAAGAAGCGCAAATCTATCCAAAAGAATGTCGGTGCTCAGGGCAAACCAACAACAAAAAAAAAAAAAAAGGAGCGCTTGTGCGCTTCAGGTGATCGAACAGATGGAGTGTACAGAACTGCCGAAATATGTTTACAGTGCAGTGTGATTTGCAAACTTGCTATAAGTTTATCTCAAGCTCATTGATTTTCGGCAATCGTTTTCCTTTTTTTTTATTTGTCCTAAATAAAAATTCTGGTTCCTTCAGGCCGTAGGATTCATATTTCTCTCTTAAATGCAAGAAATTTCGTCCGAGACGGCACCCGCCGCGGTTGCTCAGTGGCTATGGTGTTGGGCTGCTGAGCACGAGGTCGCGGGATCGAATCCCGGACACGGCGGCCGCATTTCGATGGGGGCGAAATGCGAAAACACCCGTGTACTTAGATTTAGGTGCACGTTAAAGATCCCGAGGTGGTCCAAATTTCCGGAGTCCCCCACTACGGCGTGCCTCATAATCAGAAAGTGGTTTTGGCACGTAAAACCCCATAATTAAAAAAAAAAATGTTTTTTCGAGACGGTCCAGCGGTCGTATCATAAAAGCATTCCTGCGTTTATAACGCGTATTTGGCTGAGCAAATCGGACTTGAATACCAGCTAAAGCTTCTCCTTAAGTTCTGCAAGCGCAAGGAGATTTACGCCAAAGAGCGTTCGTAGTAAACTCGTGGTGGCTACGCATACCGAAGGCACTGTCTTCAATACGTCACTGCACAGCTTGAGGCGTTCGACTGCTTATTGCTACCGTTTCGTACAGCCTCCCGCAGCGAGCCGCGGACGGAACCTTGAAAAGCTTGGCATCCCGCAGCCGTGTCGCCAATACCTCTGCCCTAATTGGTCTGCGCCGAGTAACTCCAGCTCCGTCACCGTTTTATAGCTATCTCTAATTCACTCCACAACAGCCCACGCTGGTGCGGGTAGACGATAAGACCCGCCGATGTCGCGCACCTTGAACGTGCCTTCGTTCGGGCGAGCGGCAAAGCGGGCGCGCCAGAGAACGTGACCCGATAAAAGGAAAATCGCGGGCATCACTCCCTATACTCCACTTCCCCGGAGTCCCGAAAAGTACAAAAAAAAAAAGACGCAGTCCATACGTAGACAGGGACGGTGAGTCAACGGCAGAAAAAGAAGAGACGCGAACAGTTTTGTGCGCGCGTTTGTGCCTTGTGTGTGCGTGTGCCTTCGTGCATGCCCGTATGCTGCATAGTGGGCGCTGCGTGACGACGTGGTTTGAAAACTGCGCATCAGCGAAGGAGGGCCCCGGGCGATAACGGAACCTGTCGTCGGGCGGGGAGTAAGGGAACGGAACCAAGAATAAAAGGGGAAAACGGCCAAGTTGGGAGGGGGAGGTGGGGAGCATAAAGGGGAGTTAATAGAAGGCTTCCAGCCGGGAAGCGACCGAGACCGGTGAACTATGGGGACAAGGAAGGCTCTGCTGGTGGGGCTTATCTTTATAATCGCTTTCGCCCGGCGTGCGGAAATTTAATTGTGGGCTCTGCGCCGGCTGAGAAAGGAAGGAAAGAAAATGCGGGAAGCGTGGCGTCTCTTGTAACTAGGTGGTAGGTTGTTTGTAAGCGGGATGAAACTGTGCGATCCTCTGTTTTAAGCGGTATAGCTACATTATATAAAGTGAGTTTCTGTCGCCTGAAATTGGTGCGCTAAGATGCGTCATTTCTTCTTCACCGTGGTAGCTCCTTGCTTCTATTAGAAGTACAGCGTTATTGGATCACCTGGGCTGCATCACTCGTATCCGTGCCTCCGAACTGCTTGTTATTCGCTGTTATATGTAATTCGCATCTGTGATACCACCCTGAAGGATTACTGCTGAGGAGGTGGACTGTACGTGTGTCATTCTTCTTCACATTTCGTTCCAAAGGGTTTCCGTTGAAGGCTTCGTATGCATATTTAATACACGTGCCTTTCATTTTTGAAACGTGACTGGGGAACCAACCTGCGTTTCTTGTCTTTTTAGCTGCACCAAACTTGTAAGAATTGCCTGTGGCAAATGGCACACTTCTTACCCTTGATCTAAATTACTCGATGAGGCGCTTCTACGACAAATCAAAATGCTTAATTGAATAATAAACCTAATTAAGCTAACTTTTTGATTAATGCCCTTACGGCACATATTTGAATCTACGAATTGTAGCTATTAAGTTTGCAAGACATATCGACGAATGCTGAGGTCTGCGCTGGTTTCGATATATGCGCCGTCCAAGCTGCGGTAAAAATGCGCTATTGTTCCGCGTGCTTTTTTTCAAAGATAACACTGCTTTAGGCATTGAAGCACAAAAGTAGCTGGAACGCCCATGCATTTTGTCCGACACTCAAAATTAATATCTCGAAACTGGTGAAGTCCTGAGAACTCGTTCCAAGTGGATGTGTCTTGCCAACTCACCGCCTACAATTCGTAGATCGAAATATGGGCCGTAAGATAATTAAATAAAATTAATTGAAGCAATTATGGAACTTATTCAATTAAGAATGTTGATTTCTCGTATAACTAATGGCCACCTCATCGAGTAATGTAGATGAAAGGTGTTAGAGTTGTGCGAACTGCCGCAGGCCATTTTTAAAAAAATTGGTGCAGCTGAAAAAAACTGCATATACGTATACAAAGTTTCTTTGCACCGCGATAGCAAAGGCCGGTGGCGCGTTTGTCGCTGATAGACAAAAAGCGAACAAAGGCGTGGCTGACCATGACTGGAGCGTCAGTTCTATTACTCCGCATCGAGTAAGGGAGCCGGAGAGAGAGAGAGAGAATGAGTGCATGTAATAGAGCACGCGGACGGTGTAGAAGAATCCAAATCGGCTTGTTCATACGATATAACTGCTCACGACACACACACACACACGCACACACACACACACGCACACACACACCAATCCACCAATCGAAACTGTCGCAATTAAATACTTGTTCTGTTTACCTTGTAGCACCACTCAAGTTCTTTACGTTTGAAAGGTAGCCTGAAGAATCCCTCTTTGCCTACTATATATATATATATATATATATATATATATATATATATATATATATATATATATATATATATATATGCGTGACGTAGCTGCGCATTGAACAGACACGGATAAGAGACGACGCATACGCTGTCTTCCAACACAGTTGTCTATTCTTGAGTCATAAATAAAAAAAAATATCCGACGCATCGTGTCTCTGCCTCCTGCGCCTCCGCTGCAAAGCCCATGGCTTGAGCAAGCTCCATGAGCCGCGGGCTGCGATGTCAACGTCGTAGCGCTTTTTTTTTCCACACCAACAGCGACCTCAACGCTTGTGCCGCTTACATCTCACTTGCTTGTCACTTTTGTCATGTTTCAGGTGTGCGGATGCGTGCCTATACCCCCAAAGCATTAAGCAGGTGTAGGAAGTATCGTTCTGAAAGGCGAGCAAAAGCTGCGCATCTTTCGTTTTGCACACGAACTCGATATTCACTCCTGTTTGGTTGCATATACCTGCTCGCGTGTCCTGCGTCAACGCTGCCCCGCACAGAAGCCGATGGTGGCCGTCTGCTGCGGACGTCTCTGAGTGCCGGAAATGGATGCCGTTGGTGACGAGAGTGAGGCAACGGCGAGGGCGCGTCGCATTAACTTCGCTGACCAAGGGTATCGCGAAAAGCGTGGCGTTCACTCTTCAAGTTTATCGGCGACGCGACATCAATTTCGTTGTCACCTTTTTAATGTGATGTCATTATGTAGGCAGGCATCACCCAACTCATGGGTATATGCCGTCTGACGAAAAAGAAAAATTCACGCCGTAACTCCTGTGAGAGTTGTCCAAGTATGCGTACGCATTGTGCCGCTTGATCATCTCCACGAAGCGTGGTGTCATTATCAATGTTATGATCCGACCAGTATAAAACCCTTATCAACCCTCATCGGTCGTTATCAATCTTGTCGAACCTGATCCGACCCTTGTCAACTCTTATCGGTCCCTATCAACCTGGATGTCCAGCGAAGCTGGTGCAAAACCACCACCACATTTGCCGAGGAGAGTATGCAATGATTTATTGATGGTTCGGATGCTTGTTTTAAGCTTGTCCTTTATTGAAACGTATGCTGTTGCGTGTGATGTATGGGTGATTTCAATGAATGTACTACGCACTGTTCGCTTCACTTTGCTGAGCGCCTGTAGCCTCCGCCTTACGTGGGTATGAGCCATTGAATTTTGTGCTTTCTTACGGGGGTATGAGCCATTGAATTCGTCTTACGTGACGGACGGACAGGATACTCGTTGGGCAGGCATAGAAATGCTTACGCATTTAAAGAATTGGGCCGATCCCGAAAGCAGTGCAGTCTAACATAGCGTCTCATGAGGGAGTGATGCGAGAAACTGGCGAGGGACGCAAGCGCCAGAAGTTTCAGGGAGCGACTTTAGCCCGAGACAAACATGGCCTTCCTAATGTTGAGTGCATTAGGCATGTTGGGCTGGAAGACAGGTTCGTGTTCGCCAACTGTCGCGCGTTTCTAGGCACCATCATGCGCAGACTTCATCCACTTAAGGAGGTAGCTAACGAAACAGTAGAGGTGTGTTGAGCGTACGCGATCGCGTCACTGCGGGCCCGAAACCGCAAAAGAGGTACAAGGTGTAAGAAACGTCACTCTGATAAATTATAGTGTGCAAGGATGTCCGTGACGCACTAGCTCACAGCTGTCGAAACATCGTAATCTAAGTATGCTGTCGCATACTTACCAAGTTAGTGGGGTTGAATTGTAATCTAGATTTCCTTTTTCAATTGCGGACGTTGGTCGTCACAATTTTTTCTAAATGCACATCACATAAATTGTGTGACAAAATTCTCTTGCTGGAGAAAGAAATTGTGCGAAATACAATTCCACCGAGAAAGCGAAGGCAAACGAATAAACAAGAGGAGACGAGAAATACAAAAGGAGGGAGGGAGGCTATAGGGTGCAGCGAGCGGCAGCAAGGCCCGGAAAGGCGGCAAGTTAATAAAGGCGATCCAAGGCGGCGGCGCAGCGAAAGACGCCGGCGTCCTCACAGCCACGCACTTCAGCTAGCTCGGAGGGGGGGGGGGGGGGGCGAGCGACGTTGGGGAGACAAGGAAAGCGGGGAGGGAACAAAACAAGGGAGACTCGAGTGGCGGCGCCTCCGTCGAAAGAAGGGAGGGCGGGAGGGAGGGTAGATCGAAGCTTTCCCCAAATCACGTTTTCGGGACGAACGCAGCAGCACGGACGGGTCCCTTCTCCTCCTCGCCCAAAGCGCGTGCCACGTGGGGCCCCGAGGCGATATGTCGGCGCGCCGCGCAAGCTCTTGTCTCCTCCGACATCGCTCGACTGTATAGCCTCGGCGGCGGCCGCTTTGAAGGCGGCGAGGTACTCGGGAGATGTCTGAACGATATTACAGTGTATTATGCGAACTGCGGATGGTTTTCTTGCGCTCACGGCGCCGTCCGTCAGTCGGGTGATTGAGTTGTATTGAGCCGCCGCCGCCGCACGACGTCTTAATAAGAGTATAACCCGGCTTCGGCCAGAGCGTGTAAGGTTGGTTTCAGCCGATTAAGAAGCGTGGCCGAATTCTGTTGAAATTGGCTTTTCCCGAGGCATCGTTCCGAGTGCGAGCAATGGTAGGAGCTCTTGGACGTTGTTGTAATGCCGGCTTCCCATAAAAGAGGCAGTGCGTTTGCCCTCGCGAATCGCCTGCGCTGTTCTTGTGCTCGGCTTCGTCAACTCTCGGCCAGGCAGCATCAGCTAGGATTCTTTCGGAGCCTTCGGTATTGCGCAACCGTAATTGTATGTTATCTCCTCTTGCCCTACGAATTTAGCTACCCTTGGGGCTTTCATTACAAAACCTTGGTAAAGGTGTGTTCGCAATGCTTTTGTAATCTTAAAACTTTTTGTGCGCTAACAAACAGGGACAAAGTATAGGGGCAACACAAGGACGAGCGCTTTGAAAGCGCTCGTCCTTGTGTTGCCCCTGTTGTAATCGTACCGCTGGCACGAGTTGGGGTCTCGGTGCTGACGCCCGTTATTGCCAATGGGTCGCAAGCCCCAAGGGTAGCGTTGGCCTGGCGGCCTGGGGCACTGGAAGCATCCGAAGGTCCCGGCAAAGCATGAGAAGACTGGTAACAGAACAACTTGTTTATTCTAACATAGCAAAAGAGCGGCCGGTCAGGTCGACCGAATTGGAGAGACGGGAGAGCACGCAACTCAACAGTACAAATCGGAGCCTCTGTCCTGGCGTCCGGGGCAGCTGCTCTTATACCCTCGGCGTCGCGGTCCAAAAGGGAAGGAGGGAAGGTCACGGGATGAAGGTCACGGGACGGCGCAGCAGGAGCCCACGACGGCGCGAACTGTCGGGCCGAGAGACCCGCTGAACCGAGTGTAGTGACGCATCGCCAACCTTCACCCCCACGACGGCGTGAACAGTTGAGCCGAGAGACGTCCAGGCTCCTCATTCGGGGAACTCCGCTCCCCGCTGCCGCGCTTTGACAAGCGAGGGCACACACACACACACGCACACACGAAGACACGTGGCACTGAAACACGCCTGGACACGCTTGGCGGGTAGGCGTTGAGGCGGCGTCGGACGGGCCAAAATGTCCGCCGCTTTGAACAAAGCCCCGGCGTCCGTTGCATCCGCGCCGGCATTACCGCGCGTTGTAGGCGAAACATAACAGACCGCCCCGCCGGGGGAAGGAGATCCCGATGGTCAGGGGACTGCATCCGCTGTCCGGAGGGATGTCGCTCGATGATGCTCATAACCGAAGTTGGGCGTCCCTGGGCGTTTCTTGAGCGCAGCGCACAGAGAAGGCCTCGTTCTCACGTTCAGGTGCACACAGGACACTGCAAAGTGACTTCGGGAGAGTTGACATTTTTGTTCTCGTTTTCGGCAAGCGATAGAACCACGCCAAAAGTCAACCGCTCAGTCAGCAAGCACGGCACAACCCTCACTAAGCTCTGCCAGGCTCTTTCCCCTTTTTTACTGCTGCCTAGTTCCTTACAGTAGTTTAGCAGCACTCAGAACGCGTCCACAAATCGGAAAATTGCACTAGAAAGCACATCATCACTTTGAAACACTACACAAAAGCAATAAGTTAAAAAAAATCCTGCCTCAGGAAGAAAAACATCAGTAACAAGCAATTTTGAGGCTGATTCTCACGTTAGGGGCTTCGACTTAAGCCATCGGCGTTACCGTTGAGACTCCCCTTTTTGTAACGCACCTCAAAGGAATATTGTTGCAAAGCGAGGCTCCAGCGCAGGAGGCGGCCATTTTTGGGAGAGATGGTCTGCAGCCATTGGAGAGGGCAGTGATCCGTTTCAATGATAAACCTCGAGCCGGCTAGGTAACATTACAATTTCTGAACGGCCCACACGATACACGCACACTCTTTCTCGGTGGCGCTATACGCCTGCTCACGACTCGTCAGCTTACGACTAGCATACAGGACGGGGTGTTCTACTTCTCCATTTTCCCGTTGGCACAGTACAACGCCCATGCCTCGCTCACTAGCATCACACTGAACAACGAACCCTTTTGTGTAGTCGGGCGATCGTAGCACAGGCTGGCTTGTTAGGGCGCTCTTTAGGGCGCTAAAAGCTCTTTCCTTCGTCTCATCCCAGACGACTGTTTGCGGCTCTGTCTTTCTTAGAGCATCCGTCAAGGGAGCCGCGATATCAGAGTACCTGGGGATGTACCTCTGATAGTAGCCGGCGACACCTAAGAACGACCGAATATCGGTCTTCGTACGCGGTTGCGGGAAGTCTCGCACAGCGGCCACCTTTATTTCAGAGGGGCGGCGTCGACCCCGACCAATCACGTGTCCGAGGTAGACAACCTCGGCCTGTGCTAACTGGCACTTGGGAGCCTTGACTGTCAAGCCCGCATCGCGCAGGCGGGTTAGCACTGCCCGCAAGTGCGCCATATGTTCCGGCCAGGATGCGGAGAATATCGCTACGTCGTCTAGATACGGTAAAGCGAATTCTTGCTGTCCCCGCAACACTTTATCCATGAGGCTTGAAAAGCAGTATGGCGCGTTCTTCAAACCAAAACTCAAAACTTTAGGACGGAATGTCCCCATTGGTGAAATGAACGCCGCATACCTACTAGCCTCTTCTGTGAGTGGAACCTGCCAATAACCCCTGACAAGATCTAGGGTGGAAATAAACTGAGCGCTACTCACTCTCTCAAGGCGCTCCTCGATGTTAGGGATCGGATAAATTTGATCCTTAGTGATGGAATTAAGCCTGCGGTAGTCGACGCAAGGACGAGGTTCCTTGCCCGGTACCTCAACTAAAATCAAAGGGGAGGTATAATCACTCTCACCCGCTTCAATAACACCGAGCTGTAGCATTTTCTTTACCTCAGCCTCCATAATATCGCTCTGGCGGGGTGACACCCGGTACGCCTTGGATCGTACTGGCTCTGGGGAGGTAAGTTCTATGTCATGAGTAAGGACAGAAGTCCTACCAGGCCTCTCAGAGAACAGACCTTGAAACTCTTGTAAGAGCTGGTGTAGTTCGGTTTTCTGCTCAGGCGACAGCGATGCTTTACTTATTAAGTCACTAATGACTTGATCGGTGTCTTTCCTGTTCGTCACTGAGCCTAGTCCCGGAAGCTCGACCGGAAGCTCTTCTAACTTTCCCGCATCGGGAATTTCCTCTCCAGTATCTGGCGCCTTTAACGCTACAGGCTCAATTTTATCCCGTTCGGGCGTGCTCTGAATACCAGCTTGCTGCGCCTCTGACCCTTTTTCATCGTTCAACAACGTCGGCCCCGCAACTACCGCCTTTGCAGCGAGCTCCCGAACCTTCGATCTGGTTAAGGCCTGAACGCTAGCCTCACCAAACAAAAGCCCCTTCTCGCGCAGGAGGTGATCGGACCTGTTCGAAAATAGGTACGGGTACTGTGGGGGCAGCATAGATGACACTGCGGCCTCCGTCTCAAGTGCTCCGAAAGGTCCTTCAATAAGCACTTTTGCTACCGGCAGACACACGCTATGAGCTTCCACTGCTTGCTTGATCCATGCGCACTCGCCCGTGAACATATCGGGTTCTACGTAAGAGGGGTGAACGACATCCATCGTAGCTGCGGTATCGCGAAGCACTCGGCACTCTTTCCCGTTCACGAGGAGGTCTCGCATGTAAGGCTCGAGAAGCTTCATGTTCTCGTCAGTGCTGCCTAATGAAAAAAACACGACTTTTGGTTTTGTTTCTGGGCACTGCGCCGAAAAGTGACCCGGCTTCTGGCACGTATAACACAGGCGCGCTTGCCTCGCCTCGAACCGCTTTCTGCGTTCGGCTTCGGTTGCCGCCGTCTCCTTACGTTCGGTCGGACTGCTTTCACTCGCATCCGCACTACGTGTGTCCCCCTTTGCTCTCATGGGCGTGAACTTTGGCCTCTCAAACTTGGAGCCAAATTCACCCTTTTGACCGTCCTTAGCTGCACGAGCCCGACGCGTCACAAACTCCTCGGCTAACTCAGCGGCTCTAGCCACCGTACTAACGTCTGGCCTATCCAAGACCCAGTACCGCACGTTCTCAGGTAACCGACTATAAAACTGTTCTAGCCCGAAACACTGCAGAACTTTCTCGTGGTCACCAAACGCTTTCTCTTCTTTGAGCCACTCCTGCATGTTTGACATAAGCCTGTACGCAAACTCTGTATATGACTCACTTCTGCCTTTCTCATTTTCCCGAAACTTCCGACGGAACGCCTCCGCTGACAGCCGGTACTTTTTTAGCAGACTCGATTTCACTTTGTCGAAATCCTCTGCCTCCTCTCTCTCCAAGCGAGCGACTACGTCGGCCGCCTCGCCGGGTAGCAAAGTGAGCAAGCGCTGTGGCCACGTTTCCCGAGAGAACCCCTGCTTCTCGCACGTTCGCTCAAAGTTAACCAGGAACAAACCAATGTCCTCTCCAAGCTTAAACGGCCGCATCAGGTCAGTCATTTTGAACAATACTCGTTCTCCTGCACCGTGTGCCTGACTTCCATTACGAGCGCGTTCCATCTCTAACTCGAGACGCTTCATTTCCAAAGCGTGTTGACGGTCGCGCTCTTCTTTTTCTTTCTCTTTTTGTTCTTTAAGTTCGCGCTCATCTTTCTCTTTCTGTTCTTTACGTTCGCGCTCATCTTTCTCTTTCTGTTCTTTAAGTTCGCGCTCCTGTTTCTCTTTTTGCTCCTCCCTCTCCTCAATGGTCTCAAGGCATTCCGACAGCTCGTCATCCTCAGCTTCTAACTCAAGAATAGCCCTTAGCAGTTCTGGTTTTCTGAGTTTGTCTGAGACATCCAGACCCAACTCTCTCGCAAGCTCCAGCAATTTCGGTTTGCGCAACGACTTCAAATCCATGGCTGCTCTGAATGCTGCTTTCTCTACTGCCTACTATTGTCTTGCCGCAAACTAACCCGGCAGCAACGACAACCACAATTACCAGCTCTGTTTCTAACACTAACAAAAGCCTGGCAAAACTCAGAAGAAGAAAGTCCCGCACTCACCAAACCTCGCAGCCAAGACTTCAGCGCAGTCGTTCCGCTGCAGGCAACCAGTCATCACACAGGGCTCGTTGCACTGCTCCCGGATGGTCGTTGTGCTGCTCAGCATACATTCAACCGCATCTCTTCGCTGCTGGCCTCCGTTGTCGCGATCTCACCGCTGGCAACCAGATGTTGTAATCGTACCGCTGGCACGAGTTGGGGTCTCGGTGCTGACGCCCGTTATTGCCAATGGGTCGCAAGCCCCAAGGGTAGCGTTGGCCTGGCGGCCTGGGGCACTGGAAGCATCCGAAGGTCCCGGCAAAGCATGAGAAGACTGGTAACAGAACAACTTGTTTATTCTAACATAGCAAAAGAGCGGCCGGTCAGGTCGACCGAATTGGAGAGACGGGAGAGCACGCAACTCAACAGTACAAATCGGAGCCTCTGTCCTGGCGTCCGGGGCAGCTGCTCTTATACCCTCGGCGTCGCGGTCCAAAAGGGAAGGAGGGAAGGTCACGGGATGAAGGTCACGGGACGGCGCAGCAGGAGCCCACGACGGCGCGAACTGTCGGGCCGAGAGACCCGCTGAACCGAGTGTAGTGACGCATCGCCAACCTTCACCCCCACGACGGCGTGAACAGTTGAGCCGAGAGACGTCCAGGCTCCTCATTCGGGGAACTCCGCTCCCCGCTGCCGCGCTTTGACAAGCGAGGGCACACACACACACACGCACACACGAAGACACGTGGCACTGAAACACGCCTGGACACGCTTGGCGGGTAGGCGTTGAGGCGGCGTCGGACGGGCCAAAATGTCCGCCGCTTTGAACAAAGCCCCGGCGTCCGTTGCATCCGCGCCGGCATTACCGCGCGTTGTAGGCGAAACATAACACCCCTATTCTTTGTCCCTGTTTGTTAGCGCACAAAAAGTTTTAATATGAATCTGTTCCAACTAGGCCGACTCGCTGTTACGCTTTTGTAATAATTGAGTATTATTATTATTATTATTATTATTATTATTATTATTATTATTATTATTATTATTATTATTATCGACATCAAATACGCGACACATCTTTATGAGATTTTTATTATTGCAGAGGCCCTTATACTAGTTCTCTCACAAAGAAAGAACATTATAGGAAACAAATGCGCGCAACCTTCCGTAGTTGCCAAGTGGCTATGGTGTTGGGCTGCTAAGCACAAGGTCGAGGGATCAAATCACGGCGGCCGCATTTCGATGGGGGCGAAATGCGAAAAGACCCGTGTACTTAAACTTAGGTGCACGTTAAAGAACCCCAGGTGGTCCAAATTTCCGGAGTCCCCCACAACGGCGTGCCTCATTATCAGATCGTGGTTTTGGCAAGTAAAACCCCATAATTTAATTTTTTTTTAATGCGTACATTCTTGAACTTAGGATTAACTTTCGCAAACAGTGATATATATGCGCTGCGATGCGAGAAAACGAACTCCACTAGCCACTGGAAGAGGTAAAAAATAATTGAAAAGCAAAGTATTATTGCAAAATATAGCTCTTAGCGTGGATGAAGAGCGGTTTTCTTCCTATTAAGCTTGAGCTTGCCGCATGCCTTGTTGACAGTGGCGAAGCCAGGGGGTGGCGCACCGAGCATGCGTATCCCCTTCCCCCTCCCCGAAAAAGATGTCTGGCTACGCAACTGCTTGTTGACGGTGTTACAGCGATCAAGCTATAGGTTATGATAACGCGTAGTCGTTACGTAATCAAAAATGGGTACACTCATAATCACAAACTTAATGCGACAACAACGCTTTTCATGTAGCCATAAGATCATGGTCATGAGATTTTCACCATCAATTTTTTTCGGGAAAGTTGGGAAAGTTGGGACTAAAGGCAGCATATTGGCCGCACGTGGTCCTGGCTACCTGTCAGCACTGAAGTGACACAGCAAGAAATAGTCGAAGTGACATACGCCACCAGTGACGCGCCACTGCAATAGCGTGTATAGCTCCACAAGAAATCATCAATTTGTTTAATTTTTTTCCCTCTTTTTGCTAAGAGGCATGCAAATACGAAGGCAGAGGCTACTGTAACAAATGTGAAAATAATAAATAATGCAAAGGTGTTTATTAGTCACCTGCGTTTGGGCCCACCGTCAGCGCAGGGCACAGACTCTCAGCACTAGCGGCATTCCTCGAGCCATAGAGTTTCTCACTATATTGCGTAGATGAAAGTCTGGCGCTTCTGCGCTGTGGTATGCATGGGAATGCCGGTATATTGTGACTGCCAATTGGCATCGTTCTCCGAGAGCCAGACAAGCACCGTTCCGTCTGGCACAATGATTAATTTTCTACTAAAACAGCACGTAAAAAAGCTGTTTTAGCTTTATTATTACACAAAAACATGTTTTGTTTAGCTATGAGAAATTGTTATTGCATGTACAACTATATGAAACGCAAAAAGTATCAGCGGGCCGCTAAAGTTGGAGGACAGACGACATGATTCGTGCTCGCTATGGAACAGTTTGTCGTCTATTCTTGCTTTTATTCGCTTGGTCATGCATTGCAGGTGGGTAAAGGTGTAATATGCGTGGATGGAAGCATTTTATGAAGGTTTTAATTTAAGAACGCGTGATTTGTGCAGCCGTATCCACGTTTCAGACGAAGCCTCTTACAACACCAGCCAGCACAATCCTCGCAGATATATATACCGTCATTCCTATGACGGCACAGCGCCCCTTAGGAAACTCCCATAGACGGTACACTTCAGGCAATTACAAACAGATTCTTACAGAAACCCCAGACTCATGCACGCCATATATCGAGACATGTACACTACAAACAGATGCACATCGTGTGGCGAGGTTGCCACACTTAATCACGTGTTATGGGAATGTCAGCACTTAAACAAACAAGTCGGGAAGTGCCGACCCCTCCGTCTCTTCTACCGCCAGCCTCCGCTTGCGCTGGAAGACCGCACTGCTCAGCTCGAACCTGACAGCACAACTCTGGGCCGTCCAGCGAGCCGAGGAAGCCGCTTCGAGACAAGGTCTCTGAACCGCGTCCGCGGCGGGTGCCCAGACCCACTAAAAAGAAGCCAGACTCAAATCTTATTGATTTGAAAATAAAGATTACGCTCTGTCTCTATGCCTCGAGCAAAGCGCTGGATGGATCGACCCACTAGAAAGGGCTGCAGAGGATGGCCCACCATGACATTCCTCTTCTTCGCTACAATAACAAATAATAGCGAGACACACTTCTAAGTTTGCATGCATGACATCACGTACATATTCAGAGTCATCACCAGATCGAAAAAGAAAGCTTCATGTCCTTTTGCGAACTTACGAACATTGCATGCGTCTAATGTTCGCATTATTATTTAACCATGTTCGGCCAGTTTCCCAACCCTCCACGTTGCTTAAAGGGACAGTAAAGGCAAATACTAAGTCGACGTGGACTGTTTAAATACCATTCTAGAAACCTCGCAACGCTTGTTTCGTGCCAAAAAAAGAAAATAGCATCTGAAGGGCCCGAATACATTTAACTTAATTCAAATCTCCCGCCAATTTACTGGGGAGAGGTGACGTTGCATACGTCATCACCGTCCTTTGCTGCCCTCGGTGAGTAAAATGGCGCCCGACAGACGGCGGCACCGAGCCAAGACACAGCGGCGAATTGGCCGCTGCAGCTGCTTTTTGGTCAAGTATCGAAGACCGTTCGGGCATCCCGCGACATCACGTGCAGGTTGAATTCTTTGCTACTAGCAGTTTGTGCGAGTTTCGCGAGCCGGCAATTCAGCGCAGCACTACATGATAACGAAATTACTGAAACACGAAAGCGTGGGTTGCGCAGAGTCGAGCGAAACCGAAACCTTTCGACCGCCCGCGTCGTTGTCAACGGTAATTTCAATGCGTACTTTTTTTTTTTCTTAAAAGGAAATAGAACTTGACAAGTAGCATTTTATTTCGTCTTATAATACAATAAAAGGATGTCTTTTGCAACGAGTGGTTGAGTACTAGTGACAGAATTTAGCTGAGGAGTGCTTTCGTCGTCGGGCAAGTACTTGAATGTCATGGGGCAGTCTCTAATCATGTCCTGCACTTACCTCAATTTCTCGATTATTAAGGCTATTTCCGCGATATTATTGACGCCTTAGAGATTCTCGAGCGCTAATCTATCACTTTAACTTGACTTAGTATTTGCCTTTAGCGCCCGTTTAAAAGGACACTAAAGAGACAAATAAGTTTAGCGCTGTATTTGTAAACTGCTCTCTACAATACCAAAATAAAGCCACTCTTACCGTAAGGGGAGACTTGGTATAAGCCATAAAAACGCGAAAATGAAAGACTGGTGGCGACACTGCCATCATTTTCCCGTACCACTTCATCTGACGTCATGGATTTCAACGCCGTCTGCTCGGGCGTGTAGTTAACTTTCTTTTCCTTAAATACGCACTACGTTGTACTGCAAAAGAGAAAATATTGAACTTGAGAAGCTCCAAGAACTTTACTGAGCCACAACATGCCTAAATACATGAAAAAAATAAATCAACGTTGAAATCTGTGACGACGCACTAACGTAACGGCGTTCGGGTTGCGGTGGGAAAATCAAATAAATGGGACCTTTATCTTCGTTTTTGTGTTCTAACATTATCGACCTAGTATTGCAAAATGAAGCAAAATATTTTTGAAGGAATGCTATATCAGAGTAAACTGATTTATCGTTTCTCAATTTAGCGCATAGTGCAGATATACAGCTGTTTACGGCACCTTGTAAGCAGGAAGCTGCTGTCACGGTGAACTTTATGCTTCGTTATCGTTATTATTAACTGTTTTTTTTTAAGGAGACCTTGGTGCATATGTAAGTTCCGCCGGCCATTCGTATGATATCACAAGTTAGTATCACAAGTATAGCCCGGGTGAGCGAGATCATGTTTGCGCTGCGCCAGTTTCCTTTGCGCGAAAAAAAAAAAAAAAACTAAATGGGCAAGCTTATAACGTTTCACTAACCGCTTCCCGAAAGCTTTGCTCCACATAGATTCCAACGTGCCGTTTGGAGCTGCATATATATATATATATATATATATATATATATATATATATATATATATATATATATATATATGTAATATAAAGCTGCTTTCCTTTTGCAACTCGGACAAGTTCAGTGACGCCAGTGAACGCCGTCCGGGTTGTACAGAGAAAGACATTTGGCACTTGCACACAGCGCGTGCTCGTGCGCATCTGCACGTCGCGTCTCGTGTGTGTTCCGTCACGGTCAGGCGCTTTGATGGGGTTTACATGTAATCCACTGTTAGAGAGAGAGAGAGAGAGAGAGACAGGAACGCCTCGTCGCTGCAACCCGTTCGGGGTTTGAGCCCATTAGCGCCGTCTCCTTGATCCAGCGCTCTGATCTCGTTTTGCTAAACCCGGCTTTTAAGGTCTTCACCCGTTCTTACTTGGACCGAGCGAACAGCGGCGGATATTACAGAAGCGCACGGTACAGCATGGAAGATTTCGTTACATATATAGATATATATATATATATATATGTATATATATATATATATATATATATGCTCTGCGTACTCTGCTAGTGCGCAGAGATAAAGACATTAAAGGGATACAAGGGCGTAGCCCAAGAGGAGTTTGGGAGAGAGTGTGCGTCGGAAACTTCCCCTCAGCGACATTCCTTGTTCTACCACGGCTATACTCTTCACATCGCAGTGTCCGTGACGCGTCTTTATTTATTGATTAATATATATACTTTCTGCAAGCAAGTATGAGATACATAGAGAAGCGCATAACACACCTTGTCGCTCGTGGGAGCTAATTTATGCGGCGGTTTCCCTGCGTGTTCACTGTAACGACAAAGTTTTGTACATAGACGCGCGGTACTTCTGTGGCATTTACGCACGCAGGCGTCAAGTACCTCCTTTAGAACATTCGTTTATTGATTTATTCGATTTATTGATTGGCTCGATTGAAGTAGTGCCATCAGCCACTGCTTCCCGGCCGTTGGCTTTGTTACGAATGGACCCATGTGATAAAGCGAGAGGAGACAAAAAATATGACAAATCAGCCCTGCGGGAACCGGTAACGTGTATGGACGAAAATTTATGAACGGGGAAAAATTGTTATCCACCTGGCTGTATCACTTAAGGACACTGATAGCACAATAGAAGCTTCAAAGGAAATACGGGTTTTTAAGCAAGAAAGCTTTTGCACTTAAGAAATAGTTCGCGCATCAATGGTCGGTATAACGTAAAACTATTCCGTTCTGTTTCTATTCCAAAATGGCCGACACCGCTCGCTCATTGGTCGCCGCGCCCATTTTTCCTGCCTGTCAAGCGACGTCAGGAATGCTCAAAAACTGCGACGTCAAAGTGACGTTTACGCACTCATTATGCTAAATTATGCCGAACAAACCCGGCAAATTCGTGGAATAACCGGTGAGTGCCCCGTTCCGTTTGGAATAGAAAAAAATGGCGGCCTTCGTGATTGCGTTGGCGGCGGCGGCGGCGGCTCGTCAGTCCGGGCGCGGGAGGAGGGAGCCCGAGGATGCGTTTGACATGCCAGACGATCAGTTTCGGCGGCACTTTCGCCTGAAGAAAGAAACTGTGCGGTGGCTGTGCGACGAAGTGGCGGAGGAACTCGGAGGCGTGAGAACTTCAGCGCTGTCGGTGGAGCGGCAAGTGTTGTGCGCGTTGCGATTCTTCGCAACGGGCAGTTTTCAAGCCTCGGTAGGGAGCGAGGAGACGGTCGGCGTGACTCAGCCTGCGGTCAGCAAGTGTGTGCGACGCGTGGCGGAGGCAATCGTCCACGCCGGGGCCCGCAACAAGTGGGTCCATTTCCCGAGGACGTCGGAGGAGAAGGCGGCCGTGAAGGAAGGGTTCCTTCGACGCGGCTCCATTCCCGGCGTCATCGGATGCGTGGACGGCAGCCTTATAGCCATCATCGCACCGAAGGGCGAGCAGAAGGCGGCATTCATGTGCCGCAAAGGCTACTACGCCCTCAACACAATGTTCGTAAGTATCTTAATTTTTGTCTAATTTGCCCGTCATAGCAACGCGTGGCTTATGCTGCTGTGCGCGCTCTCGTCAGATCTGCGACGCAGGCTTGCGGATCCTCGCCGTCGACTTTCTGCGACCGCGGTCAGACCACGACGCCCACGTCTGGAGAACTACGTGGTTGCGTCGTCGGTTCCTGGAGGGGCGTATTGCCAAGGCCGGCGAACACCTCCTCGGTGAGCAGCGAGAAAATTTTGTACAGTTGCAATTCTGGCAGCATGCAGCAAAGCGTGCTCGCGCCGTAGGAGAATATTGAAGCCCGAACCCCTTATGTCATAGTCAGGTTATTAAATATAGGCGAGATGTAGAAATCTTCCAATGGTATCTGCACGAAACAAAGTGACAACGCACCTGCGTTGTACTTTAAACTAATTTTTAATGTGAGTGTACAGTGCACGCGTTGTCACATTCTTTTTTACACTGACAGTCATTTGTGAATAAAGACTACAGAAAGAGCTGCCTTGCTGCAAATAGGGATGCTACTATGTCCCACCTATTGTTATCTGTGATCACAGATGCGTCAGGTGCTCAGCCTGTATATTCCTTTATTACAGTCTTTCTGTAGTAGGTGCATTTTACATGACCCATGCTTCGCCTACTAAACTTTGTGCAGATTTCACACCATGTTTTATGATCCTGCAGGTGACAGCGGCTACCCCCTGGAACCATGGCTCCTGACCCCAGTCACAGGCCACCCTCCCATACACACTGCAGAAGGCAGGTACAACACTGCACATGCTGCCATGCGGTCCGTAGTGGAGCGGTGCATTGGGCTTCTGAAGAGCCGCTTCCGCTGCCTTCAGCGGTACCGTGCCCTCCACTACGAGCCAGACCGCGCTGCCAACATCGTTGCGGCATGTGCAGTGTTGCACAACTTGTGTCTTGATGAAGGTGACGTGTTGTTGGATGATGTTAGTGATGACAGCAGCAACAGCAGCAGTGACGATGAAAGTGGCAACCCCTCCCCACAGAGAGTTCCCCGAGTGAGGGCATCACGCATGATGTACCTGAGAGGCTGTGCTGCCCGGGATAATGTTATTAGCTCATTTGGCACGACACGGCAGCAGCACCAGCACTACCTGAAAAGGGTGCGAAGGCGGCTGCGTCGACAGCAGCAGCGACAGCAGCAATAAACACGTGCCTGACACTGCAGGCAGATGTTTATTACTGCTGTCTACAAACCTAATAGAGAGCAGGAACCAATGTGAAGAAATGTGTGCAATTAGTGGATAGCGTGCTGTTTTTTTATCGAATCTGCTCAATCATAACCAGCGTTTTCACGTGTCCTCTGCCAGTGAGCTGTTACTACCGGAGATGATTGCATCATTCCACTGTGACACCACATGAGAGCCTTTCATTTAGTACCTGTGGATAGAACACTTTGTGTTCATCAGCAGAATGTTGTAGCCACTTCTCTGGGCAGCTGGGGTTTGCCAAATGATTTGCTGCTGCTGCTGCTGTTACTTCTGTCATCACCGACACTGTCACCGCCATCTGCACTGTGCATGGGAGGCTGGTCTTCGTCTCCTCGCTTGCTATTTGGGCAGCTGCCAAGCACAACACTTCTCGCTCCACCATGTGTACTGTTCTCACGCACCCTGTAGGTTCTGCACTATTTTGCCACACAGCCACCGCACAGTTCCTTGACAGAAGGCCAAGTTATGCCGAAAACAATCGCCTGGCATGTCAAGCGCGTTATTCTCCCTTGGGAGAGTGTACATATGTAAATAGTTCTGAAATTGAAGGAACACACATTGTAAATATTCATTTCAAGTGCCACTTGCATTGTTTAAAATTGTTTATTTATATCTGCATTGTAAATAAAACCATGTGACCCATCTTCAATGCCATCTTTCATCAAAGCAAATGACAGACAAGCACACAGAGCATGACTTCATGGCGCCAAAATAGCAGTGTGATGTTCACTACATGGGACCCAGTACACTACCAATGGCCGGGCCATTGGCAGATGTTAAACTGCATAAATATGACACGAGCATAATGATGTTTTTTTGAACTCGCACACAACCATTTATCTTCATTCAGCAACTTAACAGCAAGAAAGATGTCTTGTCTATTATGTAGTCAGCGTGTTTGTAGCACGAAATAGTTCAATGACTAGTGCCGTAATAAGATCACAATATAAAACAGCCATCACATGCTTTTAAGGAAGGACAAGTGAGAAAACGTTTGGCACTTCAACGGTATTTCATATAAGGGCTGCAAGAGCAGCCTGGCAGCGAATAGTGGCCACATCGATGACTCCATTATGTATGTCACAAACTGTGCTCAACTACAATGGGGACTAGATTGTACTGCTATCATAGGTAAGGACACCTGAAATATCACAATAACTATCACAAGTAACAGGCGCTTGGTGTTAAAGAAAATTCCAATTCGGCTACTTTGCATTGCGTAGGCACGGAATGTTTGACATTGCAAACATGACATACATATGACAGGAAAATTCATTTCCAGCATTGTAGTTAAGTGCACCTGCATATGTGCGATACAATGTCGAAGTTGCTGTGGAAGTGATTGCATAGTGTATATCTTCCTTGGAAAAATGGTGCGCATTGAAACATATCAGTAACAGCAAAACACAAGTGAACAACACCTAACGGAAATATGGCAAAATTCTACATATAATTTATAACGTCTCACTTGGGCAAACTTGCACTGCAAGTGAAAATACACATGAAAAGAAATTACCTTGAAAAAAAATTATTAGGTACAGAAATGTAGGGAAGACAGTCATGTCATCCTTTAGTGCTACATACAAAAAAAAAAACACGCATTTGTGTTTCAAGTGACATCACAGCACTATCAGCTTTCGCTGCCATGGTCGCACATGACCTGCACATAATTTCACAAGACTGGCTACAACTCGCCACAACAGCTTTCGAGGACGTATGGGCACCACCACCAAATGCTGCAGCGGTGATTTGAACGGAAAGATGGGCAACACTTGTACCTACTAGTACTAAAGGATGATATGGGGGGGGGGGGCTGTCCCTCATGGCTGAGTATGCTCGCGGAGGCGAGCCAGGGCAGCCAGGAGCTGGCGCAGTGTTGTCGCGATGAGGCCGGTGGCCTCTCTCAAACCACGCATCTCTGCTGCCAGCTGCTGCTGCACCACCCGGGTCGCCCTCAGCTCCTCCACCAGCTGCTGATGATGCTGCGAAACAAGTTCACTCGCTTCAGCTGCAGGTTATGCAATGTAAACGTTTATTCGCACTGTTTGCAAGTGCTACAGGTTCAGCAAGGTTACTCTTGAGGGCAGCGAGATCATTTACATATGACATGAGAAATGGCCGTGCAAACGTATATGGTCTGTTATGTTTAAAACATGTGAAACGTAGCAAATCCTACCAAGCTGCCTGTGCCTGTCAGAAGACAGTATTCGTGACTAGTTAAATTGTTAAACAAATGATGATCATGCTGTGGCGATACATGCAACCATGGAAATGTTTTGTAAGTTGCTATGTGTTAAAGAACACCTCAAAGGAGATGTATAAACGTGCATGAACCAATGAGCCAAATGACTACAGATGCCTCTGATGTGCAATATGATGATTGTAATGTACATTAAAGTGCATGAACCAATGAGCCAAATGACTACAGATGCCTCTGATGTGTAATATGGTTGCAATGTACATTACCATGCGCACTAATCAACTCTTTAAAAAATGACCTGGCCAAGTTGTACGTACCTGCCTATTTTGCTGCAGCAGCAGCTGGTGGAAACTGGCGGCCTCCGCGTTCGCTGCCTCAGCCAGCTGCCCCTGCCGCGCATACTCGGCGGCTGCCCTGCAGGCCGCATCCTCCAGCGGCTGTTGGCGGAGTATCTGTACCGCCTGCACGGGGGAATGGATCACTGCGCAGCAGTGTGTGGCAAAGAAAAAAAAAATGAGCCTCTGTTACAGACCACCCTCGATTTAAATCATGACCTACATTCGGAGATAGTTGCGATCGTTTATAGAAAACGTTTTCTTACCAGCTATCTGTTGAGATGCCTTCCAACCTTCATCGATTCTTCCGTATCCTACGCGAATAAAAGCAAAAGTGAACACCATGCGATCACCCAGGTTCAGATGCTACTGCTCAGTCACTAAGCACAAGAAAGAATGATGTGTTTACTCACCGAGCACTACGCTTTCACAGTCTTCATGATGTTCACAGCTTCCAGAATTCTTCTCGGGCGAAGGTACCTCGTACGGCGAGATTTCATCTAATCACGTTACGGACAAAAATACACCAAGAGCGGCCCACAGAACCGATCAGCTGTTTTCACGCAGCCGCCATCTTAAGTGTGCGTAGCAAAATGGATTGGATGCGGAATTGGCACGTGTGTGGCTATGACTCGAAAAATTAAAATATTTGTGTTTACATTCAAGCGCGCTTCAACTTCTCTTGCGTTAAAAGATTACAAAACACTTTTACTCTCAGCTGCATACAATTGTTCTTTTATCAGACGTTTATATCTAAATGTCACTTGCTATACGGTCCCTTTGCAAATAAAAAACAAGCAAAACATGCTTCCGGCAACGATGGAGGCTGCTGATTGGGCAGATTGAAAAACGTCGCTGGTTCCCGCCCCCATACGCAGAAACTGTCGCGTCATTTTGACGTCCGGAGTTTGGAACAGTTTTTGTTTGGAATAGAGTTACGTTATCGCGCCCAATCTCTGGACTAACGCCTTGCCGCATCATCATCATAATCATCATCATCATCATCATCATCATCATTATCCTATTTTATGTCCACTGCAAGGACGAAGGCCTCTCCCCGCGATCTCCAATTTAAGTATTTAAGTATTTAAGCAAGCGGCCCTTGATTACGTGATGCCTCTATGATTGCTGGTATGTCTACTGAATCAAATACCTTTTCGTAATCTATGAAAGCCATATAGAGATGCTTATTGTACTCTGCGGATTTCTAGATAACCTGATTAATGACATGGATGTCATCCATTGTAGAGAATCCCTTCCTGAAGCCCCCCTGTTCCCTTGGTTGACTAAAGTACAGTGTTGCCCTTATCCTATTGGAGATTATTTTGGTAACTATTTTGTATAATACTGGGCGTAAGCTAATAGGACGATAATTTTTCACTTCTTTAATGCCTCCCTTATTGTGGATTAGTATAATGTTTGCATTCTTCCAATTTTCTGGGACCCTTAAGTCGAGAGACACTTCGTATTGGGAGCCGCCAGTTTTTCAAGCATTATGTCTCCTCCCTCTTTGATTAAATCGACTGTTATTCGATCTTCTCCTGCCGCTCTTCCCCGTTTCATGTCTTGCAAGGCCCTTCTGACCTCCCCTCTAGTTATAGGAGAAATCTCTGTATACTGTTCATTATCGTTTCGAATAGAGTTCTCCCGAGTCCCCTGGGTACTGTACAGGTCAGTATAGAATTCTTCCGCTGCCTTTATTATACCTTCGAGATGGCTGATGATATTATCCTGCTTATCTTTCAGTGCATACATCTTGGTTTGTCCTATGCCAAGTTTCCTTCTCACTGATTTCAGGCTACGTCCATTTTTTACGGCCTTCCTCAGTCTTCCTCGTGTTATAATTTCGAATATTACTTATTTTCGCCTTGTTGATCAGTTTTAACAGTTCCGCGAATTGTATCTTATCTCTTGAGTTGAGTTTGCCGCAACGGTCGCTTAACCATCTGAGCCAACCAGGACGCTTCATTGTAGCTTCGGGCTGTTCTTGGGAATATTACCATTTTGAAGGGGCACTAAAAAGAAACACTTAATCGGTTTAATATTGATTAGGTGTTATCGAAGAGCTTGACTTTCGTTCATCTTGCAGCAATCAATACGTTCAGTATTAGAAGAGAAAACCAAGGACGAAGTTCAATATCTCGAATTTCGCGTTCGGACTGCCGCGGCCGGTACGTTTGTGGATTTAAAAGTATATTTTTTCCCCCCATTTATGGGGTGGGGGATGGGGGGCGGGGCGTGGGCGTCGTGGTTCAGCGAACATTCTTGAAGCTTGCTAACTTGTGACTACGTTGCTCCTGTACAGAATACACATTGTAGTCCATTTTCACCGATAAAATGAAGTTAATTATATGCTGTTTAGTGGCGCAAAAGCGGCTGAGGCTATGCTGCTCCAAACACAAGGTGTCTTGAAATCCAATTTTTAAAAATAACAAGGCTGTGTTCATCTATATTTTGTGTAAGAAGCCAGTGTCATCTAGAAATTTACGCTCGCCAGGCAATGTGACTATCGGATCATCTCCTAAAATTAAAGCGGTGTGTAAAGGCTTGTGTAGTTTATATAAATTGTGCAAAATTTCTCGTCTGTGTACTTCAATATGTGTACATGCCAGTAATACACGCATAACTGCTAGTGGTTCTTGGCATTTCTCGCATGTTGGGGCGTCTTCTTTTGCAATTAAATAATTGTGCGTGAGGTGTGTGTGTCCAATTCGTAGTCGACATAAAACTACTTCGAAGAACCGCTCTAGGTGGTTGCACGACTTCCACTCACCAAGTGCGGGTTTAGTGAGATGCAGCTTGTTGTCTGCACAATGGTCCCATTCGTGTCCCAATGCTCCTAATAAAACTGAACAGGTCCCGAGCAGATATGGCGTCAAAATCAATGACGTCATCGAACGTCAAGGCGGTGTCACCACCAATTTTGTTTTCGCGTGTTTTCTGGCTTACCGAGCGTCTTTTCGCGGTAAGAGTGTCATTTGTTTGTTGTTGTTGTGAAAGGATAATTTACTACCATAGCTCATATACTTTGTCTCTTTGGTTTCCCTTTAACTCTATATAAAAGTTACTTTAAGTATACTAGACACTAGAGGTGAAATAAGTGGAGCTGTTTAGTAGATGAGTACTTCTTTAGTGCCAGGTAATAGTGGAGGGTTTGGAAGCCAGAAAAGATTCAAAAACAAATGACAGGTGGCGAAGTCGTTTTAAAGTTTTCGCACCAGGTCTCCATGATCTCGTGAATTTTGACACCATCTGCTCATGCCTAGTTAAACTGTTATCGGCAATGATGCACAATACATTTTATTAAAAAAAAAAAAAAGCTAAAGTCTGATCTTTGGAAGTTCCAGTAACTTTTATCAAGACGCAACGACCCAAATACGAGGAAATACTATCAAATTGATGATGTCACATTGACGTACTGCACACCTATAGTTCGGGCGCGAAATTTAAAACAATGGGAATTTGTTTTTTTTTCTTTGCGTTGATAATCAGCCTCTTCCTGCGAAATTAACGAAAGACATACTTTTTGAATAATACTGTATCAGTGGAAACTGATGTAAGAATGCTCTCTAATGTCCCTCTTGCAAGGCCCCATCGCTGTCGTTTTGGGGCACTCAAATCGTTAACACGTAAACCAAACACTCGCCATATAACACCGATTAACGCCCCGTCGCTGTCGTCAACCGGCTCCCGCGGTCGCACATGTAATCTCTCTCTCTCGTCCCTTCTTGCGTGGGTTTCCCGCTTCTTCACACGCATCAACGGCCCCACTCTCCCGACTCCCGTTTTTTCCGACTCGGCTCCCTATCTAATTCGCGAAAATACCGCCCTGCGGCGCCCCGATCGGTAAAGCGACGGTGTGAATACCGCACGACCAACAATGGGGTGGTTCCCAGGAGGCGTGCTGGCGCGTTCGAGGAGCGTTCTGCGTCTCCCTTTCTTTCCACTCTCTCCCCCAATTATATTCTCTCGCCGGCGTTTATCGTTCCGTTAGCTCCCAAACAATGGCGGCAGTATAGTCGCGCGCGGCTCTTTATTCCGACTACCTGACGCCGCTAGCGACTGCTAACTGCACAGCGGGAATTCCCGAGGCGCCTTTTTTTTCTTTCCCCCCCGACCGAGAGTGCCTTGATGCGGCGATTAACTCGCCTCTAGCACATTTCCCGCTTTCGCTTTGCTCCCCGCAGGTGAGCTCGACCGCGGCACCGTACCTGGCGCGAACATCCTGTCTCCGCTTTCTCGCGAATTCTTCCGGCCGTTACGACGTTTAGTCGTATAGTTCCCACCACAGGGGGCTGCGCTTCGAACCACATTAAAGCGTAATCTGCGCCTGCGCACGTCGATAGCCGTCTGTTTGGGCCGCCCTCGGGGCCATCGTTATTTTAACCTGCGCACACACATCCGCTTGCCTTCGTATGCGGCGAGCATAAGTCGCGTGTGGAGCTGTTAGGTAAACGAACGTCGAGCTAAACGCGTCTCGAGAGCTTCGTTTGATTGGAAAGCCGTTGGCAACCGCCCAACGCTAAGGATGCCTTCGGGGCTGCATAGGCCTTGTCGGCAACTTTGCCTAAGGAGCGGAACCGACGGGTTGTTGGAGCGAGCGGCTGTGCGTCGCTGATCAATGCCGGTCATTAAGTGGTGCACTGAGCATGTACAATCGTGGCTCATTCGGTTTCCTCCTTGCAATGATTCGCGCTACAATAAATGGGAAAGCGAATTTAAGCGATTCCTAAGTGCCTCTTCCCTGCCTGCCCAACCACCTTCCCTAAAGAAAAGATAAAAAGAAAGTGGGAAAAAAAATCCGGGGCTTTATGTGCCAGAACCAGGATATGATAATGAGGCGTGCTGCAGTGGGGGACACCGACTTAATTTTGGCCACTTGGGTTTCTTAACGTGCACCTAAATCTTAGTACAGGAGTTTTTTTTTTTCTTTTTTTTTTTTTTTGCATTCCGCCCCTATCGAAATGCGGGCACCTCGAGCTCAGCAGAGAAACAGCCAGTATACAGAGGGGCAACATCGGTGCAACTTAAAAAAAAGTCCTAAGAAGAACAGACAATAGGGAAGGGGAAATGAGGAATAAGTCGTTATAATCTGGCAGAGTCACGTGATAGTCACAGAACAGGAAATTACAGCGTCAAACAGGCGTCGTCAAAGCAGACCTGATGACGACGGTGATGAACCCTGCGGCATATGACAGCGAAAATTGGGCCGATGTTACCCTAAACACCTCTATCTCCGCAAAAATGAACAGACCAAGATGCACATTCTTTTTTTTAAGGCGTAGTATATGTCTAAGGCGGAATACGTAAGATCGGAAGTGAAATGACTGGAAAGAAAGAATAACGAAAAAACAAATGCTTCGAAAAGAATATATCGAGGCGCGTTAGTGAAAGGCAGAATTCATGTCCGGCCGCTTTCACACCCGCGTCGACACACATCGTCATAACGCATTGTTAGCACGGATGTTCAGTGAACTACACAGAAGTACAGGCGCATAGATATTCTTCAGCATAGAGCGCGCATATCTATATACGTATGGACACACACAGACTCTCTCGCCCGGAGCAGAAGGACAAGGAGTGAACAATATAACTTTATTGATAACGCCAAAGGCCACGGCTATACGTATGGCTGCCCCTCGCAAGTGCGCATAAATGGACCGCCGTTGTCGCCGCATTAGCGATTGTGCGTCGGTTATGACGGGACCGGGCGCCGCATTCTCGGCGGTGCGAGTCCCCGGTCGAAGCCGCCGCCGCCGCATCGAGCACGCGTGCTCGAACACCGACAATGCCGCATTCATCCACGCACTGTGCTTCATGTGATGGGAGAGCGGTGGTGGTGGGAGAACTACCCGAACGTCGAGGTTCCCTTTTTTTCGATGGTCAGCTGAGCGTTATCAAAACGCTTCCCCCCGTGACTTTCTTTCTTTCTTTCTTTCTTTCTTTCTTTCTGTCTTTCTTTCTTTCTTTCTTTCTTTCTTTCTTTCTTTCTTTCTTTCTTTCTTTCTTTCTTTCGTACGTCCGCTCGTGTGTTTCGTTCCTTATGCGGTACTGAGCTCATCGTTTGCTCATACGCGTAGCATATCTTCTTCTTTCTTTCGTTTTCTCTCTCTCTCTCTCTCTTTCCTTTCATCTAGCATTTTAACTCCTTATTTTTTTTTCTCGCACTGCTGCCACTGCGTTTCCCAAGTGCTGGATTCAGCGCTTGTTAGTATATACGCTGCCGTTCTGGGCTGTTTTGCGCCCGACACTCCAATTCTATTTTTGCCTCCTGCCGTTGCCTCAGATTCTCGGGATGCTGCAATCATGTTCGTTGTGCATTCTATGGTGGAAGCAACTGCCCTTCCTTTCCACGCATATTTCGACGCTTCTTCGACTCCCGTATTCTTGTGTATTTCTCGTTTATTCTGCTTCAGGTACGGCATGTATCACTCTGTGTCAGTCTACTGAGAAAGAAAAGAAAATGACGACAAGGGGCAGTGGCGGCGGGAGAGGGGAGGGGCGAGTTGTAAAACGATGTTTTGGGGCATATGTCGAAAGGCCACCCATCATAATCACGTACATACGTGAATGATGATGCGGGCTTGTTATTTCTTATTTACTAGCCTCTATGGGGTCTTCAAGCATTCAGTGAAGGGAAGCAGAGTTCAATGTCATTTGCTTCTTTGAGCCGCATGGCCATTCTGAGATTAGGTTCTATATAGTGATCGGTGTTTGTTGATTTGACATGCCTTGTTGGCTAGCAGCCCATAGTAACTTAAGACTTTTAGCATGATCTGCCGTTTTCTTTTACTGAGTTGTCGTGGGAATAATTTGGTATCGATTTAGCAAGTTATTATAATAATAATAATAATAATAATAATAATATACACAGAAAGTGTGTGTTTTCACAGACCCAGACCAAGCGTTACTCAAAGAAACGAACGCGAACCATTATTTTTCAAGCGAAGATTGCATTGGCTCACAAGTGGCCTTGTCGTGGTCACGCAAAGAAACCTAGTTGCTCCCAAAGCAGAGCAGCTGCGGGAAAGGACGGTTTGATGAGTTGACAGCTGGGCCGGCGCCGGAGCGTGAGTCATTAGCAAAGATTCCAGCTGCATGGGCGCGCGCGCACGCCACGCACGCAACCGATCAGAGCCGTTTCGCTTCCGCCGGGGAGGGAAAGGGCAGATAAACGTTTCCGTTCAGTTCAGTTCCGAAAATATATGCGACGGCCCCGCGTTCGGCGTTCTCTCTAGGAACAGGCAGCCTTCGACGAGCGGCAGCGAGAACTCACCCGTGAAAGGGCTCGCTGTCGGCGCTCCGATCCACCCGTTAGAGCCGCTCGAACCCAGGCAATCCACAAACACACACACACACACACATACCAGAGGTGAACGTGCTTACTTTCACTCGAGTAACTTGACGCAGCATTGGCGACCTACAGGCGTTCGTCGTGACCGCGGAACCAGGTGGCATCGCTTACGCCGCGGCCTTCCTGCCACATGGAACAAACTGCGCGCATGGCGAGGCGCCTATAGCTGCTATAGAATGTATATGGGCACAATGGTATACGGTTCCTTAACCATGGTAACCGAGCAGCTTGATCCCCATTCTAAAATCTAGAAAGTCTCCATCCGACTTTATCGTCCAATCGTCCGGTCGCACTATCCAGCTGCGTGGGCAAAGTGACAGAAACGATTTTTCTTGCTCTCCTGGAATGGCCCCTCGAACGCGCTTCAACGTACCCTGACACCACGGCGGGCTTTCGGCAAGGGCGCTCTTCCATTGACAACGTACTTCTTCAATCTTTGTTACCTGCATCGAAGAGCAGGAAGGCTCAGGAGCCTATCAGCCATGCTCTTTCTGGATGTGAAAGGTGCACAGGAAAATGTTGCGCGTGAGAGGCCATTCTAAGCTTACCGGAGGCTGTGTGAGTCATATCAATGGATACTTGGCTATTTAACTACGAGGTGTTTCTTCGGGCAGACTGAGGATTGCCCAACTTTTGGAACACTACATCCGACAACGAGACCTGAAGATTGGAGTGTTGAAACTCGCATGGTTCGACCTCGCCCTCATAGGAATCGCTGAATGCTTAGCGGGGACAATTAATCTATCCATGTACGCAGATGACACTTCCATATGAGCCTCCGCGGTGACTGTACGGACAAAGCTTCAGCGGACTGCAATCACGATGATGCCCTATACCTGCTAGCGATAGACCTAATTGTATAACCACTGAAAATTGCGAATTGGTCGCCTTTACATGCAGGCATATATATCGTTGTATTCAATTTCTATGAACGGCCAAGCTGTGTCTTATGTTAAGACGCACCGCTTCCGTGGCGTCGTCATCGAATGCAGCCTCTCACGGAGCCCTCCCTGTGTTCATTTGAAGGAGATTTCTGCCGTTCCTCAAGTGTTCAAATTCTTCTGAGGGAAAATTTGGGGTGCACCCGGTGCAATCCATGTTGCAGCAGTACAGGCACTGTTCCTGCGACTGCACGCGTTAAATTCTGCTAGTCTTATCAAATACACGCAGGAAGAGCATTCGCACTCTGGAGAACATACAGGGTCAAACCCTATGCGCGTGGTTTTGTTCAGTTCGGTTGCGCCTCAACACCGGCAAAAATCGCCACCGCAAGTGATCATCTACTTTCAGCTCACGTAGGCTAGCAGATAGAGTGCGCGTGCGCATTGTTTCGAAGATCCCCGACCTTCACTCGTCTTTCTTGCCGGCACAGCAGCCCTGAACTACGTTTTTGCGGCTGATGACCGCTCGCCACTGCAGAGTATATCATGAGGTTATGCACCACCATCGAGACCTTCACCTACCCTACTTTCGTGCGTTCGAAAGCATGAAGTGTACCTGGCTCTTCCAGGAATAAATGAGGAAGCCAATCATTCGCTAGTGTCTTTGAAGCTGCTGAGCTTGCTCTTATTGCAAGAGACAAAGGGAGACCGCGCATGCATATTTGTATACCTGCGATTCGACCTCGCCTGCCAGCTCAGCAGCCGCTGTTGTCACTCCCGTGAAATGGGTCACGTTGACATTCAAGGTGTCGCGCATAATCACTTCGACGGCGGCAGTATCTTGTGGCCCTTCGTGGCGCGTTGAACAGTGTTACAGACCAACCAGCAAAGAAATGGTCGTTCGTCTTTTCTGATTCAAAGCAGCTATTCAGAGCGTCAAAACTAGCTCTGCGTCACAGTACAAAGAAGCAGATGACATCTGGAATAATATACATTAACCACGATCCTCCGAAAAAAGAAAAAAAGACATGATATCATTTCTCACTGGCGTCCGGGTGAATGTCATAACGACCTCGCTCCCAAGGCTGGCCAGAATGCTCTCCAAGGCACTCAATTTGAATTCCACTAGAGCGTGTAGATATTGCTAGAAAACTTGGTTTGCTTGCTGGCTCAACACAAGCTTTTTTGGAATTATATCCTAGCGTCTCTAATTGCCGCCTACATACCCTGGGACATTTGTTACGGCTACAGGCGTCAACTATAGCCCCTCCCCCCCGGGGAGGCAACACTGCTCTACGTCCCATGGCTTGGCGCGGAATTTACGAACGCTTATTATTTCCGTCTTGGAATAACGATGCACTATAACGTGCGACACTTGTGGGCCTGTAAAAAGTATCGAGCGCCTGTTGTGAACTTGCTCAGAATACGAGGTCCAGCGTGTCTCTTTACAGGCCGCACTGTAAGGCGACTGGACTGCAGAACATTTTCTGAAACGGAAGTTCTCGGGCCCTGCCCACGTGCGTCGATAACGCGTATAATACCATTCTTGCGAAACTGCAGCTTTCGAAGAACACCGCGCCCGGTCAGCGACTGATTGTAGTCCTGGTGCGCTGTGCGCGGGCAGAGCTCGCTGTTTGTCCCTTTTCCTCTGCCTGTTCTCCCTTCTTTCCCTTACTCCCGGTGTAGGGTAGCAAACCGTACGCTCCTCTGGTTGAGCTCCCGAACTTTCCTTTCTTTGCTTTCTGTCTCTCTTGACGAGAGAACAACGGCAGTGACAGGTTTATGTACAGAGAAGTAAAGCACACGTATATGTGGCTAAATTTAAAGATGCTGTACGTTTTGCGAATATACATATTCGCAAAACGAAATCTATATATATATATATATATATATATATATATATATATATATATATATATATATATATATATATATATCCGCCGTACGCAGCGTACGCGATATACCTTAAGTCTTCCAACTCGATTAAATATGGCAACACTATACTAGTGCTCACCATCTGACAGAGATGTTGTTTTACTGGCGACAGTGCGGTTTACGGGCAGCGCATTGGCGCCCGCGTGTTACCAAAGCTTTCAAGGGCGCCGAAAATTTTGGCGCTTCAACCACTGGGTGGACGGCTGGGCTATAGTTTCGGTATCTGGTAAATATCGTCGCCATGTTTGTGGTGGCCTACGGAAAATTAAATACACTTTGTACATTTGGCTCTATTTATGGAAACTACCAATCATTAAAGTAAAATTGCATGCGGCGAAAGAAAATGTATTTCCTCGTATTTTCTATTATTGGCGTGCTTTAAAAAAAATTATTTGGTCGCTTCATTCGTTCACCTAATGGGCGGCGCTGTCGTGGTTATCGCTTCGGCTGTCATTCTGTTCGTCTGCTCCTGGCGCTCGATCTATGCACACGTGCACGCCTGAGCGATCTACTGCATGCGCGGCTGCAAGATTTTGTTCCTGCGTCGGCCAGTAATTCCAGCAAAGTATGGAAAACGGAAGAAAGGCCACTTTTTTTGTCTGCTTGAAAGAATATGAAAGGTAAGCACGCCTTTTATGCAGTCGTTATGTAGTGAATAGCCGCCACAGCCTTATTGAAACGGCTATATAAGGCGAAAGGAGGCGTCTTCCGTATGCGGTATATTTGTCTGTCGTGTGTAAATACATTGAACCTACGTATCGAAAGCCGCTCCCAAGTCGAATGAGTGCTAGCTCAACGACTGACGGAAATTTCGCTTCGTTATATCTCGACGTATGCTGTTCGTTTTCTTGAGGAATAAAAAAAAAAAAAAAATCTGGTAATCTTTGCGGGAGATGTTTGAATACTGGCTGCACGGACGAGTCCGTTAGGTTAGAGAACACTGTGCTCGTCTGTTGTTGTCGGTTCGACATTGCAAGTCGCCTGAAGCTTTCCGAGGCTAAGGAAACCAATTGAAGGGGGCTTGCGCCGCGGTAGCAAATAGTGGCGCTGTTTTCAGCACGTGGTCTGCGACGGCGCCGCGTGCATTCTATACGTTACGAAGCGATACTTTTGGTCTCGCCAAAAAAAAAAAAAAAATCTAATTGTCTGTTTTTCTTTATCCGATATTCATGTGCGATGTTCGCAGTTGTTAACTGAGTAACTAAACAGCCGAGCAGATTTTGCTGCGAACTAGCGAATTTCCCGTTGTCAAGTCGCCTTGCCGCGCGATGCATACGAAAGTACTTACGTCGGCGCTTAGCGGGGCATGCGCTCAAGCGTTCTCACAAAGCTTTGTGCCCCCCTGTGCAACATAAATTCTTCTAGAGTAGGAAATGCTCATAGGCAGTTGATCAGTGGCTTATAACTTTTATAAGCTAGTCTTCCAATAAATTGGCTCTTGGCAGAACGAGGAAGGTAGGAAGTAAATAAGAAGTTGCACAGAGTAACTAATCAGTGCCTTATTTATAAGTGAATAACGAATTCATCGATCAAGATAATTTAGTTCTCAGAAACTGATCAGTGTATCAGAAGCCGCTGAGCAAGCAGCATTAACAAGCCTGTTGCTTCAATATAGCGAGCAGTTAAAATGGAAAATTGACTTGTTAAATTTTATACCATAATTTTCAGCATAAATTCCCACAACATGTAACGAGAGTTGACCTACATGAACCGAGAGCAATATTTTGCCGTCACAGTACTGAAATATGTTCCAACAATTGTGTTGTGTGTGAGCATATAAGTTATTATACGCCCATGTTTATTTTCGGGCTACAGCTCCAGCACGGACCACATCACCTCCCTTGAATCTCTCGCCTGTGTCTGCGTATATATGCGAATGTGCTGCCTTCAGCTGGTTTTGCGTACTGACAATTTTTTCGCATGATTAATTACAAGTAAATGTTGCGAAAAAAATTTGCTTTTCTAGGACTGTCACATGCAAAGCAAAATAAGATGACTTCGCTAGTCAGAAATTGTAAGAAGCCTTGTTATGTACTGATGCGTCTATAGAATGCGCAGTTTGGGCTGGTGTGACAAGGCACCCGGCTGCATTGTCTTGTGTATTGCATACCATGCTGTGCAAAGTTTGCTAATAATATTGCGAAATGAAGCAAATTTATCCGCCTTTAATGCCCTGCCGAAACGCAGTAGGCGCAAGCGTTAGTTGGCGCGTCGGCTCTCGTATTTTGAACTGAATGCGGCAAATTAAGAAGGGTGGTTGCGCTGCTTGCACTCGGTACGTGAAAGCACACCCAAAAAGAATGTCATTATAAGAAAGTGGAGGCTGAAAATGACAGCTGTTAGAACAAGACAGACTGAAACAGCAGGCACAACTCGCGCTCGTTTCCTCTTGCCGTATGCCGAGATAGACAGAATAAACTTTATTCCCCAAAGGATAAGGTGATCTACCCACCCCCACGACACGCAGGCCAGGGGGGCGAGTGCCGCCGCCTCAGATGCAGGCTGGGAGGTCTTGGGTCCCAGCAGCCTCTTCAGCCAGTTGGACGAGCCGGAGCTGAGAAAATCGCGCGCTGGTCGAGCGCACAGCAGATTACGAACGCGATGGCGTTTCCCCCTCGCACATCAACAAAATCGTTTCCATGAGAGCAGGCTTCTCCCTCTCAAAAGCATGGCCTACCAGGTACCAGGGAATAAACTGCCGCTCGTCACGCAATTGCCGTTTACCTAAACTATTTATGCTGACAGAAATTGCGAGTCCGTGCACTTAGGTCACGCGAGCGGCGCTCACAGCGCCCCTGTATCGTTCGTTCTCGGGGCTGATAGATTTTCTACTCACGTATTGCTGTTGAAGCAAACTTGTTCATGTGCCTGTTTCTTCTAAGCCCCAACAGTAGCACAAGCTCATCACGAAACTATCAAATAACTGTTGCATTACTTCGGTCATGACAGGGCATTTAAAAATTGCTACATATCGTACTTCATCCGTAATGTCATCCCATAATTTAAACTAATGTATACAGGACTATTAGGCCAACTTGAAACAGAATGGACGGCGAAATATCTGCACGAACATTTCGTTTATTTAGCAATTGCCATCGCGCCTGCTCGTTATTTATTTAGAAACATTATAGAATATGGACTATATATATGCAAGAATCTCGCTGCGCAGTTGCGAGATGGGTATTTTTTCAAGCGAAGCTTGTATTGGCTCACGAGTGGCGTTGTCGTGATCGTGGAAAAGCCCAGTTGCTCCCAGAGCAGAGAAGCTGCGTGAACGGTCGGTTTGATGAGTTGACAGCTGCGTCGGCACCGGAGCTTGAGTGACTGGCAAGGATTCCAGCTTCATAGGCGCGCAACCACTCAGCGCCGTTTCGCTTCCGCCGGGGAAGGAAAGGGCAGGGAAGAGTTTCGCGCGTGCTGCGCCGGCTTCGTTTCAGCCTGGGAAAACAGGTGAGAGGGTCACGCGTTGTGCGTTCCCCCGAGGAACAGGCAGCCTTTGACGAGCGGCAGCGAGAACTCGCCCGTGAAAGGGCTCGCCGTCGGCGCTCCGATCCAGCCGTTCGAGCCGCCCGAGCCCAGGCAATCCGACGGCAACGAGAAGATCTCGAGCTTAGGGAGCGGGAGGCCGAAGTGATCCGGCACCGTTACCTGTGGGTTACTTAACCATGACGAAGGTCAAGTGCACGCAGGACAAGCTTCGTTTACTCCCATTTTTCGATAGGGGAAGGGTTCGTAATTTTTTTTTTATTGCGATACGTTGAGATAGCAAATATACGCGCATTCGAGGCTCGTTCGCGCCGTCGGCACCGTCGCCACCGTCGCCGTGCTGTCGCGGTCGATGGTGCATGCGTGGCCCGCGGGTGGAGGGTCGGGATGTCTTCAGAGACGCGCAGCGCGTTTCACTGTTAGGAGAAGGGCAGCGCTCTGCCTCCCGCTGCTTGCATGAGCCTTGTGCGTTCTGACGCTAAGCGTTTATATTTTGCACGTTGCATGCGTACCGCACCGTGGGGCATAAGTTGGGTCCGAATGGAGAGAGAGAAATAGAGTGAGGGAGATTTAGAAAGCTGGGAGGTTGGCCTTAATACGTTCCAGCCTGCTACTGAGCGGTGTGGAAGGGGGGAACAAAAGTAAAGGAAAGCGAAGGTTGCGATGACACTAGTCATGAATAAAAATAGCATTTACCCGGAGACACTGATTACATAGAAGGTTGATAGGGCTAGTTGGTTGTCCATTTTAGACTGTGTGCTACAGCGAGAAGCGCGACAGGGCACAGGGGACTCGTTTCTTCCGGTGTCCCCTGTTCCACTTCGCGCTGTACCACACATACTTATTACAATCTTATATCCAGTTCGGCGTCTCTCTCTCTCTAAAAAAAAAAAAAGAGAAAGCCCACAATGGCCTTCATGACCTGATGCAAGGAGTATTTCGACACGGCGCCGTTCTCACAGTCCCGGCTGTCCGCACGGCCAACAAGATGACGATAGAGAACTGTGTAAAGGCCACCCCAAGACTTAGTCTGTGTAGAAGGCTTGCGTGTGGCTTCTTTTGACGTTACATGGCATCCTGAATCGCAGCTTGGGATCAAGTGAGTAAAGGCGGCGCTGACGGTGTTCTGGCGGAGGCCAATAAGGTGTCTTACAGCGACGCACATGATGAACGGACAGTAAATTCGAGGCTATACGAACGCCGGAGAGCTCCAGCGCACCGCTGTACGTTCCTATCGCTGTCAAGGCGCCGCCCTACACGGGTGAAATTACAAATTCTTTTGTGCATCCCTAAACTTGAATAATCCTATCTCACTTTATTAAAGCAAAACACAAAAAAATAAAGCTAGAGATGAAACCGTCGCTTTCTGCGGGCACGTGTATTTCTTCGTATTGACCAATCGGAAAACTTGAATGGTAATGTAGCGAAGCAATTCAATTCAGATCAGCCAACAGTATTAAGTACGACGTAACCCCGACTTCGTCCATTTGATTGGTATAATTCTGTTATAATTCCCAGTCACTTTCGGTCTCTCAGGGCTCATGGGCGACGACGACGATGAGGGCAACGAAAGAACGACCATGTGTAGACAGCGACGACGATGGAAGCTGTGATGGCACAGGTGCAACCTCACTGGCCCGGAATCGAATCCGCAGCGCTATAAAGGCAAGTTTTTGTTGCTGTTGTTGGGGCGCATTCTTTCGCTTAACAAACATCGTGGATGCGTTTATTTTTGTTGTTATTCATTATGCCTGAGTAATGTATATTTGGGATTTCAGGATATATCCGTCACTATAAAGAGGCATACCTCTCTCTATATCTTTTTTTTTGACATTTGAAACTTACAAGATATAGTATAATAATACAGGCTGATGTTTACGAGAGGAGACTGAGGGATAAAGTTTTCTTAGTGGTCACCACTGAAAAGAAAAAGAAGGAATGAGAGAAGGAACGAAAGAGAATAACTTACACATAAAAAAAGGAATACGAATTATGAAAGAAACAAAGGAATAGTGCGTTTTCCCACATCTCAAGTAGACGGAATAGCGAGGTTGTTCGTTTGTTAGGCCTTCACTTGCGCGAACGTTATGCACTGCCCATGCGTGCGCTCGCCGTGTCACACGCTGTTTCTTCGGCCAGCGAAAATGGGTGAGTTCGGAGACGTCGAGGAACGTGCGCATATTATAGGCGTTCCGGCCCGAAACGTCGACAAAATTTATCCGCAGGCGCCGCGCGATTGCTATGTTCCATCGGCGTTTACGAAGTTACCTTTGTTACATCTTCGTCGAAGGACAGCGGAAGCGTTCCCTCCGGGAGGGTGAAAGTTGGATTGGGGGGGTGGGGGGGCGAGGGGAGGGGGCGTCTTTTTAACTGCGCCCCTTCACGCGTAAACGTACTTGACGCGTACGTCCACCACCACTGTGGGGGCGCCACGAATCGGCGGAGCAGTTTCGTAACAGGCACAGGGAGGTGGTGGGTCAGGGCAGTGGGTTTCACGTCGAGAGCCGTATAGCTGTGTGTGTGTGACCGCGCGTGATTTGTTGAACTTTAGCCGAGCGTTAAATTTGACGGGTCTATTTTGCGCCGTACGCAACAGAGTTCCTGTCTCGCATCACTGGATGCGCGTTTGTATGAGGAGGCGCGCGATATGTCGCGTAGCGTGTGAACTTTGCCGAGTCCGCGTGGACACGGCTGCTTTCGTGTCTACACGTATAGCGTGTCTATCAAAATCCCGACCATATCGTGAGATCGCGAGCGAATCAATGTTTAACGTTGGACGACTGCAGCGTTTTGTATATATAGTATGCATTATATTCCGTTTCATATACATAGCAGGCTACGCTATGGGATCACTGGAGAGACTTCTCTTACTTTTCTCATTTGCGACCAAAAGTATCCAGTTCGTCACATATGAGAAGAAAGTGCTAAGTACGCGCCATGTAATTCAATGTGAAATTAAGCCTCACGCTTCTACGCAGCGAAATATGGCGTACGTATCACACGTAGGACGTAGGAGATCAAAGCTTGTTTGCCACCAAATGAGTGGGCATTTCTTGCGAACAGAAGCCACATCGCCACAGCTGCATTCGCGACTAAAACGTGGTACGCAGCCTATATGTACTGGAAGCACAAATATGCGCACGTAATATGTGATTTGACGTAATCTCGCGTCCACAAGTCGCAGCTGTAATACCTGAAGTACGGCTATTTCGTTGAAAACATTTGCAGATCAAACACCTGACACTGTTAAACGCGCGGAGTGAGACTTCTATATTTGGCTGCACAACTTGGCTATCATCCGCAGCATTTGACTGCTAAGCATGAAGCAGGCTATGTAGGAGGGCAAAGGGATGTAGCCAATTTTCTTGATGAGGTTACGAGGAAGGAATGGGAACTGGGCAGGCCGCCTATAATGCGCAGAACAGATAACCACCTCTTTAATTATACCGTGTGTCGCACGTAACTCGTGCCATCAAAGATTTAAAAAATAAATGTACGTGCAAGTGCCTCGTAGTCAAAGAGAATCAAAATGTAATGCCGTTTTCCAGCCCCTCGAGCAAGTCGGACCATTTTCTTTTTCTTTTTGCCAAATTAGATAATTAGTTAATACAAGTAATCGGCCGCTCAGATATTATGTTTAGAGCAAAAGTGTTAATGTTAATGAGACCGTTGTCGACGGTCCTGAAAAAATTCACGATCCAGCTTTCTGTTTGCTCAGTACGTGCTGCTACATAAAAATTTTTTTCCAAGGCTGGAAGAAAGCTCGTGAAATACAAGTTCCAGGCGACTAGCCGAAACTAAGCTCGGGGCCGTGCGACCATAGTGGCGTGGCGACCAACTTAGTCTCGTACTTAAGTTTGCGCCTTCAGGCAATTCCGGTTTATTATTAGTGCCGAGACTTGCGCAGAGTTTATCTCATATAACAAATTTTGGCGGCACGCAGGTTAAACAGTGTTAAACTTATGTTAAACAGATATATAAAAAAAGGTGAGAATGACTGTCGCATATGTTATATTCCCGTTTTTATTGTCTTTCTCTTTTTTTTTCCTCCTAAAGCAAAGCTCGCAATCTGACGAGTGGATTTTCAAGCGAGAAAATGACAGCGCGAAAGCTTTCATAAGTGAAGTCGCGACAACTCGACGTTCGCGAATATGGCGTGCGACAGGGGAAGCCACTCAGAAACGGCCTTCCTGAACTTGGCTATGCGCTAGAAGCTGCTGCTAAATTAGTTTTCTCTTTCTTTCTTCTGAAAGAAGCAAAAGATACGAATAAAAAAAAAAGAAACAGAAAGAAAAAAGCAAAGACAAGCTATCCAGGAAAAGCGAAACATGCGTAGTGGTTCAAAATGAACATACGCGCAAAGCGATGCATAACCGCGTATACTTTTGGTCACGCGCCAACGAGCCAGCCGCAGTCGTCTTACGAAAATATTAGATCTGTCAGTCAAGTCACCCTTGTTTTGTCTAGTACACGCGACTTTGTTTCTTGTTTATCTTTCTTTCATTCATTCTTCCATTCTTTCTTTCATTCTTTCTTTGATTCTGTCTTTCTTTCTTCCATTCTTTCTTTCTGTCAGCTACTCCCAAGCGTACTTCTTGTACCCTCCCTCCCTCATCTCTCTCTGTTTTCGTTTCTACACTCTGTGGAACATCTCCACACAAGTATCGCTTTGTTTTGCTACCCGCTGTGCGAAGAGGGATGCGGAGGGAAGCCCTATATACAGCGGCTGAGGTGACGACGAGTAATGATTGTCTCGCTATAATTGCGCACATCTCCGCGGTAGAGTATACAAAGCGAAAGAGGACGTTGGCTGTGGCGAACTTGTTTTTTCCTCTGGTCCATCATACGGCTCTGCGTGCGCTAACCAGTGCCAGTGCGTTTCACCAGTGCTAATATTCTGTGGAGCTGAAACTTTGGTGCCAAGTTGATAACAAAGAATGAAACATACGCGCTGAAAAAAATTGGAAAGATAGACATTGCAAGTTAGACAAAGTTGTCATTTCTTCCTTTCTTTCTTTCTTTTGCGATGATGCTGTTTAAAACCATATTGGAGCATGCGTATGTGCGCGTGTGTGTTGTATGTGTGAGTGAGAGAGAGAATCCGCCAGACAGATAAAGCAGAAATATGAATAAAGGGAAAATCAGACATCCACCCGTTCGTAGCAAATGCTACAAAGGAAACCCATACGGTTTCCTCGAAAGAAAAGCCTCATAGTTGAAGAAAAATTCGTCCTGGTCCGGGACTCGAACCCGGGACCACCGCCTTTCCGGAGCAGCCGCTCTACCATCTGAGCTAACCAGGCGGCTAGCAGATGGCAGGGCGAAGTCGAATTTGTCGACAACACACGAGGCAAAGGCAAGGTTTGACGTAGTAGTTCTGCGGAAACCCGCAAGGTGGAGAGAAGTAATGAATAAAGGGAAAATCAGACATCCACCCGTTCGTAGCAAATGCTACAAGGCTACGAACGGGTGGATGTCTGATTTTCCCTTTATTCATTACTTCTCTCCACCTTGCGGGTTTCCGCAGAACTACTACGTCAAAGCAGAAATATATATGCGGATCTCACGCATTGTGTGAATCGGTACCAGATGAAGTTCGGTCCAACACGCGATCATGTGCATTAACGTGCACAGGGCGTTTAGCAAATCACCCGAAGGGCTTGGTCCAACAGCAGGGCGGGGAAAGGGGGGAGGGTTGGAGGGAGGAGGCCGTTTGGTAGCCGCAGAGATTTCAGAATCGGCGCGAACCAGTGTGTATCGCGACGTGACAACGCATCCACATCCTGGGTGGCACCGAAACCGAAACTGGCTGTTAGAAACAATCGTAATATTAAATTGGTGGTGGCTAGAAACATATGGCGTCGTTGACGCGTTTCCTGCTCTCATTTCTTTCCCGGCGAATGCAGTCGGCAAAAGCACAGCCTTCGAGATCTGCTTCTGTTATCCAGAGAGCGTCGCTGTGGCTAGGATTCAGACACAGCCTATTATTTAGGGTGCTGGAATGCTTGCCAGTGTTCTATTATTTTTTTTTCAGCCCACTGAGCTTGTGGACATTCATTCGACGAAAAAGAAAAGTGGGGGGGGGGGGGGAGGGAAGAAAGGCAACCAGTCGATAATGTCATACCAGTGCTCTTCATCCACCGGTTGCTGTGTCGTGGTGTGTGACAGGAAGAAATGAAGACGTGCTCGCGCTTTGTAACCGCGTGGTATATCCTATACCTGTCAGTGTCTGCGCTACACCGCGTAGCGTCGTCTGCGCCTCGTTGAGCACGTACGTACGTGGAGCCTCGATCTACAGCGACTCGCTCAGGGTAACACAAAAAAGGCGGCCGTTAGTGCCACCACGTGGTGGACACAACAACCTTCCGTCCCGTCTTCGCCTCCCCGCCGGGTTCCTTGCCGATGGACCACGAGGGCAGACCACCGTGTGTCCGACAGGCACTATTGTGTCCGCGCGCTCAACGCGGGTCTCCTGCGTGCCGTACAGTGTGGGCACCGTGTGGCGTACCACAACCCCCCCCCCCCCCCCCCCCCCATTCCCCCCGCCGCCTCCCTTCTCGCTTCATCACCGGGCTTCCATTTTCCCTTTCTTCTTATTCCGTATAGACGAAGCTACAGACCGCATCTGTATACACTGTAGTCGTATTCCCCCATTAAGTACAGTTGTGAAACATCTCGATGACTCCCGCGCAGTCTGAACCTTTGACGTTTGCTGGGCAAGCGTATTCGATCCCCGGCCCTTGGCGACGGCGGCGCCAATCCAATGGGACGTACCTGTGTTATGCTTCAGGTGCGCGTGAACGAATTCCTGGCAGTCAAAATTATTCTGATGACACCCACTGCGGCAGCTCTCATAGACAGGATGTTTTAGATGTAATCAATCAATCAATCAATCAATCAATCAATCAATCAATCAATCAATCAATCAATCAATCAATCAATCAATCAATCAATCAATCAATCAAGTAAGCAAGCAAACAAACTTTTCACGTTCATTTCAGTTTCAGTTGACTCACTGTGCTGCTTAGAAATACGCGACTGATTACGATACGCAGCGGTCAAGTTGGCAAATGAGTTGTGCAACAGGTTGTCATCCACACTCGATAGTATAGCACGGACGCAAGTTGCATCGGGTGCACAGCGGCTCGCCGCTAATCAGCATGGGACGAGAGTGGCGGCTGCGCTGGCGCGCGCTCCTACAACCGCCGGCCATATTTAGGAAGAGTGTTCCGCCAGCGACGTCACGCATTTCGCTTGCGGGACGGTACTATACACGCGTCAATCCGGTACCTATGCTCGCGACAAGCGGAGGATGCCGGAGAAAGTCCGCGCAGCGTGATAGTTCACTGCACACAGGCCCCGGCACGATGACCTCATTGTGTCGAGCCATATATTGTATCGAGCCATGGACGGAGTGTATAGCGTTAAATGGAGAAACACTTGCGCCTGTGCCTGTGTCGGCTTCGGGGCGTCCATTATACGCCCTATTGGCTCGCAGCCTTCGGTCGCGTTCGTCGGCTATTTGTTGTCACCTCGCTGACGTGGTGACATGGTGCTGCTATTCACCCTAAGAACGTTGCAATACGCATCTCTCTGTTGGCACCTTTGTATCCGATGTGCGTATATGTTGTCTGGACAGCGCGTTAATGGGTCCGGGGGCGCCGAGCGCTTGGCCAATTGGTGCTGCCACCTTTACTTGCGTGTCGGCTTTGTGATATCCTTGATTTGCCACGTTGGCTTGGTGGCTGTTGCTGCCGGGAACGAGGTCACGGAGGCCGCAACGACTGCGTGCAGAACACGCGTGTACCGCATTTCGAGGACACACTTGGACGGCCCAGGGTGTCAAAATAAATTCCAATTCCCCGCTTCTGTCTTAGGCCGCGCGTTCTTTTGGGGGTATTCTTTTGGATCGATGAATCAATCGGTCCTTTCTTTTATATATGCGAATATTTATTTCGGAAGTGCTCACTTAGACACAATCCTCATCGTCAGCAACTGTTCTATGACGTTTACGGGTAGACGATGACGTTATCTTGTTTCCTCTTAAATGCAGCAGTTTATTTGAACGAGCGTTCTCTAGAAATCATGTGGGACGCGCCTTCTTCTTCTTCATTGTTAAATGCGAAATGCTGGTAGTTGTGCCACATACAGGGCTGGCTATCTCAACATTATATAGGTATAGAAAGGACAACGAGGTAAAAAAGAAGGGGCGGGGGGATAACGACGATGCAAAATATTCTCAAAAGTATATAATGTAATGGCAAAACACTAGCAGATCAAGTGCGTGGATCCCGGAGGGAGACATAAAGAAAGAATTCTAAGACTACAAGAATAACAAAAACATGGACAGGTCATAGGACAGCCGGGGCTATTGGCTCAAGGTGCGTCCCGTTAGAGATTACTGACAGAAACGTTCATTTTGAGATGAGTGGCACGAACTAAGAAAAAAACCATAAATCGGGGCCAGCTCCTATATTCACATTCAAACGCATGTACAATGTACGAATCTTCTTGGGAAATAGATTACTGGCTTGAGCGAAGTTTGGTTTATTTAAGAAAGACAGAGAGAGAGTCAAATTCTATACCAAGTGCATGAAACAAAATAATAATTCACGGCCTTGGCTTCTCTCTAACAAAAAATATTAAAGTATTAATGGAAAAGATGAACTGAAGCGTGGTCGCAGCTTACAACTCTGTAGCTCCGTACCAAAAATAATGAAATTCTGTGAGCTGCATCCATAGTGTCTTATGCGAGCAAAATGGGGCTCTTGCATTGCCCAGGGGGCGCTGCGAAAAAGGTGCTAAAAAGCGCCCTCTGTCCAAAAATGGGTCGTACCAAGCTCGGTCGTCTGCTTCGGAAAGCACGTTTACAATATGGACCCGCCACTTTCGGTTGTGTTGTATCACGGCCTGCAGCGAATATCGGGCGCCGAAGATTTTTTCAGGAGTGGCACGCTGCGTAAAGGCAAGAAATTATGCAGTGCCGAATACGTGTATGCCGTTCAAGAATTAAGCGGCGAAGTTTTAGCGCGGTGTCAATCGCAAGTGAAGCGAGTCGCGCACGAAGTGGAACTTCAGGTAAGGTTTGCACGCTGCTAGATTCAGGCGCACAAACGCGAGGAAATGCTTGCTATAAATGAGTCCACAGCAGCGATAAGCAGACATCATGTGTACGGAACTGCTAGAGCACACGACGGTACGCGCCGCGACGGCAGCGGTCTTTCAGCATGCCGCGATGTACGAACTGCTCGAGCGCACGATCGTACGCGCCGCGACGGCAGCGGTCTTTCGACATGCCGCGAAACGGCGGGTCTCCTGCAATCTTTGTTGACTGCATGCCGCTAAACAAGTCGTTAGGCCTGCGTTGTAGTAGCGGCCATCTGTCCCTTTTAGTAACTGGTAATAACTGATGCAATGCATATGAGCTCGTGCGCTGCTCGCTTGATGTAGCTTTTAATGACAACGCTCGAAAATCGATCTGCTGTAATGAATACTATCTTGCTGCGCTGCCTCAACATGCTGGCTTGAGGTCAAGTATGAGCACATTTAACTCTCTAACCTGTGCTGCTCGTAGTGGGGTAGTGAATTATCACCGAATCAACCCGGCCATTTGTGGTCATTTGCACACACCTGGGCACTTCACCACTTCGCACCGGTCGAATTATTAATTGTCGCTGTGGCCGGGTTTCGAATCGTACGTGAATCACCAGCCATGCCTGCTGCTATGTCGGTCTGCCGTCGGGACTGTAAGTGCAAAAGACCGAATTTTAGAACGCAGATCTATAATCAAGCAAGCTTCAAGACAGGTGAAGCAGTCAGCATGGCGCGAAGTTTCGCTTACCCAGCGCGACGAACTGCAGTTATACAGCGCGCCCGACGCTCCGCTTCGTGAGGCCTTGAAGGGAAACGATAGAATCGGATGTTGGGATTCAGGCCTTCTTGTTCATGGGAGCCCACGACGCAGCAGTATCGACGGTGACGCTATTTTGATGCTGAGCTAGGTCCCTCCGGATCGGCGTCGCCGATTCCTTCTGCTTCCAGCATTACGTCCCACGGCACACGGAGAGTCCGTTTTCGTTAAACTATAGGCTGCGACCAGCTCGCAGCGTGGTCGACGTGGTCTGTGAGAAGTGACGAGCCTTTTCGCACTCGCAACAGGGCAGAAAAAAGTGCGAATCGACGCAAAACTCGGCCTAGAAACGTGCTTCGCCACAGCCAGGGCTCAATACGACCCAAGCTGGTACGACCCAGATGTCGTTTCCCGCGCCGCCACCAGGCGCCGCTACTATACCTCAAACTCCAGCGCAAGACGCCCATGACATAACAGCCTGCAACTCCAGTGAAACAGTTGCACTGCGTACTTGAGCCCTGTTCACAAATTATTTATATATTTCAGGGCACTGCATAACTTATCAATTTTGTAGGCCATGGACTGCCCTATTGTTGTACTTCCTAATCTAGCGATGGCAGTTGTTACAGTTGCGACGTGAAAAACTTGATGCCTTATTGTTTTATTTCTTTCAGAAATTTTTACAGTAACGCTGACGGCCTGAATAAAAAAAAAAATTAGAATTAACCAGACTTCATTTAGATTGCTTCGATCAGTGCAGGTGAAAAGGGCTTCTACGTTTCCCTACATTTTACATACGAGTAGAAGCAACGCCCTGGATAACATTTCCCTTGAATTCGAATTGTGATTACGACGATGAACATGGTGACCACAATGTCGACGCGTGTTGAATTTTGCGAGTAGTATAAAAACAACGTCTCGCCTGTCTGCTGTAGTCATGTGAACGTTTTCGAGAGAACAGCCTACTTGTAGTGGCAGCAATGATGTGGGCTTCTTTTCTGGTATATATTCTTTCCTCGTTGCAGTGAGGCCGAGAAAGATATGATGATGATGATGATGATGATGATGATCATGACGATGGTGACGACGACGACTTTAATGGAAGCGGGAAAAGCTGTACTAACCAGAAGCCTGACATACTACTCTCGATGCAAGTTGGGTAGAGAAGTGGCTCCGCACACGCACGCACACTTCAAAACATTCACCGTGGAAGTACCTTTCAACCTTTGAAGCCGCTCGCGCAGAATTCCCCGACTATATGCCTCCGGGTTATACGGTTATGCTCTCCAATAAGCGCGGTTGTCTGCTTACCTCCACGCCCTACATTTTTTTCCTTCTTCTTCTTGCATTCTACGCAAAATGCACGTACTAGCCGACACAGCCCAAGGCTACAATGCTTTTCGTATATAGTATAAGTACGCAACTTTTGTAACGCAGGCACGGCAGGCGTGCAGGGCTTCACCTGTATACCTTGACGAACTGCTGACTGTCGACGCCGTATGTATATATAGCTTTAGTATAAAGTCGCAGTGCAGGCCAGATAGGCCAGCATTGTCCAACGCCGCGCTTCTGGAGAGGGGGCTCTCGTTTTGACAGGAGTTTGCTTTTCGTCACAGTATATACGTGCACGCCAACAACGCGAGCCAAGCACGCCGAAGCCGTCAACGCGACAGCGCATTCCGGAGGTTCCTCAGCACCAAGAGTCCTTTTGCCCGAGGAATCACCGAGTGCGAGAGGTGCGGAGCAGAGCAGCCTGATAGGTGGGCCGAGGGGGGGCGAGGGGGGGGGGGGGGGCGAGGGGGGGCGGCAGCAGCAGTAAGGCGTCCTGGCGCTCGCCACCTGCAACCACTCGACCGCGGCTGCTGGAAAAAATCGTGACCCCGCAAGGTGGGCGAGCGATACGTGCGTAGGGTTTGCGACGGCTCTGTGCTGACCGTGAGATCAGTGAACACAGTGGGCTGCGTACTTTACGCTGCAGGAATGGCCCGTAAGTGCTTCTTGCTCGAAACCAGAAGGTGTTTTGCGCCTTCTGTTACACTGTACTAATCATGCTCCGTATATTAAATAAGGAAAGAAAGGAACTAAGATACAAATTGCACGCTCTCACAGAACGCACCTGTCATATAAAAAAAAAATTCAAGAAATCGGGGCTATGAACTACGAAAGCGTGCAGTGAGCGCCTTAAAGGAATTCTTGGAAGGGACAAGAATTGCTCGCAATTAGTAGATCAGTGTTATGAAGATGTTGAAGTGGCGATGAGAAAAGTGCAAATCCGATACGCTGTAGTAATGGGCGACTTCAATGCAAAAGTGGGGGAAAAGCAGGCGGGTGAATAGGCAATTGGCAACTACGGCGCCGATGGACGCTAGAGGAGAGATGCTGGTAGAATTCGCGGAAAGGAATAAGCTGCGAACATTGAACACCTTCTTCAGGAAGTGTAGCAACAGAGAGTGGACCTGGAAAAGCCCTAATGGTGAAACAGGAAATGAAATAGGTTTCATGCTTACTACCGATCCCAGCACAGTGGAGGATGTTGAGGTGTTTGGTCGAGTAAAGTGATGTGATCATATATGTTTGTGAGGTCTAGGATTCACCTTAATTTGAAGAGAGAAAGAGTAAAATTGGTCAGTAAGAAACAATGCCTACATAGACGCAGTAAGGGTAAAAGCAGATCAATTCAGGCTGGTACTTGCAAACAAATATGCAGAGAGATGACATAGAGATAATGAATGAATACGTAATTAGGCTGGCTTCAGATTCAGCAATTGAACAAGGGAGGTAAGGCGCCGAGGCTACCAGTAGGAAAGTTCTCACAAGTAACAGAAGACCTAATAAAGAACGACAAAGAAGGAAAGTGTCCTACTCAAGAGATCAGGCAGAATTCGCGGAACTGTCAAAACTGATCAACAAGGAGAAAATAAGGGACATTCGAAATTATAACGTGAGAAAGGCTGAGAAAACCGTAAAAAATGGACGCAGCATGAAGTCAGTGAGAAAGAAACTTGGCATAAGACAAACGAAGATGTATGCACTGAAAGATAAGCAGGGTAATCTCATCAGCAATCTCGAAGGAATAGTAAAAGCAGCGGAATAATTCTGTACTGACCTGTACAGTACCCGTAGTAGCCACGATACCTCCATTCGAAGCAGTAATGAACAGGTTGCAGAGACTGCACCGATAAACAGCGGTGAACTTAGAAGGGCCTTGCAAGACATGAAACGAGGAAAAGCGGCAGGAGAAGATGGAATAACAGTCGATTGGATCCAATGGAGGCGACATAATGCTTGGAAAACTGGAGGCTCCCTATACGAAGTGTCTACCGACTTAAGGGTCCCAGAAAACTGGAAGAATGCCAACATTATACTAATCCACACACACAAAAAAACATGTTAAAGAATTGAAAAATTATATGCCCGTTCGCTTACTCCCAGTATTATATAAAATATTCACCAAGGTAATTTCTAATAGAATAAGGGCAACACTGGACTTTAGTCAACCGAGGGAACAGGCTGGCATCAAGGAGGGATACCTTACGTAGAATGGATCACATCCATGTCATTAAGCAGGTAATCAAGAAATCCGCAGAGTACAATCAGCCTCTCTATATGGCTTTCACAGATTACGAAAAGGCGTTTGATTCAGTAGAGATAAAAGCAATCATGGGGGCATTATGTAATCAAGGAGTACAGGCCGCTTACGTAAATATCTGTCAAGATATCTACAGAGATTTCACAGCTACCTTAATTCTCCACAGGAAAAAAGGATGACACCTATAAAGAAAAGGGTCAGACAAGGCTACACAATCTCTCCAATGCTATTCACTGCGTGCTTGGAAGAAATATTCAAGCTATTGAACTGGGAAGGCTTAGAAGTAAGGATCAACGGCGAATATCTCGGCAACCTTCGGTTTGCAGATGACATTGTCCCGTTCAGCAACACTGGAGACGAGTTACAACAAATCAGTCAGTCAGTCAGTCAGTTTTTATGTGCAGGAAAATCGCATCATCCTGAGAGTGGCAGAGACTAATGGCACGATTGCCTGACGAGGTCTCTGCCCCCATTGAGGAATGATTGAGGAATTAACATTGAGGTATTAACATTGAGGAATGAAATGATTGAGGAACTTAACAGGGAGATTGTGAGAGAGGGGTTGAATATTAATATGCAGAAGACAAAGATAATGATCAATAGCAGGGCAAGAGAACAGGAATTCAGGATCGCCAGTCAGCCTCTATAGAGTCTGTGAGGGAGTACGTTTACCTAGGTCAATTGCTCAGAGGGAACCCTGATCGTCAGAACTAAATTTACAAGAGAATAAAAATGGGTTGGAGCTCATATTGCAGACATTGCCAGTTTTTGACTGGAAGCTTACCACTAGTATTTAAAATGAAGATGTACAAACAGTGCATTTTACCGGCGCTGACATATCGGGAAGAAACTTGGAGACTGACAAACAAGCTTCAGAACAAGTTAAGGACCACGTAAAGAGCGATGAAATGAAGAATGCTAGGCATAACGTTAAGAGACAGGAAGAGAGCGGTTTGGATTAGAGAGCAAACGGGCATAGCCGATGTTCCAATTGACATTATGAGAACTAAATGGAGCTGGGCGGCTCATGTAATGCGCAGATTAGATAACCGGTGGACCATTAGGGTTACAGAATGGGTGCAAAAATGTGAAGCGCAGTCGAGGACGGCACAAGGGGGTTCGATGAAATGAGAAAATTCGCGGGCGCTAGTTGGAATCGGTTGGCGCAGGACAGGGGTAATTGGAGATCGCAGGGAGAGGCCTTCGTCCTGCAATGGACATAAAATAAGCTGATGAAGATGATGACGATGACTATACAGCGATGTCCGCTGATTCTGCATGAAGTATTTTTACGTGCATGCTCATCTGCTGTAATGGTGCTTGCTCGAACTGAATGTCAACTGACAGTGATCGTGCTTCGTTTGTATCTTTCTATTTCACCGAAGATGTCTGTCGATGCAATAGAATAGCCGAACGCTTCTAGAAAGCTATTCGCTTTAGCAAAGAAATTGTTAGCTTGAAGGTGCAGATATGCGTTGCAAGGACTGCATTTATGTAGAGTTTGGTGTTTGGTTGCGTCATTTCCGCAAAGAAGAGAGTCGTTAGCCATTTCATGTGTTGCACTGCCGGTGTCCTGTCCTGCAGTCGCCTCAAGAGGGGAGAGGGTGGCAGAGGGAGAGGAGGGCTGTCTTTCGCGAGCGCTTGAGCACCGCATCTAAATTTTCCGACGCCCCAGAGATAGCTCGAGACAGCATGCGATGGTATACCCGGTTATTCCCTTGTTAGAAAAAAAAAACACACACACAATTCAGGGGCAATTTAGCGCTACATGCTATATAAATGCGTTATCATTACACTGCACCTCTTTGAGGTGCCGGATCCAAAATTTAAACCGCGTTCAACTCATTGCAAAGTGTTGTTCAGGAGCTCACTCGACACGTCATATATATATATATATATATATGACTGTGTGTGTGTGTGTGTTTGTGTGTTGAACTGAATTCTGGGGCTTTGCGTGCCAGAACTATACGATTTGATTATGAGGCATGCCGTAGTGGGGGACAACGAATTAATTGTGACCACCTGGGGTTCATTAACGTGCCACCAATGCCGGGGACACAGGCATTTTTGTCCGGAATTTGACCCCGCGACCTCGTGCTTAGCATCGCTGCACTATAGCCGCAAGTTACCATGGCGTAGCTGTGTGTGCGCATATATATATACGACATGCCTCATAATCAAATCGCATAGTTCTGGCTCGCAAAGTCCCATAATTCAGTTCAACATACATGTACGTACATAAGACATGCATGCGTACACTTCTTTCCACTTTTACGCTCCTTATGCTGACGCATTAAAAATCGGTTACCTTACTAAAAATTCAAGACCCGGACTACTGCAATCTTTCAGCTTACACACGCCACTGTTACGCCTAAACTAACAAGTTGAAGTTTCATTGATACCAATCGCAAACTCGCAGGGTTCAGAGTTGTCATAGGTTCAACCCGACACAGATGTACAGTATTTCGGACTAACGTGCTACTAATGGAAGTTTATTCGTATATCAGTAACTACAGTAACTCTAAGAAACGTAGAGGTGTCCTAATTGTGGGAACGGAACCACTGAAAGGAAAAGTGCGAAAGAATAACGTACTACTAATGGAAGTTTATTCGTATATCAGTAACAATAGTAGCTCTAAGAAACCTAGAGGTATGCTAATTCTGTGAACGTTACCATTGGAAGGAAGGGAAAATGCGAAAGAGTAACGTACTACTAATGGAAGTTTCTTCTCATATCAGTAACAACAGTAACTGTAAGAAACGAATATGTATGTTAATTGTGTTAACGGGACCGCTGAAAGGAAAAGAGAAATGGGATAGAATAACATACTGATGAAAGTTTATTCGTATGTCAGTAACTACAGTAACTCTAATAAACGTAGAGATATGCTAGATGTGTTTAGAAAAAGTTTATTTCGACAAGAGACGATACGAACACTGGGTCACAATCACGGCACAATTCCACCCGGACGAAAACATATAAATAAACGAAATATGGCACGTTTTCAAGGTAGTGTCCGAGTCCTCTCTCACCAACATATAATCACATATACTCAAGGAAGGCACAGTACTCATAAACTAAATGTTACATATATACCACAGTTGTAAGCGTGCCTACGGGTCAATAAATTCCCTTGTCACATATATAAAATGTGTTCATAGAACGGAACATGCCAATGCGAAAGTTCCCCGGGCCTACGTTCGAATGACAGCTCCTTCCCTATCTTCATAACCTCCTCATATGCCCTGGCTATTCATTAAATTTTGATGGAATATTTATTTTACTCGGTTAAATTTCACATTTAACCCTATGAATTCATAAGCGCTACGTTCACAACAAGCGTCTTTTAATTTGGAATATAGCATTTCCTTTTTCTAGCTGCACTAAATAAAAAAAAATCCTGTTCCAGATAGCATAATACTAACCGCTGAGCTAAATTATTTCGATCAGGCGGCCATTACTTCTACGAGAAATCAATAAGTTTATTTCAATAATTAATATACTTACACTAGTTTAACTTTCTTAGTAATTTACGGCAGGTATTTCAATGTTCGAATCGTAGTTAGTGCAGCTTGCAAGGCATATTGACTTGTAGCGAATTCTGAGGGTGGCGCCGGTTTCGAGATGTGCGCCGTCAAACGTGCGGGGAAAATGGACTGTTTCCACTTGCATTCTACGAAAAACGCTGTTCTATGCAATGAAGGGCAAAAGGAATGGAACGCCAACGCATTTCGCGGGACACTTTAAAAATGAATATGTGGAAACCGGTGCAGCCCCTAGATTTCGCGCCAAGCGGATGCGTCTTTGGCGAACTCGCCGGCTACAATTCGTCAAATCAATTATGTAGCGTAGTGTAATTAATTAAAAGTTGTTTGGAGTATCCATGTTACTTACCTAATTAGGCGTTTTGATTTTTCGTAGAAGTAATGACCGCCTCACCAAGTAATTTAACTCAAGGGTTGTATTGTGCTATATGCCATAGTAAATTTTAACAAAATTGGTGCAGCTAAACAAAAAGAAAGAAAGAAAGAAAGAAAGAAAGAAAGAAAGAAAGAAAGAAAGAAAGAAAGAAAGAAAGACGTAATATTTCCTGTTGTCATTGGCGGCGAATGTGCTCTGACACCTGCCATGGTTTAGTGTATTTGACGTTGCATTGACGAGATCGAGGTGGCGGGTTCCCTCACGGCCACGGCGAACGCATTTTTGTTGGGCGCGAAAATGTAGAAAAAAAGAGGCTCGTGTCCTTAGATTTAGGCGCACGTTAATAAAGAAACCCCAGGTGGATAAAATTAATCGGTTGTCCCCCACCGCGGCGAAGTCTCTCTCTCTCTCTTTCCCTCCCCATTCCCCTCCCCACGTGTAGGGTAGCAAACTGGACTCAGTCTCGTTAACCTCCCTGCCTTCTCTCTCTCCCTCTCTCTCTCTCTCTCTCTCTCCGTGTCGTTCATGCAAGCAAGGCGACCGAGTGAAGTGTGAGCTGACGAAATGGTCGCCGTGATTTATTTAGTGCCGAATTTATTCAGTCCAGGTATAGGAGAGGGAACATGCTTGAGGAAGGTTCCGAGGTCACGTGTAATGAAGCTGCCGTCGGCGGCCATGCACAGTGACAGCAATCATTTGAAAATGTGTGCCCGGCGCGCCTGGCTTTATCAAGCACGATACATTCAGATGGCGGTTTTTGGCTCGTAAGACCCCACAATTTGTTTAATTGTTTCAATTAAGGCTCATGGCAAGTCGGTTGGGCGACTTGCACATTGAAATTCCCCCAAGGTTTCATCAGGTTCTTAAGCAAAAAAAGAAAACATGTGAATGAGCGATTATTACGCTAGTCATGGTCGTCGAATAGGGCAAGCGGTTGCGTTAGATTGAAATTTACAGCTTTGCAGAACTGTATTGGGTTACTGTGGAGCATGTCTGGAATAGTTGTCGAGAAAAAGGCGCTTAAGTTTTACCGGAGAGCGGTTGGAATGTTTCTTTTTTTTTTTTTCTGCAGCGCAATATTTATGCCATGCACTTCCGGCGTTACAGCGTTCAGCCATAGAGTTTCATACAGTTGTTAGAGGGAACTGTTGCGCTGGTGTCTAGGGGAGCTGCAAGGAGGGATGTTCAGACGCCATGAGAATGATGGTATATTTCATGGTTTTGCCTAAACTTCGTCCTTCTGGCGTTAGATAGCTTCGTGCCTCGCCAAAGTTGTAATATTTAAAAAAAAGTACTGCATTATAAATAATTAGATACATTACTAAGACTGTCCGACGGCAGTATTTGAGCGCAGGACCTCAAGCCCAGAAGCCCGATATTGAAACCATTACGCCCCGGACGCATGGACAATCAGAACTGCTGCAATTAGCAGTCTTATTACCTCCTGCATTAAAAAAAAGAAGTGTAAATTGCTTCTAAATTTACCCCGATTTAGTCTCAGATAAAGCGTAGTAAACGAAGCCGCGAGAACGTCTGAAGCCACAAGCACGAAGATCAGACAAATCCATGCATACTACCAATAATTCCCATGCTGACTGAACGATCGCAGCGCCAGAGTTGCCTCTAGTAATCATTGTAGGAAACTCTGTGCGTTTAGTGGCACGCTATTTAGACGTTTCAGCGTCGAGTTAAACCAGGGGATGATTGTCTTTCCTTCACAGCTATCGTAGGCACGTATGTGTTTGTCAATTCATGCATCTTGTTTCTGAAAAGAAGCAAGTTCGTATCTAGGGAGTGTTCTAAAGAACCAGAAAGAAACCACATCGACGATTTCTCGAGTTCTGTATTCATGTCTACGTAATTTGCGTGATCATGAAGTGTAGTGTTTCTCGTTTGTTTGTTTTTCGGGGGGGGGGGGGGGGGAGGGATCGACGATTAAGTGAACCATGAGGCACAAAGTGATTGTGAAGCCGGACATGCGAGTCAGTGATGCGAGTTTATGGAGATGAGAAGTAAGGATGAAGTCAAGTACACTAAATGAATTGAGGGTGCGACGCGTTGGGCCATTAGCAAGTTGCGTTGATCCGAACATGATGCTAATTTTGACAGGCACTTTCAGCGCTATTCTTTGACCAATCTATACGGAAGGATCGTTGAAGTCTCCAAATAATATAGAACAGATGACTGACGATACCGTGCTGCGACCGAACGCAGCGCCTCGTATAAAACTACCACAAAGGAGATGTTAGCGTCAGTCTGGTGACAGCAGGCGCCCATTGCGACTGGTGGGTAAAAGGCTTGCTCGCAATAAATACAACTTCTATAAGTGGGTTTACCTCACTTTTGAAACAATGAAGGTGTTCGCGAGCGCTTACATGAGGACGCCGCCACCTCTTCTGTCAGCTCGATCACATCGAAGGACACCTCCGTCAGTAAAAGGCGAAAGGATCTCAGAGTCACGAATTGTCGGGTTTGGCCATGTTTCGGTTAGAACTTTTAGGTTCGACTCAGTTGCGTGAATTAGGTTGCTGAGTAAATTCAGGTAAAATGATTCGGTTGTTGGCGAAAAAAAAAACACGAAATATTGCAGTGGCGGTTGACATCTGAACTAGAGGCTAGGAAGAGCGAGAGGCCACAGTTACGGTCTTTCGATTAAACGTGCACAGCTGGTTACCAATGCACAACTTATCGTGCCGAAATTTCAATGGCTTCTGTCGGGTCTTCCCCAATTGAACGAGGTGCCGTCTAGCCCTAAGCGGGTTCGGAGAGTAATCTTTCGATATTCTGAAATCTGATCCCTCCAACTTTCTAGCACACGACAGGACTCGTTCTCGTACTTTGAAGTGTGCGAATCTCACAATTATAGGTCTGCTTCTTTAAAGCGGCCTAATGTATGAGCTCTTTCAATATCCATGGAATGAATGGCTACAGTGCCAAGTTGCGTGCTGCAGAGTTGTATTACCGAGGATTCCGATTCAGTGCATATGATTCAACGTCTTTTAAACAAACCAACAACAACAAAAAAAAAAAAAAATACACAATTTGATCTTCGTGCCCTGTCCTCGGATTCATCTAGCCCAAATTCAATGGACGCGGTCTGACCAGCGCTTTACCTATAGCCAGCACGCGCGGACCTGATGCACTTTTTTCTTCGCTGTAACAATAGATGAGCAATCTTCCTCTGTCTTATCGTCAATCGCTCTTTAACATCATCAAATGCCTTGCCGTTCCGCCTTAAACCCGCCGCGGTTGCTCAGTGGCTATAGTGTTGGGCTGCTGAGCACGAGGTCGCGGGATCGAATCCCGGCCACGGCGGCCGCATTTCGATGGGGGCGAAATGCGAAAACACCCGTGTACTTAGATTTAGGTGCACGTTAAAGAACCCCAGGTGGTCGAAATTTCCGGAGTCCCCCACTACGGCGTTCCTCATAATCAGAAAGTGGTTTTGGCACGTAAAACCCCATAATTTAATAATTTTAATTCCGCCTTAACTTCGGGCGCGGATGGATTTAACTTAGTGGCGACGACGACTGACCTGACCAGATTTCATTGAGCGCTTCCGTTAGGTCACTATGGATGTTGCACTTCCGCGAGTATTTGGGCCCGGGTTTTCGCTCAGTATCACCTGACAACATCAGCAGCTGTCAAAAAAAAAAAAAAAAAAAAAAACATGCATGCACGCGCGCTCAGTCAATCACGACACAACGCCGTGGGCTCGGCAGCACTAACTGGCCAGAATGTAGCGAGAGCGTCTGATAAACAATGAATATCGCGGTTGTTGGCACTTATTCTGGTTTCCTGCACGTGCTTCGTTAGAGTAAGTGCGCTTCTTGAAACGATTAGATTGTGATGTGCGCTCACGTTGTTTGTTTGTGTGTGTGTTTAAACCTTTCAGTTGCGAGCAGTAAGCATAGGGTATCTGCTCGCTTCTTTGGTGCTCTTGCTCGTTGCGTTAGTCGGACACTGTTTCTCATAGTGGTTTCGTCTGTATTTAGTTTCTTTTTCTTGGTTGTTATTCGCATAACGAAGTATGGATGCGAATTCGTGGTTCCACGGGAAATGCGCGCTTTCTGTAACTTTTCTTTCCGTAACAGGCCTAATGACAGCACAGGAAAGTAATCGCTTTCGAAGTTGTTGTTTATAAATGACTGGCATGTTAGGAACTCAAGAAACCCGCTTTTTAATTACGTTTTGAGTACCATGGTTAGAAGTGCAAGGCAGCACCTTCAGCTCGAGGTACGTGGAAAAAGTGACAGTTCCCTCATATTTCTTCTCATAATACACATCAACGCTGTCTTGTTTTGCTTTGTCCTATTTCTTTTTCGTTTTGATCATCGCAGATATGAATGTATATAAGATTGTGCATGTGTTAGCGCTGATGCGACATCCGGAATTTCCATGTCCGCTCGCGGTAAGTGAAACTCAAATTTTGGGTGTACTTTTTCTCATCTCTGACGCTACAACCATTTGGATCAAATTTGTTCTAATTTTCCCAAAAGACTGACATCAAGAATTTGTTTAAAAGATTTGTGTTCAGTTACGCATGCATTTAGCTTCATGTCCGAGATGAATTATTTACGTAATATCTTTCGAGCTAACTTTTAAACAATGTTTATGGGCGATGCACATTATAAAGTAAAAGGGATCACGCGGGGATATACGCCTATATAATTTAGTGCGCCTGTACGTCCACACTTCCGAGTACTCTGTCGCTGTCCTTCGCTCCTTTCGAAAATAAGTGTGACTGGGTGAGAACTTGCTCTATCGATGACTGTCGCGCAAGTGCATCGAAAAAAAAATAAAGAATGACTGAAAAGAAGTGCATTTCATTTTGCTTGTTGCTCTTTAGAAGACCGACAACTACCCAGAATATATCGTGAGACGTTGGCTGATACAAAGAACACCACGATTTATAGCGGTAGAATCGAGCTTGGTATTCGCGATTTAAGCAATAAATTGTAAATTTAAATCGACACGGAATCTAGCGAAGTACGGTACGCGGCGCGAACTGGCGGTGAAAGGCTCGGTACACTGGAGATGTGATGCAATCGGATTGCTGTACCCAAGTCCGCCGTTATTGAGTGCACCATAAGCATTGTTTGATATATCGTCGTCGTCTAATACATAGAAGTTTGCGCTTTGTTCTATGTATATATTACGAACTGAAAAAAAAAAAAGAGAGTTCACGCTAGCCAGCGGCGCTGCCTGTACGGGGCAACGAGTAGATAGAGCAGTTTTGAGGTAGAGAAAGAAGATTAAGGAGATGTATGCAAAAATGCCAGAATGAAAAAGCATGCATAGCATACCTGAATAACTGAAGCAGGCTAGGTGACTACTTGTCGCCGCCGCGTTTCAAAGGGGATGCCAATAAATCACCACCGCCACCACCACCACCACCACCATCATCACCATCATCGTCGTCGTCGTCGTCGTCGTCGTCGTCGTCGTCGTCATCATCATCATCTGGCAAAACTGCAGATCCGCTGCCGTCCCTCATCGAACGGCGGTGCACAGGAGTGCTTTCGAAAGCGTGCGAGTTTGCTAGTGAGTATGCCCCGAGCTCTGCGGTCTCGGTGTGAGATTCAAAATGGCGTCGACTAATTGTGCCGTAGATGAGTAACAGCATTGCGTGAATGGCATGACTGGCCTACCCTACCGCTTCCCACCGATCCCGGCGTGCAATTCGCCATCGCGCTCACGTATTACCACTGTTTGCAGCATGTTACCCAAGCACGACTTCATGATGACGATCGCGACTGCAGATCGAAACATTCCTGACTGAATATGTCCCTCGGTATTTTTCGCGTTACACCACTGCAGAATTGGACAGTCTGACCGGTCAGCTTCCCGTTGTACTAAAATAGCAACAACAACAACAATAACAATTATGAAGGGTACCACAAAAAATTGTTTGTCGGTGCCTTTAACCAGTCTCTAGTATAGTCAGCGATGTAATTTATGAAAGGTAAGTGAGCGCGAGACGTGCACGAAGGGAATGGGGCGTAGGACACGGGCAGGGGCGGCGACCTACGTTCTTCCTTGCGCGCATGTCTTTCGCGCTGCCCTGCAGTGTGTAGCGTAACTAGCTCAGGCTTACGTCCTTGGTCAGTGACGTACGTAACCCTCGCGTTGGACTTTATATAAGCAAGCTCGGGCTTTCCTGGAGCAATGATGTCTTTTTCGCAACTTTCGTACTGTAATATAATCGCCACAGCCACATACTCACAACACTCGGCACCATTCGCAGTACATTGGTTGATCGTATATTCACTGCACATTCATAGAAAGAAAAAAAAAGCGATGTGGTTTCTGTTGCAGTTCCGGGACCTTCGGCTGTATGTCTACGTCTTATAATTACCATTCGGCATTGAAAGAAAACGTGTGTAAAATTGTGCAAGGTATTCGCCTTTCGATATATAACTTATTGCAAGAAGTATCGTGCTTGATTATTCGATTGATGAGGCCTCGCACATCTCATTGCGACACCTCGGCTGGTGGTAAACTCACCGCAGTCCAAGGCTCAGGGCTTATTTTTGACTGCCTGTAGGGTTCTTGGGAGTATACAGCCATATCAACGTGCACGAGCTCTCGCTTTTTTTGTCGGACATTCCGGCCCCATAGGAATGCTATACTGGAGATCGAATCTATGTCTTTTTGCTCCCTTGGAAAACGGCGTAGACTCTTAACCGCCCCCCCCCCCCCCCCCCCCCCCCACCTACCACCTACGACCCTAACCCCCCTGAACCTACGGCTTCTTGCTCCCTAGGAGACCGGCTTAGACCCTTAACTCGCCTCCCCCCCCTTCCCCCCACCCCCCACACACTCCGTGGCAGGTAGGAGACTTTGTACTTCCATATTACCAAATACCAGCTGCTTGCGCAATGCCGCCCCAACATTTAGTGACATTTATTCGCTCAGTAAACGAGTGACGGTCAAAAGTTACACCAAACGCAGCCTGCTTTAACCTCTTTTTTTATTACGAGGATTCGATTGTCCAAATTACACGCTTGACTCGGTCTACACACACCCGTGAACACACTGTAGCGCGTCTGCAACGCGCAATGGGCGAAGTGCTCGAAAGTGAAGCCATGCGAGCTTCTTTATCGGACCCGGGGTCATAATGCGCGCTGACAGGTTCAAACGTCGACCAGGGCACCGAGACGGCTCAATAAACTCGCAGTCTCCCTCCCTCCCTCCCTCCCTCCCTCTCCTGTTCTCGAAGTCACGATCCTTCCTCGACAGCGCATGCACCCGCCTCCGGGCTGTCGCCCATTGTGGGTTTAATACAGCGCGGTTTTCAACTCCCCCTCCCCCCTCCCCACCAACTCCGGTACGTACATTTTTCGTTCCTTTCCGTGCCCCTTTTATTCGCTATATAGTTTCCTTTGGTCCCGAGAGAAAGGGCCCCCACGTGTCTGGTCCGAACAGTGGCTTTCCTCCCAGTATGCGCCCCCGCATTTCGTCCATATCTGTTATGGAGACCGGCTGCACATTCGGGCGTACTGTATATGCGACCTGCTTTTCGAGTGGGCTCGGTTCGTTTCACCGGAGTGGCGCAGCGCGCTATATCTGCCGCACATGTGAGTCGCTTGCGGTGTCGCGTAGTCGTATACCGCCAGGTTAACGCCAGCCGTTACTCTGTCCCGAGGCCGACTGAATCCCCGAGACAGAAATTTAGTTCTGCGTTGGTTGGGTTGGTTTAACGTCCCATAAAGCAGCACCGCGGGCTACGTGAGACGCGCCTTAATCCTGCATCTCGGACGTGAAAAGACAGATTGAAGTGGTCAATGGTCGTAAAACAAGGGATGCTTCAGGCTGGTGCCAAAGAGTCGACAAGAAGGTTTGTCTACCTCAAGGCGCCCCGGGTAGAGCGATGGCAGAGAGCCGGTTAACTGCCCTACGCGTCACGTGACCTGTCCAACTCCATCCCCCTCCCCCTCTTAATTCTCATATACGCGAAGAGAGATCGTAAAATGTCGCACTATGAAGTGGGCGACCTACTAAGGCCAGTGAAGCCTCATTCCCCCCCCCACCCCCCCCCCCCCCCCCCCCCCCCCCCCACCCCGTTCCCCGCCCTCTTAGACTCCTTCACACCGAACGGGCATGACTCCGCTCTATGAGTTTAGATATACGAATCATAGTTTTGAGACCTCACTCTCTCCAAGGCGATGCGGCTGCTGGTATTCTTTAGGAATGTCAGCTATGTTATAAGGTGGTCTGAAAAAGAAATGTCTTTCTTTGCCTCGATTCCTTGCATGTCTGCGCATGCGTGTATGAACGATACAGTGAGCGCGCCTCCGTGTGGTCTTTAACGGCGCTTTGTCAAGACGCCCAGCATTTTTCGGGTCCAGGGCCACGTAAATATCTCACCAATGCGAAATAAAAAAGAAAAAATATATATATATATATATATAGGTAAAGAATGCAATGTGGAAGCAAGACCATACTCGTAAATAAAAATAAATAAAAAAAGAAGACGGGTACTCCCTTCTGTTCATAATGTTTCGCTCGCTTTATTTGTTCAAGAGATAGCTAGCCCTTGAAGAGAGTTCATTGCATGCCCGTAGGTCTGAGCACATTGGATGTCACTTGTAATAGGCCGTGAATTAAACGATCATTACTATCTCGACGCAAAAGATACAACCGGACTTACACAGTCACGTTGTCATGCGTGCTCAACACGTCCTACAACATTGGTATGTTGCACAACGAAGGCCACGTATCGTATTCATGCTAGCTATGTAGTGGCTTCAACCGGAATAATGTAATCGATCCTTTCGTGCGGGCATCAAACGGAAGCTGCACGGCACACATTTCCTACCTGCACTGTCGGCTTGGCGGCGGTTGGCGCCAGCCCTTTCATCTAGCACAGCGGGACAGCTACAACAGTGTTTTGACGGCTTAAATTTGAACTCTGATGGAAAGCATTTCATTTGGCATTGCAGTACTGCTATCGCCAATCCTGAACAGGGAGTAAGAATAGTGATGTGGGCGAGTGGGTTTAGATCCATGGTGAACAGGAAGCGCTGACGCCGAGCGATGACACGTTGAAGGCAAATTGCGAGAAAAAAAAAGAAAGAAAGAAAGAAACGCTCGATATCATATGTCGATGATAGAACAGCCACCCACGCAGTCAGCGTTGGAGGCCGTAATTTGCCCTGAAACGTGTAATTATCGACAGTATATAGTACAGAGTATGTATAAGGTATATACCCTGCGCGTACCTCATTCGCTGTCTCCGAAATTGTCCCTATAGAAACGCGATGCGATACTTATACAATGTCTACAACTAGATGCATATTACTGTAAATGTTCTGTTCCTCCAGCAGCTCTGCTTCTGGCCGGACCGGTATCGAATGCCGCATATGAATCGAAACACGCGAAAATATACCAGAGCTCACAAAGCGTGTTGAGAAGTAAACAAAATTCGAGGAAACAAAAAAACGCGCGCTATCTACTCACGCATACATTGTTACAGCGCTGCTATGCTTCGACCTGAGAAAGAAAGAAAGGAAGGAAGAAAAAGAAAAAACAATGAAAGGAAACTACTTCCTTCACTCTGTCCTTTGAGACAGCTGGACCTCTACGCGTCACTATCGCCTTAGCCACTCACCGATGCGGAACTACAGTGGGCTGGTCCGATAAGAAAAACGCATTTCCCGCTTATTATTCTTCCGTCCTCAGTACGTCTTTATTGCACTCTATACACGAACCTATACGTTGTGCTCACAAAGCGTAATCCCTGCCGAAAATCCCGACCGGGCTCGCGTGTGTGTCTGCGCGCGCGAAAATCAACGAACAGCTGCTTTTGAAATCGTCCTCCGGCGTTTGTTTTGCTTCGGCTGGAGGCATCTCTTCCCCCCTTGTTTTTCCCTCTTTCTTCTGGTATGTACGCATACCTTCTCTTCATCTCTCCAGCGCTTGTTTACGTCGCGCCGCACTGTGCAGAGCGGCGGCTTGCGTGTGATTACATCGACGATGTGCCGAACAAACACGGATATATCGGCTGGCAGAAAAAGTAAAAGACGATTGATTCCGCCGGAATGCGCTCGCCGTTATTTGTCTCCCAGTCGAGCGAGAGGCCTTCTAAGAGGCCTCTGTTGTTCTTGGGCCCTCTATTGCGCTACCCTCCTTCCTTCTATATACTCCTCTTCATGCTTCCTTGCGTGGCTGTCACGTTTTGTTCCTTTTGTTGCGCGCTTTGTATCGTTTGTTTTCGCCGCAATGCCCAGCTCGGCTATAGTACTGTCGTATGCGTTTGCTGTGACGTCTGCTTCTGTTTAGTGTTTTTTTTTCGTCTGATTGTTTCTTTCTCCGTTAGCCTGTCGGTGATTCTTTCCGGTCTTCTGTGTATGTGAGCGTGTGTGCAGGAGGTCTTGCTCCGACATCCGATCCCGTCTCGGATATCCAATTAAGGACCGTCGCCGCTTCGTGGATCCTCCGCTCTTGAAGTGGCCGTCCAGCGTTATGAGCAGCTGCAGCGGATGAGAAGACTCTCTCTGAAGAGGGCGGATATGGCGTGCCTCGTGACGGCCAAGGAAAGACGTGTCGCTTTTTGCGTTGTATAGGGTCCGGCTGCAGTGAACAAAAACAACTGAACGAAAACAAAGTTCTGGTGACATTGAATGCGACTGAGCTCATGATATCAAAGTCGCGTGTGTTTGAAGAGAATGAGGCGCGCTCTCGCAAATGCGCACACACACACACACACACACACACACACACACACACACACACACACACACACACACACACACACACACACACACACACACACACACACACACACACACACACACACACGCACGCGCACGCACACGCACACGCACACACACACAAACATGTACACATGTACAGACGTACATGCACGCAGGTACAAGAAAAACTGTAGAATCCAACGAGAGTTCATATGTGGGCTTGTTCGTACGGCATCAGCGCGAACAGGAAGATCGATACGACGCAACAGTGATTATCGCTGCGTGTACGTGTTTGCCTTCTTGCGTAGCCCCCGAGATAGCCGCGGGGCCATCTCGGAGGCCACACTTATTGGGTCCATGCTGCTGATTGTGCTACTAAGAGCGTCGTGCGATGAATAATAATAATAATAATAATAATAATAATAATAATAATAATAATAATAATAATAATAATAATAATAATAATAATTTCATTTACCATCGGGGTTGACGGGGGAGCTGGAGAGAAAACGTTAAAGCATGCTTGACTAGCTCTCTTCCTCCCCAAACGAAGATACATTTTGCTTCTTTGACTTCCAGCACCAGCGTGACTTCCAGCGCGTTTAACAGTCTCGGAAGAGAACAGCAATTTACAATAGGCAGCGAGGCACTGGAAGTCGTAAGGGAATACATCTACTTAGGGCAGGTAGTGACGGCGGATCCGGATCATGAGACGGAAATAATCAGAAGAATAAGAATGGGCTGGGGTGCGTTTGGCAGGCATTCTCAGATCATGAACAGCAGGTTGCCATTATCCCTCAAGAGAAAAGTGTATAATAGCTGTGTCTTACCAGTACTCACCTACGGGGCAGAAACCTGGAGGCTTACGAAAAGGGTTCTACTCAAATTGAGGACGACGCAACGAGCTATGGAAAGAAGAATGATAGGTGTAACGTTAAGGGATAAGAAAAGAGCAGATTGGGTGAGGGAACAAACGCGAGTTAATGACATCTTAGTTGAAATCAAGAAAAAGAAATGGGCATGGGCAGGACATGTAATGAGGAGGGAAGATAACCGATGGTCATTAAGGGTTACGGACTGGATCCCAAGGGAAGGGAAGCGTAGCAGGGGGCGGCAGAAAGTTAGGTGGGCGGATGAGATTAAGAAGTTTGCAGGGACGGCATGGCCGCAATTAGTACATGACCGGGGTTGTTGGAGAAGTATGGGAGAGGCCTTTGCCCTGCAGTGGGCGTAACCAGGCTGATGATGATGATGATGATGACCAGCGTGAGAAAAACACATAAACAAACATGAAAGTTAAAAAGAAAAAAAATAGCGGCAATAAGAAATAAAGCATACCGGTACGCAATGTTGCTGTTGGAATATGCAATTAGAAAGAGCACAGATTAAGATACACGAGGCATTGAAAACAATACATGAATAAAACACATACCACAGTCATCTGTAATACAAACGCCAAAACATGTAGAATAACTATAGAGAATTACTGTAAGAACAAGATGTAATGAAAACACTGGCATGATGATATTAAGTAATACTGAAGGCGAAAGATCATATCTCTTTTTGTTGTTGTTGTTGTTGCTCTGCAAGAGTATGTGTGCCACGTATCATAGTTTTTTGTGTGTATACGATTTCATTTTTACGGAGAAGTGACATTTCTTTAGGATATGACGGTTTATTTTATCTCATTCGATAGTGTGACGTTAGGCGATAAATGTAAATATAACATACCTGTAAAATGCGGGATGTAAACAATCACGCGAGCGATACCAATGTGGTCGGGTGGACATCGCACCCGCTACCTTATACAGGATGAGCATGCATAGAGCAAACGGGGATAGCAGATATTCTAATTGTCATCAAGAGAAAAAAAATGGAGCAGGGCAGGTCACGTAATGCGCCGGTTAGATAACCGTTGGACCATTATGTAGGGTTACAGAATGGGTACCAAGATAAGGGAAAGGCAGTTGAGGACTGCAGAAGACCAGGTGGAGCGATGAAATTAGGAAATTCGCGGGCGCTAGTTGGAATCGGTTGGCTCAGGACATGGGTAATTGGAGATCGCAGGGAGAGGCCTTCGTCCTGCAGTGCACATAAAACAGGCTGATGATGATGATGATGATGATGATGTTGATGATGATGGTGGTGGTGGTGGTGGTGGTGGTGGTGGTGGTGGTGGTGGTGGTGATGGTGGTGGAGATGATGATGATGATGATGCCGATGATGATGATGATGATGATGATGATCGACTAAAGCCTGTCGTGCCGCAACCCTGCGATGCGAAACACCAGCCTAACTAGCGCGATTGGCCATTCTTGCGAAAGGATATATATTCCAGAGGTTCTGACAATCGAGCATTGAGCGTTCATCGCCGCAAGGACGTACGCGTCACAGCGCGATGGTAGGCTTCTGGGCCGACAGGTCGATCAGCATGTGCGACGCGTCATCCTGCTGCTCTGCCATTGAGTCAGACGCAGCATCTCTGTTCAAAATAAGAGAAAAAAATATTCCGCTAAGCAGAAACTCCATCGCAGCAGCTTCAGCGGGGCCGGAATCGCAGGACAACTCGCAGCATGCGAGACGTGTTTCAACTGCTCTGTCAACGCCGCATTTGTGTTGAACACAAGCGCCTTAATTCGTTCTGTATTCCCATTAGAAAGAATAGGGTGGTGAAAAGTCGACGACATCATTAAGCACGTCGCATTGAATTTCTCATCTCTATGTCCCCATATATCCTATGTATACGAGTTGCAGCGACCAGTCGCGTGGAACTTAGCCCCATTTCGCTGTCTTTGAATGGCTTTTTCAGTGTGCAGCCAGGATGTAGATTACTAATCCGCGCAGAATATATATATATATATATATATATATATATATATAAAATAGAGCCTAGATATTACTCGGAGCAGTCTGTCGATGTGAAACCAGCTCACAGAGATATATGTATATATATACGAGTGGGAACCTATATATAACGCCACCGCTGCCTGCAGGCTCCCCTTTTTGGGGTAAAAACGGCGGGAAAACGGGAAAGAAATACTAAACGCGATCGACCGCGCGCACGCTTGCGTGAGCAGCTGGAATCGGCGCGTGGCTCCTTTTTCTGGGAGATCAAACGGCGCGCTCAAATCGAGCTTTTTCGCCCGGGAAGAAGAGACTTGTATACGTACGCCGGCGGTGGCGCCCGATGGAAGTGCGCATACATGGAAGCATTAAAGCGCGCGATTTTTCCCTAGCGAATGTGTCTGTGTTCCCTAGCTGCTATCGCGCGGTTGAATGAAGCCGATTACTATGTCGAAGTGGACTTCTTGGGAATGGACTGTATGTACCGCGGTATAGGTTGCTGTCGATATACTTCTTATTGTTTACGAACTGTTGAGTGCGTGGGAAGTTATCGATAGGAGACAATGAAAAAGACATATTCCGTTGCTTTGCTCAATGCGACAAGCTGCGTACATAAGTCTGATATACCACGTATAGGGCAGGTCCTATACGACGCTTCGTTGGAATCTGTAGCCTCACGGAAACCGCGGAACGCCTGTTGGAAACAAAGGAAAGAGAAATACCATTCTTTTTCTGGAGTTGGGGAAAAGCTTTTGCCCCCATTTGTTTAGTGTTATAATCAACTCTGTTCTAACATATGAACGAAGATGGCAAGGCGCTACTGGTCACTCGAGGCACCTTGCGTGTATTCGCGGGCTTCTTTCACGCTCGCAAAAACACTGAAGTATAGCACGTATTGAGCAACAGAAAACTGTATGGGGAATTTTTCACGTTGCTCTACAACATTCTCATTGATACGTTCCTTCTAATTATAATATTCGAGAATTTGATTGATCGATTAACTAAGAGTAATCACGTAATTAGGCGGAACGCAAAACACAAGCTGAGTATCTCCAAGCGACGGCCAACTTTACCTTGGTTCTGTCCAGCTACGTGGCAATCGCATATTTTTTAAATCCGTTGCGAGACCGTTGGGACATCCTGTACATAGCACGTTCCGACGCGTATACATACAAGCCTCTCGCGTCTTATTTTATAATGTACACATGAGGCGCGTCAAATGGCCACGCATGCGTGGCGAGATCCTCACCGTCGTCTGTGACTCCGAACCCGTCGAAAACAGGGGCACAGCTCGAAGCGATCGAGCGCCGTTACGACGATCAGGCTTTCGCACTTTCGCTGAGCAGCTCGGAAGAACAAGAACTGCCCATTGCAGCCCTTCATAAGTGCGCGCGTGCAAGTACGGCTAGGAGGGTTATACATGTATTTCGCCTCTCCCTCGCCCGTTCATTGTCGCCGTACACTCGACCCGTGCCGTTCGTTCGATGTCCGCATACAGATGAGACGCGTCTGCAAGGTGGGCTCAGAGCCATTGCCTATTGCGTATGTATATGCGACCAACGTCACTGCAGGCGTCCACGTTTGCGCAAGGAACATCGCAGCCAGCCTATAGCCGTCGTTCTTGCATGCGTGATGAGGTCGCAGTGTTCGGCGACGCGCAAATTGAATTTTTCCCTGCCAGCTGGCTTTCTTCTCCCACTCTCTTTACCCGTTGCATACACATGCAGGGGCCCGTAGTCATTTCACTTTCAAGTACTGTGCGCGGGAGAAAGGGGTGGGGAGGTCTGGCGTGGAACGTTGTCGTTTCTTTTTTTCTTTTTTGTTCTGCCGGGAAATTGGTAAAAAAAAAAAAATGCAGTGCGGCTGATCTTGAAGAACACTCAATTGTTTCGTTAGACTTAAATTGGAGCCCGCGGGCTCTTCGAGGTGAATGATGCCGCCGCTGTCGAAATCAATTGACTGTGAGGCAACGAGCCAGTAATGTTAACAGGGCAGAGGTAATGTAGATTTATAGTTTCACTCCTTTCTAAACTGCTAGATCACTTATACAAAGGGCATGCAAACAAGGAGAGATCGACCAGATGTTAAATGAAACGCAGGATGGTGAATGCGTCTGCCAATCATGGTCATCATCATCATGATCATCATATCTATGCATAAAATCCTGCAAAAGGCCTGCCTATTTCCTAATCTCATTATTCAGTCAACTCCTCTGCCCACTTTGGTTGCGTTTCCCTTTCCTTGGCAGAGAGACAGAATGGAAGAGAGAGAGAGAGATGAATGAGCTGCGAAATAAACGGAAGACAGAGCCACTTTGCTACCTCGCACAGAGGAAGGGGTAAGGAGAGAAAGAGAAAAACAAATTCTAGAATTCTGGAAACCACCGTACAATTTTGAGGCACGCCGTAATGGGCGACTCCGGGTTAATTTCGACCACCTGAGGGAGAGGGGGGGGTTTCTTTGGTGTGAACCCAACGCACGCGAGCTTTTGTGCAATTCCACCCGCCCACCGCTCCGGCTGGTAACTGAATCCGCGACCTCGTGCTCAGCAGTGCAATGTCATAGCCGTTAAGCCACCACGGCGGCTAAGAAAAAGAAAAAACAACAACAAAGAAAAAAGGAAAAGCGCAGGCACAGAGACACACACATAAGAACGCGAGAGTTGGAGAGTCGTTCGACTGCGTCGCTTGAAACTTCACTGGCGCCTTCGTCACCTACTGTGGTATATAGAAGTTACGTAAACATGGATAGCTCCGTGAGTTAAACTTGCCTTCTCTTTCAAACCGAAGAAAGGTCGATCACCGGGCTAAAATTTCTTTATCTGTTGCGCAATAATCACCTAAACCTAAACAACCTAAGCACAAGCTCTTACTCACAAGCAGCGCTCTTCACGTGCTATGCTAACTTCTCACAAAGATCAGATTACTCCCATGACGGCCCGAATTTACTGCTTCAAGTACTCTTTCTTTCTAAGAACAATAGCAGATTGGAATGCCCTGCCTCAGTTTCTCTTACAGGCAGATAACCCGCTCAATTTCGAACACTGTTTCTCCCGTTACTTGTGCGAATAGAAATTCTTGTCACTCTCTGGTCTTTCTCGTCGTGTCTTTCGTGGAAGTTTCGATTTTCACTGGTCTGAAACCCATCGTATACTGTCGGGACTCATCATCATCATCAGCCTGGTTATGCCCACTGCAGGGCAAAGGCCTCTCCTGTCGGGACTATTGGTCGGTAAATATGTTGTATTCGCGGCCTGCATCCACACGCGTCCGCTGGGCGATTGTGGTATCGTGGCTGTTGGTCTCCAGTTAATTGAACTAGGTTTGTATGAATGTTGTACTTGTGGCTGTGTGCACTAGTTGAGTTACGTTGTTTGCATCCACCCTGTAACGGCCTTACGATTGACAGCATTCATAAACAAATAAATAAATATATAGATAAAGTGCTGCAGAAAGATTGGCAATTACTAAATGGCCATTATAAAGGCACTTTATCCCTGTTTATGTAACTTCCATACCACAGTGTGCTACTCCATCAGTCGGCCCCTCTCTTGATTTTGGCCGCAGTGACCTGAGAAACTGCCTCTGAGTGCTGCGGTGAAACCAATTACAGAAGACCTACTCGACGGTTTTCTCGTGCTGCCGCAATAGCGACAAATTGCATTTTTTTATTCGGGTGCACCAACACAGCATACATTATGCCAGTAGGTGCACAATGAAGAAAACAACAACAACAATCACCCTGAACAATATACAGAAACCTGCTAGGATAATTGAAGAGTATCTATATAAGAAGGCGCATATCATTTATGAAAATATCAGCATGACGATTGTTGCTCACGGTGTTACATAAACATTGAAAACGATTTATTCGACTCGGATTACTCATTTTGTTAACTTTAGACGCATGATTCTACCGAAATCGCCGTTCCGGATAATGAAGCCACAGTAGACATTACAAATATTCGTGAATGCACTTCAGCAAAAACAACAAGTCCCAACTTTTACGCCTCCATTTCAGTGCTTCCAGATTGTGTATACAATAATAGGAAGGACCCATGTACCTATCGAAAAGTACATTAACAAATCTCCGTTTTTAATATTGTACTGAAGAGCAACGCCAATATTACGAGCTCGTATTTCTATTACCAAATAATACGCGAGTTTACAAACAACGAAGAATTGAAATAATCTAATGAAACAATGAGGGTCGCTGAAACCATGCACGAGTTATTCGGGATGGCAGCGCCGTCAGCCATTCCGATAAATCAAGCGAAAGTAAGAGACGCACCAAGCCACAGTTGGCAGGAACAGTCGTCTCGGTTCGAAGTACGGTTGGTGTAAAATGCAGAGCTGGAAAGAGACGGGTCCGGGCGACCAGTCACGTTTGCTCATTTCCGTGATGTCGCGGAGGAGAAAAAAGAATTATTAGGATTGCAAAGTACAAATTAGGATTAAAAAAAAACATTGGATGTCGCGACGAAGGCCACTATTCTTTCTTTCAACATCGTGGTCTCTCGGCACCCACGTTTTGGAGAACGGAGGCGCACACAACCGGTGTATATAGTGCGGTCTTGCTAGCGGTTCTCGCACTGAATTTTTTACGGCTAAGACGTTTATGGCTACGGTTCCATGCAATTTTCGTGTCCGGCCAGAAATCTGTGAGCGAAAACTATCATCATCAGCAATGACTCCTGCCGCTGCTCGTGCGTTCGTCGTCATGGTCTTCTTCCACAGTTGGCTCCGCTGCCGCTCATCGTGCCGGCGTTCCCATACTGCCCCTCCATCTGCGAAGGCGCTGACGGTACTGGCCCACTGCCAGTCGGTGCGGTGATTTCAGTCTCAAATGCTTTGCCTGAACATATCGCGAAATGAAAGCACGAATGTATATAACGAATGTATGACACGAATGAACGTCGACAGTGTATAGCTATAAATGTGTGCGTCACGATGACCACCGATCGAAAACGATGAATGTGTTTGTACCAGTGTTACAAATTCTCTGGCTCCTCTTTGTCGTGTTCTGCACAGCTTCGCCATGGTCATCCACCTTCACAGAGTGGAATGACTCGTAATATTTCTTGAAGAGGGGAAGGGTGGAACTTTATTATTGCAGAAATCATTGCGCGGTTTTTATTCCTGGGTGGATCCCTCTGACAGGGGTCCACTGGCGATCACGGCTCGCCGGGCCTGGTCGAGGGTCGCCAGTTGACTTCCCAGGTCCAGTTCGGAGAGGCTCGCCTCCCAAGACCACGTAGTGATGTGTGTGTTGTGACTCGCGGCGAAATTGCGTCGCCCGGACGGTCGGTGCATTCGTGTGTTATGTGCGCGAGTGTCGCTGTGTGGTTGCTACACCAGGGACATGTCCGGGACGTATACTTGTCTGGGGAGATTGCGTGTAGACGAGACAAGTGTGGGTACCTGTTCGTTTGCAGGCGGCGCCAGTCCCTTGCCTGGAGCTTATTGAGAGCTTTGTGTGAATGACATCGATTATCGAATAACAGTTACATTCGTTTGTTTTCTGATCGCCTCTGTCGCCATCCCGTCTCTAACCGTTACGACTGTAATTTTCCAATCCAATGCTCGTCGCGCTATCTTTCGCTTCCTTTTTCTCAGCTTTCTTCCTTACCATGTAGAAGTTTTGGCTACACAGGTTAGCTCCGGCCGAATGCACTGTTCTCGTGCTACACTCAAGGACACAGGTGAGATGCCTTAAATGGTTATAGGGAGGGCTTCGCCATGCATTCAAACTACCCGGCTCACACGCCCGCAAATCCAGACGCCGTGCGCAACCCCTCTCCCTACCTCATCCACCCCTGTCCTTCCAGCTCTCTTTCTCAAGCGCAAACACCAGCACACGCAGACACACAGGCAGACACAAACGCACGCACAATTCGGAACAGGCAGTGGTTGACAATACGCGCACTTTCGGGGGTGTTCTCCAGGCGAGACTCTAATCACTTCGCGGCGCAGTGCGCGGGATGGCTTTCGCAGCACCGCGGTGGCAAACACCGCAGCCCGCAATTAAAAGTGGGAGGACACGCGACACCAGTCCGCCCCGAACGCGCCCCGCTATATATGGTGTATGGCTTTGGGACTCGCGGTATCCCGTTACCCCGCGATCCTCGAAGCCTCGTTGTATGGGTCCCTGCATGGTGCTGCTGATGTGTATACCGCGCTGGCCCGTGTGCTCTTCTCAATTTGGGGGCGCGCCGCATGGCGCATTTCGAGCGGCCATTCTTCCCGTGCACAATTTTGTCTTCGTCCACTTCTTAATCTCGCGGCCCTCGATCTTTCTTTGCTGTGTTCCTTTTGCCTTCGGTGTGTCGATGTGCAGACACGTTTGTTCCCCGCGTGTTTCCGGACCGGTATATGTGTTCGGTTCTGAACGAGACCGCCTTTTGTGCGACACCCGAAGCTGTCTCGTATATGCGTGGCATGCACATGTAGGCACGCACGCACACACGCACGGCCAAAGAGCAACCGACGTGGTACAAGTGCCGGTGTGATTTAACACTATAATGCGCATTTTTGGCTTCGCGTCTGGGTATCGCTACGCAAATACGCAAATACCTTATTGAATTGCAAAAAAAAAAAGCAACCATTCTTGTGCCCAACTGCAATTTTAGAAGATAATCCCCTTGATCCGACGGGTGTCGTGAACTTTCCAAACGATACCGTTCTTCTTTTGAATAACATATAAAGTAAGGCAACTTGTGTTGCTATATTCATTGTTGATTTCTAATACCTTGAGTAAGACGTTCTGGCGGGCTAGTTGGTTCATAGTTTTAGACGTTTCTTTGAACTGCGCGAAAAAAAAAAAAAACAAGGACACAAGAAAGAAACACACACCACACCACGAGCGCAGACTGATACCTTGAGGTTTGCCCAGCACGACCTGAGTTGATCTTCCGCCATTAAGGGCGATTTAATTAACCAATAAAAGAATAATTGTGTGCGCAAGTCACGACAGTCACGTGAACAGCATATCTTAACATGCATAAATAAATTCACCCTTAGAAAGCAAACATAATCCAACACATAACACATACGTACGTAGCTCAATATACAAGGACGTCAACGCATTAAGCTATTCTTTTTTAGCTGTAAAGGGGCTAACCACAAAGATACTGGACGTTTCCAGTAAAATATTATGTCATGTTTCGTAAAGCAGCTGCTCGATGTAGAACGCTATGTAAAACTCCACAGGGAATTCACTTTCCAAGTATTTCTTGGCGTGGCTCCGCCAGATTCTAGTGCATCAATATTACGCTATAAACGGTAACAGTGTCGTTTTCGTAGAAGACATGCCTACTGCTGTGTATCGGTTGAAGAACTACATTTTTCTGCCCCCCAATGTAGACGCTCCTGTCGCGAGACTGTTGGAACGATAAAGAAATATCGATCAAATTTGGTTACGCGGTGCTTTTGAAGTTTTGCAGGACGTTTCATGAGGTTTGAGGGAATATTGCCCGGCAGTGAAGTCCGAAAAACAAACCGAGACGGCAGGTATTGATTCCAACTACTTTCCTTGTGCTATTGTATGGTTCATCCTGATTCATGACGAGTCAAGCCTGTGATCTTGTTCCGAATTCGTGGGCCAACTTCAACGAAGACGGACCAAACGCTGGAAGAATACGAAAAATTGTTTACACGAGGACTCTAGTTCTACAGTCAAGCCCCCATTGGGGCGTAGCTTACAGTGCGTGCCGCATTGTTTGCAAGCTGGCAGAAGCTGATAACAGCTTCGCTCTTGGCTGCCGAAAACAAAGCAAGGACTAATTTTTACCTTTCCCTTGCGTCGACGTTCCCTCGCGGCTTGAATTTGTGTCAAGATCCACGACTGGGAATGAGAAATCAGCTGAATGGGTGTCAAACTTGATGAATATCTCGTAACAGAAACACTCCTGGAGGATTAAACAAAACGCATTTGATTTGAAATACGACTGTCTTAACGTCTCAAATTTAAACATGTGCCGTAATCGTGATAAAAAAAAAAAACTATGTTTTCCATTATTCGTTTGATGACTCGAATTTGTCAGCTGTAATCTGTCTGTCAACTGTAAAACGTCTGTGGAAGCAGATTTCGCGCAGCCAGTATTGCTTTTCTTATTGTTAAAATTAGTGCAAATCTGGAGACCGTGTATACCACCGTATACGATAGCACATGATACTATAGTGGCTAGGGGACAGTGTTTCTAATTCCTAGGACGCGCCCTAAACGCTTTGCTCCCGACGATATATGCGAATGTGCAACAAATAGCACGCCCGTCGTGAAGCAACATTTTAATCGGCAGTGCTTTGCGAAAGCCGTAACTAGGTCAGCCGTAATACAAACGTCCGCCTGCCGTTGGCACGCGTCCAACCTCCACACAGGGTCCCTATTAAAGCGCCGTTTTCCTTTCTTGCAGCGAATCGCCGCTGGCCAAGAAATGCTCCCACAGCCGCACACTACTTCGATCACTCTCCCACGCCAAGCGAGCGGCAGTCGAAAAAGTTCTATATATAACGCCATCGGTCGCGCACACAGACACAAAACAAAAACTCCATCTCCCCGACTTCGGTCACTGATACACCCAGTCCCTATATGCTCCTCTTCCATTCCACTGTGCCGCGCCCGAACCCATCCCGGTTTCCTCTGTGTACGCCTCCCACAGGATCGGCAATCAAAGACCGTATGCACCACTGCTGTCGGTGACTGCCACCAGGCGGCACGCAGGAGCCAACGGAAACGCGAGCCGCCGACTGTCAGCAACACGCGCTTATCGCGGGCGCAAGCACACACACACACACACCACTCGGCAGCTCGCAGTAAAGGGAGCACAGACAGACAGACGGAGAGAAAGCTCCATTTCTCGTCCGCCACCCCGCGCGACACGCAGAACACCTCACGCGTGAAACTTGGAGGGTGGCGGTGGCTGCCTGCGACGGGAGCGCTCCCGGGGGGAGCTAGTCGCAACCGGACACCCGGCCGGGCGCGGTAGGGCGCGCGAGCATGGATGCCGTCTGCCGTGTGTGCACGTCTGCTGCCTGGTCATCCCTTCCGCGTGCGCCCGCGTTTCCCGATTTCCCCCGGCGTACTGCCGGTTTTTTTCTTTTCGCTTTTCTTGCGTTTTTCTCGTGTTTCATGCGTCGCGACGTGGGCTCCGTGATTGGGGTATGCGCGCGCAAATCTGGAAAGCCTTGGTCAAGACCCGATGTGTCCCGTTTTGTCTGCCGCTTCCTTGCGGTTGCAAACGGTGACACGTGTAGGGTGCCTCGTGGGCACCGAGCTGCGGAAGAGGACATCTTCGTCTTACGGATTCCTTGGCTTACTTCTACCCTGCTCTTGCTATTGAAGATTGAATAAAGTTAGGTTTATCGCTGTAAATTTTGCAAAGATTCGTTGACGCTAAATCCGTTATCACACATTCTTATATACCTAGAGGTATACAACGGAGTAGCCTGAGCAGGCACGTACCCAAGAGGTGAGGGGCGGGGGGGGGCGCCCCCCCCCGCAACTAAGCGGCATACACTCCCCCTCCCATACGCCCAACGCACCACTCCTCACACACATTCCTAAAGCGTCGACAAATCAATATACTCGGCTGTCAACATTTTGCTGCTTTTAGAGCTAAAGCAGTGTATGTTTAACTTCCGTAGTATTTTGCGGATTCCGCTGACAGAAAAAATCATCATGTGGGCCGATCCTGGTGATAGTGCAAAAAGGGTCAAGATCAATGGCACATACCCCTGTAGACTCGGGAACCTATAACGCGCCCTTCGGAATTTTCTGGATCGGCCTACCTATGGGGACTTCTTAATGCCTGCTTCACCTCCGCCGCGGGTGGGCCCGGTATTGCAATATCTTCGGGATCGGCCTACGTATAAGGAGTTCTTAATGCCTGCTTCACCTCCGCCGCGTGTGGGCTCGGTATTGCAATATCTTCGAGATCGGCATACGTATGGGGAGTTCTTAATGCCTGCTTCACCTCCGCCGCGGGTGGGCCCGGTATTGCAATATCTTCGGGATCGGCCTACGTATGAGGAGTTCTTAATGCCTGCTTCACCTCCGCCGCGTGTGGGCTCGGTATTGCAATATCTTCGAGATCGGCATACGTATGGGGAGTATGCCTGCTTCACCTCCGCCGCGGGTGGGCTCGGTATTGCAATATCTTCGAGATCGGCCTACGTATGGGGAGTTCTTAATGCCTGCTTCACCTCCGCCGCGGGTGGGCCCGGTATTGCAATATCTTCGGGATCGGCCTACGTATGAGGAATTCTTAATGCCTGCTTCACCTCCGCCGCGTGTGGGCTCGGTATTGCAATATCTTCGAGATCGGCATACGTATGGGGAGTTCTTAATGCCTGCTTCACCTCCGCCGCGGGTGGGCTCGGTATTGCAATATCTTCGAGATCGGCATACGTATGGGGAGTTCTTAATGCCTGCTTCACCTCCGCCGCGGGTGGGCTCGGTATTGCAATATCTTCGAGATCGGCCTACGTATGGGGAGTTCTTAATGCCTGCTTCACCTCCGCCGCGGGTGGGCCCGGTATTGCAATATCTTCGGGATCGGCCTACGTATGAGGAGTTCTTAATGCCTGCTTCACCTCCGCCGCGTGTGGGCTCGGTATTGCAATATCTTCGAGATCGGCATACGTATGGGGAGTTCTTAATGCCTGCTTCACCTCCGCCGCGGGTGGGCTCGGTATTGCAATATCTTCGAGATCGGCATACGTATGGGGAGTTCTTAATGCCTGCTTCACCTCCGCCGCGGGTGGGCTCGGTATTGCAATATCTTCGAGATCGGCATACGTATGGGGAGTTCTTAATGCCTGCTTCACCTCCGCCGCGGGTGGGCTCGGTATTGCAATATCTTCGGGATCGGCCTACGTATGGGGAGTTCTTAATGCCTGCTTCACCTCCGCCGCGGGTGGGCTCGGTATTGCAATATCTTCGGGATCGGCCTACGTATGGGGAGTTCTTAATGCCTGCTTCACCTCCGCCGCGGGTGGGCCCGGTATTGCAATATCTTCAGGATAAGCCTACGTATGAGTAGTTCTTAATTCCTGCTTCACCTCCGCCGCGGGTGGGCTCGGTATTGCAATATCTTCGGGATCGGCCTACGTATGGGGAGTTCTTAATGCCTGCTTCACCTCCGCCGCGGGTGGGCTCGGTATTGCAATATCTTCGGGATCGGCCTACGTATGGGGAGTTCTTAATGCCTGCTTCACCTCCGCCGCGGGTGGGCCCGGTATTGCAATATCTTCGGGATAAGCCTACGTATGAGTAGTTCTTAATTCCTGCTTCACCTCCGCCGCGGGTGGGCCCGGTATTGCAATATCTTCGGGATAAGCCTACGTATGAGTAGTTCTTAATTCCTGCTTCACCTCCGCCGCGGGTGGGCTCGGTATTGCAATATCTTCGGGATAAGCCTACGTATGAGTAGTTCTTAATTCCTGCTTCACCTCCGCCGCGGGTGGGCCCGGTATTGCAATATCTTCGGTATAAGCCTACGTATGAGTAGTTCTTAATTCCTGCTTCACCTCCGCCGCGGGTGGGCCCGGTATTGTAATATCTTCGGGATAAGCCTACGTATGAGTAGTTCTTAATTCCTGCTTCACCTCCGCCGCGGGTGGGCTCGGTATTGCAATATCTTCGAGATCGGCCTATATACGGATGGGGAGTTCTTAATGCCTGCTTCACCTCCGCCGCGGGTGGGCCCGGTTTTGCAATATCTTCGAGATCGGCCTACATATGGGGAGTTCTTAATGCCTGCTTCACCTCCGCCGGGGGTCGACCCGGTGTTGCACTATCTTCGGGATCGGCCCACGTATGGGGAGTGCTTAAAGACTGCTTCACCTTTGCCGCGGGTCGGCCCGGCGTTGCAGTCCTTTCGGGGTTGGGGTGCTTAACGCCTGCTTCACCTCCGCCGAGGCCAGTTTTCTCTTCGATTCCGCGCCCGCGCGAATAACTCAAGATGAATTCATTTGTCACCATCTATTGCTGCAGGCATGGAGTAGTTTATAGTTTTAATTATCATATTTATTTTATTTATAATGCTCAACAGAATTTTTATGTCAACATGTATTCAATAATCCCGCGCATCTCAGTTGCTTCGTTAGTTCAACCTTTGTTTGGACTGATCCAGGGGCCAGGAAAGGGATTCTGTTCATAGTCGGCTGGTCTGTATGGTCGTGGAATGAGTTGTGGCATGAGAAAACGCCACTTGCGGTTAACTTTTCCTTTCGCTTCATTATTTCCTCGATTGACGGCTCGCCGCGACGCTGGCAGATCCTCGAAACCGTATATCCGTGATATGGGTTAGACAAGGGGGAAAATAAAATATCGCGAAACAGCGTCCATCATCAGACCCTGCAATAACAGTTCAACTCATAAGAAATATGACTGTCATCCGTTACCTCGTCTGGTGTTTCCCTAATTGTACAGCGCTTTTCGCGCAAAATTGGCAACTGGAAACAAGAGTCGCAAGGAGATGAGAAATTAAGCGATCTACTACAGGAGAAAGCCAAGGCAACAGCCAAACAGGGAGGAAAAGCGAAAATTGTTAGTGAAAATATTTATGGATCAACATTTTTTTATTGAAAAGGAAGTAGAGAAAACACCGCTGGAAGTGGAGAATAATTCTGTGTGGCTTGAATGACGCTTCTACAGTTATCAACTGAGCCGCCTGGCGTAGCCACTTCCCTGCTGTGCTAATGGGGGGAGAGGGGGTTCTAACCTTCCGCGGTGGGCGCAGTACGTATAGAACCGCAGCGTCCTGCGCTCTACGCGGTTGTACGGGACTGGTGAGCATGCATCGTTACGCAACTTCCCAAATAACAACTCGAGTCGTTTTTGCTACATTGCAGAGCAGTAAACGAGGGATCCAAAAGAACCGTGATTGTTCCGCAAGTATGCATTTCTCTATAATTCTTCCATAGCTAATTCAAAAAGCGCTACTAGAAATCTTTATTGTGCACTTTCGCTTGTTAACTTGTTCTTGACAAGGTTCTTCCTGCGCATGTTTCATGCGCGAGTCCATTTGATGTGGTTCTTTGTTTGCCAAATAAAGAAGAGGTGTATCTCACAGGCGTACCTTTCAGATAGATGTTATTTCTATTCTCTTTTGCGGCTTTACGCGTCTTTATGGCAAATGGTGGGCATTATTCACATTTGTACTAGTAAAGCACCCTCCCCTCATTTGCATAGAAAAGTTACCTTGGGTTGCCCCCCCCCCCCCCCCAAAAAAAAGAAAAAGATCCTGCGTACGTGCCTGAGCCTGAGGCTGGTGTCAGATAATTTTACAAACGATCTTTTTGTCGGGGCCACTCGTGAATCGTTGAAATCTTTTAAAGCTATCATAACTGTTTGTATCTTGCTATCGCAAATACGTGTAGACCAGTACATACGGTGCACTCTGACGGGTATTTATTTTCGTGTTTTGTACTTAAGTCGTGAGGTGGACTCAAGCCCTTGGTAACTGATTCCAGGAACCTTCCGTTTGAACGGTACGTGCACGTGGTTGTTCTCTTGGGGCGGCGTTTCATCGCCTATTTCGCGCGTTTTGGTTGATTCAACGCGTTCTTCATGTGTGTCGTTCCAGCACACACTGCACGGTTAGCAGATTCCCGAGCCAACTGATTGCGCCAGCTGAGTCTTTGTGCTGCTGAATATGTTTAGGGTATGCCACACTATATATACAGGCGCCAGCTAGCTCCATTCCCTGCACTTGCGTTGTCTCAAGCAGAGTGATGAGTACGGAGGTATCGCTGTGTCGCTGCCGCTGCCGTCAGATTGCTTTGGGAAATGTGCTGTTGAGGTTCAAGTAGCACATACACACATTTAATACAATTATTTGCTCGTGGTTCAGCTTTCCGGTAAATGTATAACACCTGCTTTTTTCCAGCGGCCTGTTGTTTCGCGCTAAGTGCCAAGTTATTAAAAAGAAGCATCGGTATGAATCAGTACAACGTACGACTTTTTTTTGGCCTGGTTCTATACGAGTAGTGCGCCGCCTACAGGGGCGCCACTGATGGCTACCTAGTGGGCACTTTCGAAAGTACGCTCGGGAGCAATAGAAGACAAACTTTTGTATCAAGGATGGCTGACGTTCGCGGCTGCGATTTCCTTTGTTTGGCTGTTAGACGGCTTCTTCGGCGGCGACAGCTGCAAGAAAGACGCGGGCCTCTCTGAGAGCGGACACGTACACGACAACCCAGTCCGCATACGTGCCAGGTGCGTCCCTCGGACAAGCATAAACCGAAGCCTGTAGTTACGAAGTGGAGCTCGTGTTAAGTAGCCGTTTCGTTTGGTTGACTTATGCGATGCCTCGATCACAGTTTTTTTTTTTAACTCTACTCTCGCCGCATTACTGTTGCTGTACTTGAATAATAAGCATGCGTCGTTGGCGCAGACTTGTATCTCAAACGACTCCTCACGGCGCGATGCCGACACACATTGTATAATGATTTTCCTACCACTGAATACACTCGACGTCGACGAATAACCACCGTGAAAATTGCCTCATGAAGAGCAATTGTGAAATTGTCCATAAAAGGGCGTATCCATCGTCGACGAAGTCACCAAGAGCACGGGTAAATAAAAGCTGCCCTACCAATGCAATTTTGCTTTGTACGTCGACGAACAGTCCATCGCTCTGGCATTTTCGCGATTTGAAGTTCTCATAGTGACCTGCTTGTAAACGTAGAACTCTAAAGTCCTGCAAAATTTTGAACATTTTTTTTCGAATGTTACTGAAGAGAGAACCAACACGATATTAATTAAGGGAAAATGAGACATCCACCCTGTCTTAGCTATTGCTACAAAGGGAACCCATACGGGTTCCTCGAAAGAAAAGCCTCGCAGTTGAAGAAAAATTCGTCCTGGTCCGGGACTCGAACCTGGGACCACCGCCTTTCCGGGCAGCCGCTCTACCATCTGAGCCAACCAGGCGGCTAGCAGATCGCAAGGCAAAGTCGAATTTGTCAACAACTCGAAGCAAAGGCAAGAGTTTGATGTAATAGTGCTGTGGCAACCCGCAGACCTTCTCTTCACCTTGCGGTACACAGAGTACACAGTCTTGTCATTTTCATTGCAGGACTGTGTGCTTCTCATGCGAGACCTGGGTAACTGCAGGGCACACAAAAGAAAAGGTTTGGGAAGGCACCCATGGTTGTGAGACGAAAAGACGCTTTCCGCCAAGCAACAGCGGCGAGCATTCGAGCTCCATCTGGCAAAGGTGATCGCCTCACTCTGGTCCACGCAGGCAGCGAAAAGGGGCTTCGAAAATGGAGCGCGCCTCGTCTTTCGTGCAAGGAAGAGTGTTGGTGATTACCACTCCGAGATGGCTGGTCACCGTTTTGAAAAGTGGTTTATTGAACAGTTAGTGTCGAACATTGAACTCGCAAGCGTTATTGTCACGGACAATGAGAGTTATCATATAGCGTTCAGTCTGAAGAGGTGCCATCTCCATCCGCTAAAAAAGGTGATCTCCAGTCGTGGTTGGAAGCAAGGACATTACGCCCACTGCGCGCTGACGTGCGTCCTGTAGCACCTTTATTAAAGTCTGTCCAATCCAATCCAATCCGTTTTATACTGATCAGCCAAAGGCGGAGCTGCTGGAGCTTGTGAATGAGCATAAACACAAATATGCTGGGCACAACAACGGGCGCCCTCGTCAAAGCAGCTGGTCATGATGTTTTAATGTTGCCGCCGTGTCACTGGGAATTCAATCCAATAGACTTAGTTTGGAGCCAAGTGAAAGGGCACGTGACCGCAAAAAAACGCAACATTTAAGCTCGGCGACATTGCAAAAACCTTGCGTGCAGGAATTGCCTTAGTAAGCTAGGAAAACTGGAAGCGGAACTGCGCTCATGTGGAAAGAATCGAAAACGAATCTTGGACAGGGATGGTGAAATTGACAATATTCAGAGCCTGATAATCGAACTTGGCTCAGACTCGAGCACAATTAACCACCGAAGATAGTGGAAGTGAGGCATGTAAGTGCCTTGGAAGAAATACCCTGACTGTGTTGCTCCTCTTCCTTGTGCTCATTTGGCAAAGGACGCTTAAAAACTGATTTTCACGACATGCAGCGTTCTTCGCGCTCTCACTTTTGTCGGTATTTGCTATCTTGTCTAACTTTTTGTTATAGTTCATTTTCATGTTCTCATTTGTGTCTCGCAACAGTATTGTCCGCTGCTGACTGGAGGCCTCAAGAAAAATAAGAAATACGTGCATTGAAGCCTTTCAAACATTACTGCACTGATAAACTCTTCATTTTGTAATCAGTTTATTGTACATTCAGGCCACTATTTCAAATAGCCTGACTATATCAGCTGCATCTCTGACAAAACTGTCATGTCTTTACTGAAACAAAACGAAAAATAAAGCTGTGGTACGCGCCACATAATCGTGAACGTCACTAAGACATGATCATTTGTTGCGCTGAAATGTTCCTCATAATTTATTTACCTGAGGTCGCAACAACTGAATAAAGTCTCACATCGTCAATTCGGTATTATAAATCCACACTGAATTATCTTTGTCTGCCTTCAAACATGCAGAGGAGCTATGGAAGGTTGACAGACCGAAACTAAAATCGAAACGCTCGCGATCGTCAAACCGGATTACTTCGCGTAGGAGTACGTGTGCAGAAGCTTCTCCAGCGTAGCCTTCCCTTCATTGTCCCGAAAAGTTGTCCACGACAATACATGGTCCACAGCATTCGTTCCAATGTGCGAAAACAGCATGACGGGAATGATACCTACTGTAGACGCCAACAATGTCACATGCCCCCCTCCCCTCGAAATGTTGCGAAGGTTATTGCATCGCGGAAAGTGGAAAACCGAGAACACCGACTTTGTATGCCATGACATTTATGAAATGGCTTGTTTCCATCACATACAACTTCTAATTGTGCCGTTCCTGCGTAGCCCGCGCTTTCTAAAAAAAATAAATAAGAGGTTACCGACGATTACGATACTCAAATGCGAAATTTGAGCGCAGTTTCATACGTGTTTTCATTTCGCAATATATTGGCTGGCACAGATGATCTCTCGTGCGGCACGTTGCAAATGGAGCGAAGTGCGACGCGACTGCTTCGCGATCTGGAGATCGTGAGATCCAGCGCGTGGGTAATGCGCGGGCGCGATTCACAGCAGCCGCCGCCGAGAGACCTCCCAGACGACGCACGCTTCTGTGGCGCCACCTTGTAGTCATCGTCGCCGCACTACGCTTTTCTTCTCATGATTTCGCCATACCCTCCTCCTCTGCTTTCCGTCTAATGGTTCCGCTAAACCCTCCTCTCCGATTTCCTCCTCGCGTCTTTCATTCACCGCTGCGCTCTGGTTTCGCTTTCATCTTTCGCTGCGCTCGTTCACTCGGTTACGCCGCCCCCGACACTCGCCACAGGAACGGGTGCCTAAGAGCTGAGCTCTAGAAAAATGCTGGTTTCAAGTGTACTTCCTACGCTACTTCGCTATACAGAAAATCGCATCGCTTTCCACAGGAGGTTACTGCAGTGCACTGTGTGTGACTGCACGTGTAGTTGAATAGCGCGCGGCTAAGCCTAAAATCAGAGGAGACATTAATGTGTTAACTAGAAGAGCGTGACTAATAATTCCGGCTATTCGTTTCATCAGTGTTATTTATAAGTCATATCACTATTCATGTTCGCTTTTGACAAAACTTATACATCTGCTATTTATTTACCTAGGTACGATTTCGCTGATAATACTGATACACCAAACGCGGGCTCATACAAAAACACACCAGGAAAAGAAATGCCCATGTGTGGAATAGACCGAAACCGCTAGCAACACGTTGGGACTACTTTGTGTAGTAACACAATCACGGTAGTTCCGCCCACGTAGCTTTGGCTGTGCTGCCAAAGGAAGCTGTTGCCCGCCACGGAGGAAGGAAAGCTGAGGAGAGGCCATACTAAAGTGTTCTAGAACTTCTAGGACAGTTTAGCCCTACCCCTTCCTCGCGCTAGGAGAAAAGTGTGGAGGAAGCCGCGTGGTATTTTTTTTGCTGTAGCGGCCATGCTGTCGGGCCACAATGGCGGCATTGCTATGGCTGTGTGCGCTCACACGTGTTGCTCCGTAGGTTTCGTACCGTGGCAAAGGCGTGGTGTGTGCAGGATTGCGTTAGTCTCCGTGTTTCGTTCCGCTGTGTCATCTAGACCGTGTTCTCCCAGCTGTTGTGGTCAGGTGGCACTGTATGAAATAAAAAGCATGAAACGAGCGCGCATACAACGCCGTACACCACGTACCACGCCACAGACCAAAAACGACCTATAAGGAATGTCTTGATAAAGTGGAAGCTTGGGCGAGTTGGTGATACAATATCGAAATGTCTGCACATCGCAAAAGACGAGGACAGAAGAAAGGAAGCGATTGAATCCGTTGGGCAGATCACTACGGCACGCGAACGTGCGCCTAGCCCGGCGTGGTTGCGCGTCAAAGGCGAGAAATGTAAACAAGAGAGGAGAATCCGGAACGAAAAGATGGCGGGGTAACGACACCTTCCCGCTTCACTGAGCTTCACAAAGAGTTATCTCAGGGTCTCTGCTCAGTTTTTCCTTCCTCCAGGTCGCCGGCTAAATAAGAAGGTGTACAGACATATAATGCGACGTTCCATTGTGGCGTTCAGGTGAACACGGTTTATAAGATGTATCCCCAATACATTTTTGTATGGGCGCACCCGCAAATTCGGGGAGCGCTGATCAGCAGGACGGCGAGCAGAAACCAAGTATACACACACGGTGCGGATGGATTCATATTGAGGGCCATTCACCCTTGAGAGCATTCACCAGGCAACGAGTCCCGTAGCTTTCACAGTGCTCCAAGAAACTACTGAGGTGCGAGGGGCAAGCGAGTTTACTGCGTCTTTCTGATCGCTTGTTTGTGTTGTGGAGGCCGTCGCGGTAAGACTGCCATCGCGTACCAAAGGCTACTGTCGCCTGCCACGTTACCCTCCCGCACGTTCTCACGAGAGTCTAACGCAACCGTTGGCTTCTCCACGGCGCGAGCCGCGAGCGCGTTCGGAGAGGTGAAAGGTGCAGCAGCCAGCCGAAACCACGCGCACAGCGCGTTCCGTTCTGTTAGAAAAGAAGCATAGCAGCGCGAATAAACAGCGACGGAACAGCGTGGCAAGCCTAGCAGTACGGAAAACGTCGATCGCGTTGTGATGGCATTGTCGCGAGGCGGTCCTGGGAGCGAGGAGGACATGTCTCGGAGCATCGAGCAAATGTCAGAACCTGCCGAGGTGCAACGCTACTTCGGCGACGAATGCGGGGACGATGACTATGGAGGAGGAGGCGGTGGAGGCGGCGGCGACAGCTACGACGGCAATAACAACGGAAGGTAAGTTCACTAGTGAGTCGACTCATTCAGACTCGCTTATACTGTGGGTCTGAGCGAACCTCAGTGAGTCTTGACTTCGTGTCCTTAACGAGATGGATCTATTGAATGGAAGTATTTAGGATCCATAAGGAACTCGCTGGCATCGAGAGACGCCGTAGCTTTAACCCAAAGCACGGTGTCATGAGGTGGTTCTTTTTTTTTTTAGTACTGCCCCTATCGGAATGCGGCTGCTGCGCTGGCGCTTTGGTCTCGCGACCCCCGTGATCAGCAGCGCAACGCTTTTGAACAGAGCTACCGCGGCGGATTATGTGCATGTTTGTTTGTTTTTTATGATTCGAATGGCGAAGTGTTTTCTGAAACGGGTATCTTGGCGTTTTCATAAACCATCTCGGAGAGAATCATAATCATTTCATAATCTCGGAGAGAAAGAGACAAATGAGTTGCGAAACAATAGTGCAATTCAAATATAGGGGCCGATCCCGAAGGTATGCAGTGCAGCCTAAAGATGTGGGCGGTACGTGTGGTGATGTGTCACTGGGTATGTGCCGCTCTTCAACGCACCTATTTGATGCCAAATTGAGGGCATTGGCGTAGCCGGAGAGTTGGGATGTTCATCCGTGGCACGAGCACAACGCCGTTGTTCATTGTTGTCTCTGTTCTCTTCGCCGCTCCTCGTATGCACGCTGCTGTTCGGGAGCCCTCACTCCATGGCATAGCATTGTCACAGCACAAATCAGTTGCTAGGCCGGTCTTTCTTGTACATACGAAAGTGTACTTATTTCACTTTCTGCTTCGTATGCTACAGTTGACACTTCCTGGCAAGTGCACCTTATGAAACCGTAATCGTTATCGAGTAACGCTTGCGGCAACAGCTATGCGCGAAGGCGATCTATGTGGCTCCTTTCCCCTCTCTCACCCCCACCCCCCGCACGTCGATCGCCGATGGATGGATGGATGAATTTTATGAGCGTCCACTTTAGAACGGAGCGGTGGGTTGCGCCACCAAGCTCTTGTCATTATAGTAGTTCCCAATGTTCTACCTGTGTTAAAAAAAGAAAAAAGAAACCCACGAAGAATTCCCATCACCATACCCTCTGAAACCTCTACTGGGAACTTCCTTTTTGCACGCCCCCGTTGTTTGTCCTTTGCTTACTTTTCTTCCACTTATCTTCCAATCGCCTCGGACTAATCTCTATTGCAGACATGTTTGCTTTCCCCCTGCTCTCTCTGAATCCAAAGGCTTCAAGGAGGCCAGATGTGCCTAAATCGACTGCTGGGCAGATATCTTCACATTCTAACAAAGCAGGTTCCATTTTCCCCCTAACTTTACCGCAGCAAGCACATGCTTATTCTTCCTTGTATCTCATTCTATAAGTGCATCTTCTAAGGCAGCCTGATCTTGCTACGAAAAGTAATGAGCTTCCCTTTGAGTTATCATAAATTCTTTATTTCCTTATTTAATTTTTTCCTGTTTAGCAGTTATAATACTCATAGCAGGTTTCTTTACCATTGCTGCCACCCATGAGATTATCTCAGCCTCTCTTACTTTAAGCTTGAAGTTATTTGTTGCCCTGTTGCTCAACAGAACGGTCGCATGCTTGCTGGTAAACTGGCTAGTTCTTTTCCTCTAGTGTGGATGCGCGGAGGCGAGCACCATCTGGTCCTGCTGCAAGGAGCCCGTGTTATCTGCCCGCGCCTCGCGAGGCGCGGGCAGATGACATTTTAGGCGAGCAAATGTAGGAAGATTGAAGCTCTACAGCACGGCTGCTCACGGTATCTGCTCTTGACCTGACCAACCCAAACGCGGTCGCCGTCATCGATAAAGTGTGTTGCGTACTCCAGGGTAGCGTATCGTACTGCTGCCGAGTTCGACCGACGTTACTATTGGGTAGCATGGCGTTGTCGGCGGGCTGCAGGCATCCGGTAGACCATGGTGACCAAGCGAGGACGAGACGATTTCTAGTGCGAAACTTGCGTGGTTTACTCAAAGGTTGAAAGATGATGAGAAGAGAATGAAGTGATCTAAAAAAGTACATTTCGGATCCCCTTAAATAGGCTCTCTACAAGCGTGGGAGGGATCTTGCTTCCGTCGACGTCACGTGACCGACACAGAGTCTCATTCGCTGAAAGAGGGCCCCTCCTCCTCCGATTATACCGAGCATCTGGTTATTCCGAGCCTGCTGCAAGGAGGAAGGCGTCCCGCCTCCAGTTGTACCAAGCCTCAGGTCCGGGAATTGCAGACGCTTGTCCTGCTCTTTTGGGCGTTGCTCGTTCACGGAAGTTCCCCTGTAGAGCTTGACAGTTCGAGGAAAGGGTCCCTCTAAAGTCGCACACACACACACACACACACACACACACACACACACACACACACACACACACACACACACACACACACACACAAAAGCGGCCTGTAAACACTGCGGGGCTTCCGCCAGACCGGCAGACACTCGAGATGACCATGGCGAATTAGGAAGTCGCGCTTCATTTTGACGAGGCATGGTGGGTGAAAGTCCTTTCTGCACGAGGTGCTAGACGCCAACCGTAACAGAAGAATTCACGCTTCATTTCGATGAGGCAGGGTGGGTGAAAGTCCGTTCTGGACGCCAGCCGTAATAGCCCGCGCCTCGCGAGGCGCGGGCAGATGACATTTTAGGCGAGCAAATGTTGGAAGATTCAAGCTCTACAGTACGGCTGCTCACGGGGTCTGCTGTTGACCTGACCAACCCAAACGCGGTCGCCGACATCGATAAGGCGCATTCGCACTTCGACAGCAAGGTGTAAGTTCTGCGCACTCCTCACGTTATGGTTTCAACGCCGCCTTCGCTTGAGTTATGCATAGCGTTAGGCCTAACGCGAGGCCTTGGCCGCTGAACGTGGGGCCGTGGTCGTGGCGCCGCCATCGCAAGTCGATGCGCCCTTGGAAAGGATGAAAATTGACGTTTCGAACAAAAGCAAAGCCACACAAAGGGAAGATGACCCAGCGTCTTTAGTGTTCACGAGCCGCAAGCAAAGCGAGCGAAACTCGGCCCGGACCCAGACGCAGCCGAGACTGAGGAAGCCAATGCTACCCAGTGGCAAACTGTACCAGGCAAGTGCGACAGGCAATGAGAAGCGAAATGCAGAAAACTTAAAGTACCTTAAAGAATTGCCATACTACGTAGTAGTCATTAGGCTTACGGAGAGACGCGACATTTCTTCGTTTCCACGTGCCACACTAGTCCCTGCACTGAACAAACTTGCAGGTGACGCGCACTCGGTTAGGCTAGCGGTCTACAAATATGACAGCAGAAGCAGCATGATCACAGCTGTTGTGAAAGAACAGCAGCATGCTGTGAATATTTCGAGGCAAGTCAAGACGCTATCGGATCCGAAGCGGAGTACTGTCAATGCCACTAGCTACGTGGCATCCCCAAAGAACACCCTGCGGTTCGTAATACACCAGGTAGAGCCTGGTAGCACGAACCGGTATTTCATGGAAAACATTTTCTCCCCCACATGGCACAGTCCTTGCAGCGCGGATGTTAGGCACTTAGATTCCGCAGAGGGTCTATTACTATAAGTTCCCTCAAGACCCACCCATTCAAGAACCGGCCAGTATTATGCCTTTCTTGTCACAAAAGCGGCCACATGCAAGCACTTTGTCCAAACCAACTGGTGGGTTCCCAGTGTGGAGTCGACCACGATCAAGGCATCCAGTGCGGAGCGCCCTTCTTTGTGAGATGCCAAGAAGGCCATATGGCAACAAGGCCCACGTGTCCGTACAGAGCATTATAGATATTCTAACCTCCATCAGTACGGTCAAGAAGCCCAACACGACAACATGATGCCAATTCTAGACCTAATAACAAAAGGTCAATCACCCCAACATTTCAAAGACATGAATCGAACTCACCGGAACCTCGACAGAAAGCAAGTGGTCAACTCAAGCACCGTCCCCACACGACACCAAGTAGGCAGCGCAGTGCGTCAAGTGAATCAACCTCGCCAGTCACAATCCGAGCTTTTGACCAAGCTATAGCCAAGGCGCAAGCCGGTCTAGAAAGGCACGGTCCTTGATGCTTACGGCACAGCGTGCTTTCAACGAGTTACTAGAAGAAAAGAAGACAAGTAGAACCCCCTGACCAGCCCTTCTACTCCTCCGGCGTCTGATAAGACCTCTGCTCCTCGAAACCCAGCACCACAAAGACGTGCCCGCCGCCCACATCGAAGTCGGTATCCGAAAAACCCAATATGCTTGCGAACGAAAACATTATGCATTGGCGGATATCACGAAAAGACTTGACGCCCAAGAGAAGAAGCAAGCCGGATAATCCAACGAGCTTCCAGGTCGCTACACAAATAGCACCGATGCAAATAACATCGTGCGAGAATGCCAGCAGTTATAACGTAGCTGTCCACAGTCATGGCGAAGCTGTGTGCACTAGACAGGATTACAAACCAGCTCAGTCAAGTTCATGTAGAACAGCAGAGGTTCCGCGTAGAGCAAGACGTATCTTACAGGGCCTGGACGCCCTAAAAACAAGCAGCCACCCCCAACAAAGCACAGCTCCGCCAGAAAGCAAAGGTCGGCCTCCTACTAACAGCATAAACATGGCGGCTATTTCCCCCGAAGATACACCGGACATCTTACAGTGAAACTGTCGAAGTCTTCAAGCCTGTGCATGAGAACTGAATCTTCTATTCGAGTGTATAGGTTATCCCAGCATTCTTCTGCTACAAGAGACCAAGTCCGGGTCTTCATCACTACAAAGCCTTTGTTTTCTGCTAGCATCACACACGTTCATTATTGACGGGAAAAAATACAAGCACAAGCAGCCATTTTTGTACACAGAGAACCGCATGCGCAGCTGTACACCGCCACCTTCTGCATGCCACATCAAGAAACTGTAGCAGCGAGAAAACGTTACAAGAAGAAGCGTATAGTCATCGCTAGCGCTTACTACAGACCACCGCCAAAAGTACAGGACACAAATGATGATTGGTTATGGAAGTTGAAATACGCCTACCCAAGAGATCCCATTCTCGTTGGTGGAAAATTCAATGCGCCGCATGAAACATGAGGCTGCCGAAACTCAAGCTCAAAAGGAGCAAGACTTCTCACAGCAGCCAGTGACAAGGCGGGGCTTTTATTGGCCAATTATCTAGACTATGCTACGCAACGCGGCATGCAACCTGGACAACGTGACACCATTCCAGACCGGACCTGGCACACTGACAACATCATTAAAGGGGCGGACAACCAGTTTTCGTGGTATCCACTTTTTTAGTGCAATGGAAAGCTTATTGGTCAGAGTGTATAATCATGAAGTGCTAACGCGGAAAACGCCGTGGAACATTTTTCATAAGAATATTTCGATCTGCAGTGAGTGGAACTGCGCTAGCTTCCAGAGGCGCAAGGCTCCGTTAGGTCAGCTTGTCAGATCGGTGACAGACAAGCCACAAGTCATTCTACTGCAGGAGACGCTCGCGGAGAAAGAGATCACTCTGTCGGGGTATCGCGCAGTAGCGTACAAAGGCGAAGCGGGGAGAGGCATCGCCGCCTTAGTTAAAAAGAGTGTCTCCTTTGTGGAGCACACCGTTCCAAAATATCGTAGCGGACTAGAAGCACAACTGATCGAGCTCGTGCCCAGTAGATCGAGCAACGCGAATGTCTTTATTCTTAACGTCTACAGTTCGCCTGCAGATAAGAACAGAGACTTTAATGCACTATTCCATTCCGCAATGAGGGCAGCCAGAAACGCGCCCCTCTTAATTGCGGGGGACTTCAACGCTCCGAACACGGAATGGGGATACGGCTTTAACAGCAAGAAGGGCACAAACTTAGCCGGATGTACAGCCGATTTTAACCTCACGCTTGTTACAGATCCTAGGTTTCCCACTAGAAGGGGTAATTCGGTCAGTCGAGACACAACGCCAGACCTCACATTCTTCCGAAATATCGAGGGCACGTGGGATAATCTCCAGGAGGACTTGGGTAGTGACCACTACGTTCTCGAAATCGCGGTGCAGGTCAAACCCAAACCTCCGGTCAAATACGAATACGTCGATTGGGATCTTTTCCGGAAAATTCGAGCCGAAACCGCCCCCTCAAGCGAATCCTTCAAAGAACTAATTACCAATCTTAAACAGGCCGTCAAAAACGCGACCAAAGAAATCAGCACAAAACTTGAAGTCACCAAAATGGACTCTCGTTTAGCGCATCTCCTGGAGGCTAAACACGCTCTTGGAGAGAGGTGGAAAATACAGAAATTAAATCGCCGACTACGAGCAATACTAACGTCACTAAACAAGGAAATAGAGTGCTATTCCAAACTGGCCCTGCAACAGTGGGACGAAACGTGCAACGAAACGGACGGTCGCATGAGAAGGGGTAGTAAGTGGAATCTGCTTAAAAGCCTCCTAAACGATAAACAGTCCCGGAATGCGCTAAATCTCGCCGTCGATAGGCTCATACATAAGCAGGTCACCTCGGGCCTCACAAACGATGTAATTGTCAACGACCTGGCGCGAACTTACCTACCCGTCAAGGAAGGAGATTCGCAAGGCATAAGCGCGAGAGCGGCTTACACGGGGCTGGACAGGCGAGAATTAGACGAACCTGTTACGATTTCAGAAATCAGAGACGTACTCATCAACCTAAATGGAAGATCGGCCCCGGGGCCAGACGGGGTCACCAACAAGCTCCTCCGGAACCTGGACGACAAGGCCATCGAAATCCTAACGGCAGAGATAAACGAGGTGTGGAGCTCGGGGCAGGTCCCGTCGGAATGGCGCACCGCCAAGGTGGTGCTCATACCCAAACCGGGGAAACCTCCGCACATAAATAACCTGCGTCCCATCTCTCTAACATTGTGCATTTGCAAAGTGGCAGAACATGCAGTACACAATCGAATCGTGGAACACGTAGAAAACCACGAACTATTTAGGCATAATCTAATAGGTTTTAGAAAGGGACTCTCCACACAGGACGCAATGCTCCTCCTGAAAAGATCTATATTCGATAACGAGACGCGGGACGTACGAGGTATCATTGCACTCGACCTCGCTAAGGCCTTTGACAAGGTGGCTCACGAACACATATTGAACGAAATTTCCCATCTCAACCTAGGGCGGAAATTCTTTAATTTCACTCTCTCGTTCCTATCGGAAAGGAAAGCGTTCCTTCGACTGGGCACGATCTCGGGCGGTCCGTACGAACTGGGAAACTGTGGAACCCCTCAGAGCTCGGTCCTATCCCCGCTACTATTTAATATCGCCATGCATAAACTCTCTGAAAGGCTGGCCGCACTCCCAAAAATAGGCCACGCAATCTATGCAGACGATATCACAATCTGGTCCCCGGGGGGATCTTTGGCCGATCTAGAGCAACCTCTCCAGGCGGCCATAGATGTAACGGAAGAATTTCTTACATGCACGGGTCTCAAGCTGTCACCGACCAAATCCGAACTCCTCCTCTACAGACAGTCGAGGCAGGGCGTTAGGAACCTCGAGCCTCTGGAAACGCTGCCAGTCGAAATTACAACACGAGAAGGGCACCCCATTCCGAGGGTGAACTCCATCAAAATTTTAGGACTTTTAATCAACGCCAAAGGCTGTAATGCAGAAGCTCTAAACAAGCTGAGCGCACAGGCGAAAAATATGCTAGGACTCGTAACTAGAATCGCAGAGGACAACCTACTCAGGGTCTTCCAAGCTTTCTTCATCAGTCACATTATACTTACACGGCACCGTACCTCAAATGGAGCAAAATTGAAAAGAACAAACTCGACACGCTCATCAGGTCCGGCGTCAAAAGAATACTCGGTATTCCACAATCCGCTAGCACATTAAAACTACTTGAACTCGGAATTCACAATACCACAGACGAATTAATTGAAGCACAGTTTATTGCACAGATCTCCAGGCTTTCGTCAACTAAGCCGGGAATCAAGATTCTTGATGAAGCTGGTCAGCTCCCTATACAGGCACCGCTCAACCGACACCCCCTGTCTAAATTAGCCCGTGAAGGTATAAAGGTTGAGCCCGGGCCGAGGAACATCCACCCAATATATAACGAAGGTCGCAGAAGAGCGCGGGCTAGAGCCATCCTTCGACGAATCGATCCTTACGGGGCAGATGCATTCTTCGTTGACGCCGCCAAATATGGCAGCGAAGACAGGTTTGCAATCACGGTCGTTGACGCGCGCGGAACACTTATCAGCGCCGCATCAATCTACGCTAAACACGCGAACGAGGCGGAGGAAACCGCGATAGCCTTGGCTCTTCAAGCCGCAAAAGGCCCGGCGTCCATTTTCTCCGACTCGCGCACGGCGGTCAGGGCTTTCTCGTCCGCTCTAGTTTGTGAACACGTAGCCGACATCGTTAACAGATGCTTTCGTATTAATACGCGAGAAGAAACCGCAGGTCATACTATAGCATGGTTCCCGGCCCACATAGACGATGTAACTAACCGAGCGGGTTGCAGCCCTAACGAGCGGGCCAACTGCCTGGCGCGTGAATTCACGAACCACGCCCGAGCTAGCGGTCCGGCTCTCCCGCAGGATTGCCTCTTCAAAGATAAACTTACAACCTTTCATGAAATTACGTCACATTACAGACACAGCAGGAGAAAATTCCCTCCCCCCAGCCCGAAACTGAACAGGGCTCAGGCTGTTACTTTCAGGCTTTTACAGACGAGATCGTACCTCACCCCGAGAGCGCTTAGTTGGATAGACCCGAACTTTCCGCAATCGTGCTTCAAATGCGGTCACGCGTGCTGCTCCTTCGACCACATGCTCTGGCTGTGCCCGTACAACGCGGGCTCCAACTTTCATAACCAGTCCAAGTGGGACGCCTTGCTGAAGAGCTCGGATTTCCCAAATCAACTACAGGCCGTCCAAAGGGCCCGCGACGTCGCGGAGAGTCACCATCTCCCTGTCCCGTCGTGGGCGGAGCCACCAACTTGATCGGGGAACCTTCGGTTCCCCCAATCAAGTTCCTCAGGACACTCCTAATAAAGTTCTTGTCACTGTCACTGCAGTGAGGATGCACCGTTCATTGGAAGCATGCTGAAAACAGTGATAGGTGAGCGCGATGGCGATTATACGCCTGCATTAGTGGGAGGCAGACGACAAGTGTACACGTGGCTGTGCTGTAACAAAGTATGATTTTGTTTATCAAGTCGATGTTACTGCGATTCATGTTTTTCAAATTGTTAAATGATTTGTGCGATAATAGCTACGTGTTTTCTTGGTTTACTGTCCGACTGCTTTGGTATTTAAGCCGTCAAAACGAAACCAATCGGATCGAAAACGAAACGACGCCTTTACACTTGATACGGAGTTCAGCGTGTTGCCGTAGCCACGCGTGCGTTTTTGGTTTCCGAACCATAGAATAATGCGCGAGTGTCTAATTATATACCTACTGCAATTTTAAGCAATAATTATGCTGTACTTAATGACAATCGACTTGCATACAGGAATCTCATAGAGTGCATCCGTAGTACCAAGATTTCACCGCCAGGTCTGGCCGCTTACTGGTTTTTCAGACTTTCTTCGCCAATCCAGAATTATAATTCCCACTTAAATCGCGAACAGTGTGCTGTAATATATCACTATATATAATATATATCATCGTCTCACAACACATTCTGACCAGTAGTCAGTCCCTTTAAGGATTGGCGTTGCGGCCACGAGTCGATGGATGGTGATCATTACCCAATTTGGGTTGAACTGAACTCAACTCTAAGAAAACGAATTGACGCACAACTCAGGCAGTCAAATGGGAAAAGACGCTCTATGAGCATCTAGAACTTCCTGTTGAGGACCTCCTGCGAAGGGCCAGAGAACAAGCCACCGCTACCGCTCTGCTGATAACTGATGTCTCTACAGCAGATACCCACCTCCCCAACCTCTGGGAAAGCAGAAAGCAGGCAGGGGGAAAGTACATATTATCAAGAAAGGATTACAAGAACTTGTTCACGTTTCGCTAAAGTACAGCAGAGGCGAGAAGATAAGCTAAGTAGCTCAGCCGGGAGAGATCGCTAGACTACTGTAGCACTGTCATACCGTTCCGATTCAGGTCGTTGTGGCGCACTTTCCGAGCTAGGAATAACATGGAGAGTATCCTGATCTGCACCGGCCAGACCGCCGAGTAACTAGAGCGTGAGACTGCGTATACCTTTTTTCAGCAGCCCGTTCATTTGCCATCATCCGATACCTACACCCCTGTGCCTTCTCAGAACTGGGACGGCATCAGTGCACCACTCAGCCTTTTTTTGAGCTAGAGCTAGCTCTTTCGCGAGTGAAGCGAAACGGTGTCTCAGGACGAGACGGGATCTCCCGAAGCACGCTACACAACGCGGACGCAGCTACGAAGCACAAGCTCCTAGAGTTAATCAACAAGCATTGCCATGACAGCTGCCTGCCTAAGCAATGGAAGCATTCCGTTGTCATACCTGTACCGAAGCCTGGCAAGCAACCAACGCAACTCTGCAATATGCGACCAGTCTCACTTACTCCAACCATTTGTAAATGAACGGAAAAGATGGTTACCACACGCTTCTCCCGCCATCTCCACGAGTCTGGCTACTTCCACCCTTTCACCTTACCTTTTCCACCTTTAGTAAAATACTTTTTTCCCACAAAATCTGTGCTATATTTCGCAAGACAAAGGTTGATTACTTTACGGAGACATTTCGCCACCTCATATAAAAATTTCACTGAAAGCTAAGAATAGTCGGGACCCTCCTTGTCAGTCTTATCTGAACGCACCCTGCAGACAAGATAGCAGTTTATTCGATGTTGCCGTATATAATTCCAGCAAATGCATTCGCAAATCTTCATACGTGCTTCCAGGTCGCGACGCAAATGGCAGCGGTGCAAATAGCATCGTCCGCTGCAAATAGCATCGTCCGAGAATGCCAGCAGTCGTAACCGCACTGTGTTGTGCTTCCCGGCGTTTCGAAGCTCCCACAACGGAAATTTCATCATTTTGCACTCCCCTTGGCAGCACTCGTCACGCGCACATCTACAAAGCAACACATATACATGACGCGTTCATGAGCCGGCAAGTGACATCGGTTTGGTCGAGTTTCCTGATGCAGCCCTTCGCCAAGCTGCGACGAACTGTTCAAACTATTGCGATGCTTCGTCACCCACAAAGATAAATAAGTAAATGCTATCGCAAAACGTCACGCGCATGCATAGCGGCATAGCCGCTCACAAGACTACGCTGTTGTGCATCCGCCGCGCTTTAATATGCAACTGCATAGATGTCTGAAGCGATTGCGTTGAAACAGATACTTGATCGAAGTGTTCTAATTAAGTATTCACACAGTTAATTTCTCACGTAGTTTTGCTATCTGCCACATTCGATTTTAAGAATTGTGTTACCATTAAACATTTCTTTTTGTGCGTGAATTAGTGAACAATTGCTGTTCATTCTGCCCACCCACGCAGGTACGACTGCAGAGGCGACTTCATCGCAAGCGGCGCCGGAGCCTTCCGGGGGAACTTCGGGCCACCCCGAATGCCCTTCCGGGGTCGTGTGACGAGGCCGTTTGGACCGAGAGGCGGCTACGGACGCGGCCCGCCGTTTCGCGGACGCGGACCTCGGTTCGGTCGCCCTCCCTTCCGGCCTCCAGCGCGCGGTGGTTGGCCCGTGTCGCCGCGGTGCAACCGCGGAGGCCCAGCGCCACCACGCAGGCCTTTCTCTAGAGGCGGCACTCCTCAGCCGGCGAGACCGCCGAGGTTTCCTCGCGTACGAGGAGGCTGTTCTGACCGAGCTCGAGGCTTCCGCGGAGGCTTCGGAGACAATGGCGGCGTGTCGCACGACCGTACGTGGCACAGCTATCGCCGAGACGGAGTCGGCGGCGGACCTGACTATTCGCCGGAGCCACCGCAACGCCCGCAGTGTAGAACGCGCAGTCGTTCGGTTGGACCGCCGCCGCGGGAAGTGGACTGGAGAGCGCAGCGGTCGCAAGGGGCCAGAGATAACTGTTACCGCGAAGGCGGCAGGGAGTTGCATAGTTTCTCCAGTGCCAGGGACATCGAGGGCCGTGGAAGAACGCACTGCTCGCGAGATTCGGTGAGGGGGACGACGTCCAGGATACGGTCACGGAGCGTCGTCGAGGAGATGACGCAACGCATTGCCGCCAGGGTCGCGAGCGAAGCTAGGCTCAGGGAGGGGACACGTGACACGACTACAGCAACGAGGAGCGCATCACGAGCCAGCACCGAGGCGCAAGCTGAGCGGATGCGGGAAGGTGACCGCTGGATGAAACGCCAGGATGTGTTACCTGCGTCTTCTGTACACCACGCTCAGACGAAAACGCAGACCGTTTCAATTAAGCCCGCTATTCGCAAAGTGAAGGCAAGTGCGGAACCTGCTGTTGACTACACGGAGGTCATAGCTCTTGGAGCGACGGATAAAGGACAGCAAAGCGCTGCTGCACGCAGAACTGAATGCATCAGGGACGTCTGTAAGAGACGAGTCTCGATGACGAAATTACCTGCGCTCGACAAATGGGCACCGAAGGAGAAAAAGAAGGCAGTGAAAAATATAAATCTCCAGATTGCAGATCGTTCATGTTTGTCGCGCAGCAGTGAAGATGCCAGTGGCGATGCTGAAGTGCGAAGGGATCCTCATCCTGCGACAAGCACTTCGGGACCCGATCGTGTGGATGACGGGCAGGAATTTCGACGATCCACACCTGAAGTCAATTCGTCATGGACGCTGCTGGCAAGTCCTGACAGTACCACAGACCGTTGGACGGAGCAGGCAGTCGGCGAAAACATGCCTTCTCAAATTATGAGCACTGCAGACCTTACAGAAACCGCCGATGTCGCTTTGACTGTTCGGGAATTGCGTGAAAGGTCCGAGTCTAGCGAAGAAGTCGAGTGTCCCGAGATCGGCGTCTACGAGGAAGTCGTTCACGCGCAGGATGACGACGTGGCTTCTGAAGACTTGCAAGAAATCTCCGACACCGCTGCATTTGTTGAGTCAGCTGGGACCTTGAATTGCGAATCTGGCCCTGACACTGAATCTGAGAGTGGTTGTACAGATGATGAAAGTGAGGATGCTCAACTCGTCGGCAGCGATCAGACAGAAGAAGCAGCTGAGGTTATCAGTGCTAGCCTGCCTGCATCAGCAGAAAATACGGACCAACGTTCGACGGGCACCAGTGGAGCTTATTCCACAGCGTCGATGCCTTTGATAGTAAGCGCGGTCGGCGCCGCGGATAGCCTGTGGTCGCGGTCGTGCGACCAGACATCGAATGGACAGGACAGTGATTGCAATGCTCCGGAAGAGTCACCGCGAGGAAATGGCCCCACCGAGCAAGCTTTCGTCTCGTCGCAACGCACCGAACCTGTTGTGCGGGACGCTTGCACGGATGCTTGTTCCGCCACGTACTACGTTGATTGCGAACAGGAGACCGCGTCTTACCTGTCGACGTTGACCGACGCTTGTTCCACCACGAACTGCGTTGATTGGGAATGGGACACCGCATCCAACACGTCGACGTTGAACGGCAGTGGCGCCGACTATGTCATTCCAGTGTCCGAGAGCTTCCCCGCCGCAGCTGTCGCACGCCAGAGCCTGGAAGTGCCTGGTCCTTCGACGACCCCCACCGGACCATGGCGAAGTGCGGCGCAGGAGCACCAGACGCCGCCACGGGAACCCGGCCCTCTAGACGCTGCCGCCACCTGCGACGCTTCCGTGAGCGCTACCGAGGGCGCCCTGTTCGAGCTGAATGCGTTCGCGGCGCTGGCTGTCCACGACTTCTTGGGAGACGAGGTCGCCAAGAAGCAGACACTCGCTTGGTACGCCACGGCCAGGCGCACCAACACGAAGCAGGCGTGCACCCATGAGATGCTGAAATTGCTCTTGACCGCGGCGAATAGCACGTGTGCTAAGCGGGAAAACCTGTCGAAGGCTCTGCGTAGGCTCGCGCGGTTTCAGTTGACCTTGCAGCATTCGAGTCCATGCACGAGCCCCACGGCGCAAGAGCGGGATGACCTGGCCGATGATACGGATGCCTAGATTGTGGGTCTCTTTCTGTATGACGGCTCCAAAGCATCCGTCTATCTCCACCTCTTAACGGTATAGTTAGGCTATTCCACCCATCGCCTTACCAACCATACCGTTAAGAGGTGGAGATGGACCGAGGCTTTGGAGCCGTCATACGGAAGGAGAGTGCAATGTGAACTGTTCTTTTTTTCTCTCAGGTCTTCTCCCGTACACACGTACTCGTGTCATTCCGGTGTCCTGAACTAATCTCATCTATTCGTGCTTGCATTGCTCTTGCGCTAACCAGATGCGTGCGATCTCAGTAGCAAGACTTGTAACGTCGCCTCCAGGTGGACTAGTACAATGACTACAAAGCAGTGCTTTCCGTAGTTAACGTTCTTACCATAAGGGTAGCGATTTCATCTGTTACATATCTTTCGCTCACTTTGTTCTCTGTACAATGCGACTATCTTTTCTTTTTGCGCTCGATCTCCTTTCCATACTCCCTCATTGCGCCTTCTTCCGCGAAGTAAAAGCTTTCTGCTACTAAGTTGTGATTCATACGTACGTGATTCTTACGTACGACTTGGCGCCTCGAAAACCGTGCTTTGAGTTGATGGGGCGCCCTGATGGGCCATGTAATTTTGCTGGCACTCATTGCGTATATTATTAAATGGCGGCTCTGGACCAGATGGCCCTGTTTGCATGCAAACGTTAAGCGCATATTTCTGATCATGCGAATTTTTGAGTCCTGAACCAAACCCAACGACACTTATAACTGATGATGGCGTACCATTGTCCTATCGGGAAATGAGTGCTGCATGGAACATATTTTCTAAGCGGTGGAAAGTCCCCCACATACTTTGCGCTCGTAAAAGGACCACACTTAACAATTATCAGGGTTGGGAACCGCAATATAATTTATTTTCATGCTAAAGTTGGCTCGAAATGCAGGGCCCGGCGTCGTCTACATTATCGCGACGCCATGCCACAGAACAAAGTTAGCTGGCTCTGTGTAGTGATAAGGCGAATCCTACGATGGTGTTGTAGTTACTAAAGAAAAGTGATAATCCAGGATGCCGCACCGGTTTCATTCTGAAGTGTGCCGTAACCGCAGCGCTCATATGAAAGCTGTGAGCCAGTGTATCCGTGACGTCATAATGCATCCACATCCTGAATGCCTAATCGAAACTGCTTCATAGAAATAAGTATTATTACCTGCCGTGGTTGCTCAGTGGCTATGGTGTTCGGCTGCTGAGCACGAGGTCGCGGGATCGAATCCCGGCGATGGCGGCCGCATTTCGATGGGGGCGAAATGCGAAAACACCCGTGTACTTAGATTGAGGTCACGTTAAAGATCCCCAGGTGGTCGAAATTTCCCGAGTCCCCCACTACGGCGAGCCTCATAATCAGAAAGTGGTTTTGGCACGTAATACCCCCTAATTAAATAAATAGAAAAACGTATTGTGATATTTTTTTAAAATTTAGCATTGCAGTACACACTGCGACGTTTAAAGGGTTTTGATTTCCATTTCACACACAAAATGAAGTCGTACTTGTCATGTCAGTACTTTAGACGTTTTACAGCTTCAATACAATGAAAGTTGGGACAGTAGATATTTTTAAAACGTCTAGCCTGCGTTAATCCCTCAGAGTCCCCTTACGTGAGCTGCTATGTCGCACTGTTGTTGATATCTATGGCACCCCTTTCGAAACGGGGTCGGGACAAACAGCCACCTGGGTCGCTTTAGGTTATCAGGTATTGTATACTTCTATCACAATCAAGTAGCACGCCCATCTCCCCTTGATGTTCTCATCTATTTATTTATTTATTTATTTAGAGAATACTGCAGGCCTTGTAAGGTTCCATGCAGGAGAGGCACTTATGCAAAAGGAAGGGTCAAGTAAGATCTGCTGAAATTTATAGAATGAAGAATGACACAGGCGCATAGCAAAGAATAAACTAGAGCTGTACACAATGCAACTCACGAATACACTCAAACTGTAAATAATAACAATACTGATAACGGCTAAGAGAGAACGGCGAGAAAGAAAGTAAGAATTGCTGAAGAAATAGAAATGTCCAGTGCAGCATGTTCTGGAGTCAACACGTTCACTACAATTTGTGCTGATAAGAAGGGATAAAGGTAGAGCGTTCCACTCGGTTATTGCACGCGAAAACGAGGAATACTTACAGATGTTTGCCCTAGCGAAGCAGGGGTTTAATGAATCAGCCTGTTAACTTTTTTTATTATTCGATTAAAATTTGATTGATCGGGTTCCTTTTTAAGTTGATGCCCAGCCCTAAAGATAATGTGTAGTCAACCACACCAGCATGTCCAGCAACAACTCCTTCGGAAGCGAGTTTCCTCACAAGGCAAGATATGCTCCGTTCTCATTAATGACTCCTGGAGTAACTTGCTTGCGCAATAACCGATACCTCCCATTACACTTTGCAAGCAGCCTCTGCCATGTCCGTAGGGGATATGCTCGAGCTGTGCCAGATGTCGGTCTTGCCCTGAACCCCGTTGTTACCCCAAACCGCGGCGATCGATGCAGTGAAGCCGACGTATAGCTATTTTCTTCCGTCAGCGGGTGGAGGACCATGTGACGTTCACGCTCTCCGTTCCTCTTTCGGGGTGTAGATGGATCTGGACGTAAACGAGTCAAGACTTTGTGCGAGCGGTAGAACTCCATTGAAGAGCGGATACGTGCGTGTGTGCATGCATTTCAGTTTCGGTTGGAAACTTGGCCCGATTGACTTAGCATAGCTCACATTCTGGCGCGCTTAAGACGAAGCACGCAAGCACACTGTGAGCGTCGCTCTTTTTTTGTATGTTTCGTTGAGCGCTGTTAACCCAGCACTTGTCTTTGCATTGACGGGGCCTTTTAAGGTATCGTGTGTTCAACTTCCGTGTTTTCCTTTAATCTTTCTTGCTTCCTTTCTTTTTCTTACGTAACGCTTCACTTCTTAATTCACTTTGAGGTGGTTGTGGGTCCCAACAGCCCTGAAGCTTTTTTTTTTTGTTTTCATTTTGCGCGCGTTTGTGCTTGTCGGAAGAAAAGAAGTTGGGTGATAAGTGTACAGCGGTGGGGGGGGGGGGGGGTTGCAGGGTTGGAGATTTACCGAGCCAACTGAATTACATTGCCTCTCAACGACTGCAATTGGAAGACAATTTTCCTTTTCTTTTATTTCGTTTCCTTTCGTGTTGCCTTTTGTCCTAGCCGTACCGGTGGTTGCCCCAAAACCAAGTTTCAACTGTGCGCTTTCTCGGTACGTGGGCCAGGAGTCCGTACGCTGAACACACTCGGAACCTTTTACAATCCAGACTTCTTCAAACATACTGCCAGCTAGAGAACTACACTACGAATAACGGGGCGTGCTCCGGCTATCGATCTGTAGGATTAACGGACGCGCCACCCATGTGTGATCAAATGTAGGTCCAGCTCAATGCGTCGGGGTATCATCAACATCATCATCATCATCATCATCATCATCATCGTCGTCATCATCATCATCGTCATCAGCCTGGTTACGCCCACTGCAGGGCAAGGACCTCTCACATATTTCTCCAATTGCCCCGGTCATGTACTAATTGTGGTCATGTTGTCCCTGCAAACTTCTTGATCTCATCCGCCCACCTAACATTCTGCCACCACCTGCTACGCTTCCCTTCCCTTGGAATCCAGTCCGTAATCCATAATGACCATCGGTTATCTTCCCTCCTCATTACATGTCCTGCCCATGCCCATTTCTTTTTCTTGTGTCGTGGTCTATACTCGGCTAAGAATTGCTCGAAAGACTGACAGAACGACTGGCACTGCCACAGGACAATCGAGTTGCCGTCTCCTACGATGCTCTGCCATTCATTTAGAGAATGCACCCTCTACGAGAGTACTGTGTTACAAAATAAGAAAGGAGTCTGAGGAGTCTAACATGCATGCATGTATGTTAGCAAGATGGTGTATAGTCGGAAGCAAATTACAATGGACGAGTGCGATTGGCCGGCACCCTACAGTGATGAAGGTATTTAGCATTTTGCAGCAAGTATCTGCAGATATTTGCCACACTCGGCCGAATTGACGTATGAAATAACTTTTCGGGTCATAGTGTACAGTCGTGACGTCACTTTGTATGCCAGCCGATGGTCCGCCGCAGAAACCAAGCAGCTTCAAGGCTCGTTTCGGCTAGCTGTAAGTTCATTTTGAGATCGTTTCCTACCGTCGTTTTTCTAACGTGTTGTTGATGTGGTGCCTGTGTAGAGTTGAACCTGTGATGTTGAAAAAGTTCTATGCACCTGATTGTTCTGGAAATTGTCCAAAGAAAAAGGAAACGCTTTTTATGTCCATTTCCTAAACGACAATGCGCTCGGAACGACTGGATATGCGCCACTCCTTGGCTGAATTTTATGCCTGTGTTGTAATCGCAGCGAAGGCAAGAAACTTCTAATGCGAATCGTTCTTTGTCTCATTCCAAGCCCTTTACGGTATAGGTCAGTAGGATAGGTAAGTTGTTAGGTAACTCGATACGCGGGTATTCACTGTCTTGCCATACTTCGGACCTCTGTATAAAAGGAAATGGATGACTAGCAGTAGACGTGAACCTCTTCCTTCGAGCGCAGAAGTTCAATCCTTCGACCACTATGAGCCGCGTATAGCAAGCATACTCCTCTCGTCCCAAACAGATTAGCTCCTTGAGACATTTGGCGCGTGAGTCACGTGCAAGTATCTCGTGTTCTTTGCTCTTGGCAGATCGCACTTTGAGACACTGTGTTAGACTGACCCCTTCCAACCCCCCCCCCCCCCCCCCCCCGCATCAGCGATCGGCCCACATTCCCGGATAACAGCTAACACTAAGTAGGAACTGTGCGACGCTGTACCTCCTTCATGATTAATTGGCCTATGTCGAACAGGCTTTAACGCTTCATCGCTGAGTGCAAAACTCGTCGTAGTTTTAACATACACCGCATGACGTGACCATATGCACAGGCAAGAGCAAAATATTACGGGATCTCCGAGCGCCTGCCAAACTGCATTCTTGTGTCATGGGAGAAGCGCCTGGTGTCAAGACGCAAAGCTCTGAGCTTGCGCACCCTTTCGTTGCTCTGGCGTTTGTCTATACGCCCATATCCGGCTAGCTCTCTGTCATAATCGCGACGAGTGCAAAAGATAACGCTACGAGCGTAGTGTCTGTGTCGGCCATGGTGACGTGCGACAGTGCGCCGCACGGATGGAGCTTGTCCACCTGATGTCTACTTCTACTTCAGATGATGAAATATGAAAGGGTGACCGACAGATCATTCCGATGCTGAGGTCCCTAGTGAATGTCATGAAAGAACTGTACTGACAAGTGTCACTACTAGAACCGCTCGAAGTAGCCTGCAAGTGCTGGACGCGCTGAGCTCAGTCTCAGCAACCCTCGAGTAGAGCCATGGCTGACAATCATTCATCGTTCCGCAAAGAGGTCACGAAGCATTGATTATCCAGTGGAATGCCAGATGACTATCATTTCTGATGCCTGATTTGCGTCAGTATGTATATTCTAACCGCTTTACAGACATCGTAATCAGTGAATCGAAATTATAATATGAAACCCAATTTGGCTATCTGGTTACGATTCAAGCATGTCATAAACCTACAGCGACAGCAGCAAGGTGGATGTTCATTCGCCAGGAGCTTACCTGTGTCTTTCAGCTTGTGCCGCCTCATGATGAGAACAAGTATGTTTGCATGACTCTTAAGAAGAAAAGGCTTGATTTTACACCAGGTGGGTACCTACTTATCCCCCTCACCCCGGTTTGATAGCAAGAGACTACAAGACTACTTAACAGCAACCCCTGGCCCATGGTTTACCTAGGAGACCTTAACGTCCACCACACTATTTGGGGAAGCTTCAAAATAAACGCAACGAGCCCGCGACTGGCTTCATTTGTATCTGATCATGGACTGTTTCTGCTTAATGATGGGAGACCTATCTTTCTACTAGGCTCATCGCACAGCAGCTGCTTGGGCTTGTCGTTCGTGCCATGTCGCTTCGCTACTCGTGTTGGGTGGTTTTTAGTCGCAGACTCGTGGGAATGATCATATGCCCCGGTACCTAAAGATGAAAGCTTTGGCCAGCTGTCATTCGATAAACACAGTCAGCGAGGTCTTCATTCAAGACTAGCATGGAAGAAACTTTTCCCAAAGCTAGGTCTCCCTTCTGGCTTTCAGCAAGCGGTCAAGGAAGCAACGCAGATTGCGATGTGCACGCTGACATACTCTCCAGTGTTGTCGCAATCAGACGTTGAAATGAAGAGTATAAGTGCGATATGTCGGTGCGGAGCGAAGATATATACCGACGCACAAATTCCATCCATGAACTAAGGATAACCAGACGCACGCATAAGAAGATCCAGCGCCGACTGGGCAAATTGGAGTCTCAACGGTGGGCCATATTTTGTCAATCCTTAGACCCCCGAAAACCTCTTTATCATATATGGAGAACCACCTGAGGCCTACGTCTATTTCTTGAATATGCGTGCCATTCAAAGCCCTGGCGCTTTTCCATTGTTGTGAGGACATTAATGCAGCGGAAGATTTCTGTAGGAGGATTGTAGGTCGATCAACGTACACATGCTCCCTTGGTATACTGGTAGCGTCATGGCGCATTTCACCACCTTCACGACCTGCCTTTCACCATCGAGAAGCTCGATGCGGCTTTTACACTGTGTAATCGGTGGTCGTCGCCTGGACCAGACGACATACCGTACGGCATCTTGTGCCACCTGGGTAAGCGAGTACGAAATGCATTGCTGGATATATTCAATGAATCCTGGCGGGGTGAAAACGTTCCTCGAGAATGAATACAAGCCGTCTGGTACTCCTCCTCAAATCTGGCAAGTCTACACTAGAGCTCATGTCATACCGCCCAATCGCACTGGCAAGTTGAGTAGGGAAGGTGATGGAGCGTAGGATACTTGTCATATTGGAGTGGTACAGTCCCTGCGGAAATAATATTAGCACACGTGACTGGTGGCCGGAGCGGCAAATCGCGACACGCGGCGCTGCTGTCGCCGAGCGCGCCGATAGCGAGAGTGCAAGGCACATTCCATTTTCCAAAGCAGGAGTGGCCGCCAGAAACCGACCGACCTTAAAGCCCGCGTTGCGAAAGCTATCATATGCCTCACTTTTCGGTCAAGCTATGCGCCAACGAGGCTGCGTGCGTGAGCCCATAGATTTTTTATGCGCGGGCGTTATCAGCCATGGTAGTTTCTTATCGAAGCCGCCTGGAGGCTTACGAAGCTGCCATGAAGGAACCCATCCCGCTATCGAGGCTCGATGCCGCAACAAAGCTTCGCATACTCGCGCGTGATGTCACACAATCCATGAGGAACACGCAAGGTTTCTGGCATACTCGTGTGAACCGCCTGGACCCGTCCCTCGGACTCCGCATTCCACCTGGACTTTCCCGAATCTAGACAACTGTTCCCTGCCGACTGTGCTTTGGAGTATCGATTACGAATGCATTTGCTTGCCGCATCGAAATGGGTGACACTGCTGCCTGTGACAGTTGCGGCAGCGCGGAAACCACCGAACATTTCTTCTGTTATAGCTCCCAGCTAGAGACTGTCGCTGGTCACGGCGTTGGCACGCCTCGACAACCAGCCGCTTTCTGAGCAGACGATCTTTGAATGCCGGCTGATACGGCCTTCACAGCAGAAGGCAACGAAGGTGCTGCAGTTCTTTCGGTCAAGAGACCTATAGTTCAACGACTGGCACTCCTGCGTTCTTTTGTAAGTGTTCCTGTCTTCTTTTTCTGTTCCTCTCTTTCTATGTGCGTGCTTTCTGTCTCGCCTTACTCCTTCACCACTGCAGAGTAGCAAACTGCATATCTATCTGGCGGTTAACATACCCGCATTTCGCATCACATTTATCTCTTCAAACGATGCTGGGACCAGCAAAATGCTTCGCATAACATCGATTCCCACAGTGGGTGGGATCTGCTTCACCTTATTTTGCATTCGAATAGTTATGGCAGCGTTCATTTTCGCTGCTCCTGTTATCAGTTTTTAGTGCAATGTCCTAAAAACATGTTGCTCGAAAGCGCATGCGTTCCGTTCAAAGTGTGAGGACGTTAACTGATGGCTCACTTGTAACGCGAGCTGCTTCTTTTAGTTTCTGTATGGGTGCGCAGTTCAAGTGTTCATGTTTCTAGCGAAAGACAGTGTACATTGATTTGCGGCCATGGACACTTACACCCCGCCGTACCTGGAAAAAAGCATGATAGAGCGAACAAAAGCGGCTCATTTCTATAGCTTATAGAACCGCAGTAAAAATGGCAAAGGTTAGCTTAGTGTTTACGTAAAAATGAAAGGTTGTAAACCTATGCGGTCGTCTCGGGCGCCGTCCGATCGGTACTACAGGGCTAAGCTGCACTGCTCGTTTACATTGGCTGCTCGATTGCACCCATTGCCACATCTCGACTGCGCGAAATAAACGCCACCGCCCACACCTGACTCGCGACAAACTTAAAGAAGCCTCTCCTGCGATGTGCCATGGCTATGCCAGAGCTTCAGCTTCATCGTCTCTACGGGACTTTCGGAACTGCGTCCTTATTTTATGGCTGCACTACCCTCGATGTGCACAGAGGTATGTGGTAGCTATAGCGCGGGCACCGACGCTCGGACATATAAACACACATTTTCACATCGAAAAAAAAAAGGGGGGGGGGAAACCGTAGAGTCACTACACGTCCGTTTCCTTCTACACCGCTGTCGTCGGCGGCGATGGCTGACAAGGAAAAGGGCCTCCTTGTTTGTAGAAAATCTTTCCTGGCTTCCCACCTCCTTTCCACCTACTGTCTGCGCAGGCGTGCCTGGCTTTCAATCGACAACCACGCTAGCCGGAGCGGTCGCGTTCGGCTTCTTTTCCTCCTTTCTCTCTAGCGGGGTTCGGCAAAGCCGCCGGAACGAGAACGTAATGCCCGGCATTTCCACCGCGCTGCGCGCGAGAGTCTTTCGTCGTCTTCGTCGACGGCCGGCCGTTGGGTCAACATTTGCGCCGGCCCTACCGCTCATGACATTCCGCGGCCCCCGCAGCAGGCTCGGCTAGGCTTGGCTCTCGCGGAGGCGGAGTGCGCGATGACGGCGATGACGATGCGGTCACCGATTTCTATGGGAGCGGGCGTGTTTGTGTATAGCGTTCATCTCTTACCGCGCGACTCGTGGCTTGTTTGTGTTCTTGCTCCCCGCCTCCCTCTTGTACCACTTTCTTTCGGTCCATCGTTGCCGCTGTCTTTCGATTACTCGCTTCCATTTTGTGTCAGTGATAACGTCGTAACCCTCCTTACTTTTGTCTTCACGTCTTTTTCTCTCCCGTGCCTCTCGCCGCTACGAGTTGGTTGGGGCCTAATCCGGGCGCGAGACCAATTGCCACGCTGGTCTTCCTTTCCTTGTTGCGACTACCGCTAACGCCCGCGACGGAGTGTTATTGGGAGCAATACAAGCTAACTGTTCCTTGGACAAGTGGATCCTTTCTTGCGTCACGATCTCGCGCGTTGTTTATACACGCCTCCCGGCGTAGAATTAGTCGGTGCAGTCGCGTAGGCGGCTTACGCAGTCGAGGCGCTGACGAGTTCGTCGTCTTTCGCTTGCCCGAGTGGTCTATCGACCCCGCAGCGGATGAGAAGCACTTATTCTGTGCCAACAAGTATACGGCGGGCTTATTGCACACATTTGCTAGCTTCCATTCCTTGAAATGCGCAAGGCTGTAGATTGTTCTAGATTGCTCCACTCGACTTCCTCTTGAAGCTCTGAGAATAAAGGAAACGCTTCAAATGCTATACAGCGCACATCAGATTGTTTTCAGCGTGTCACCGAGGCATTTTTCTGAGTTCGTCTCAATTGTCAACTCTGCACGGCTGTTGTGTATGTCGTGCACCTCAGTGTCGCATAAAAATTTAACGTAGTACTACTGTGTGCACATGTCAGGTTTCGTTCGTGACTTACCTCGTGACGTGAAGTCTCGTGAACCTCGCGAAGCAACTAACGTGAATAGCTTATAAAGCCCTCTTTTGTTCATACTGCAATTTATTTGCAAAGCTTTCAATCATCTGACCCCTTTCTCCCAATTTCTTTTTCCTGCGCCGGCACCCACCTTCGCCGTTTTCAGACAGCCCAGTTCAGAGCGTGACCACAAGAGCGGCCTCTCAGTAACACTGGTCGGTACTGAGTAGTCCTCAATCATAATAGTCGTCGTTATGACCAATAACACGCACACGCCAGCGTACACAGCATAATCGGTATGTATTATCATCGAGCTACTACAGGTATATATACAAGGTTTCATCGAGCTACGTGACATACGTCGAACTGACGATGCAGCTACATACAGCATCCCTAAATCGTTGTCAAGAAAACCAGTGACGTCGCACTAAAGAACCGCGCGTCCGTTCGAGCATTGGTTGCGGCGCTTTTTATGTACAGTCATTTTAAAGGCTCTGTCCTAAACGAGCAGGTATTGTCGTAAAATTCATGGAACACACAAATCTGAAATGCGAGTACATCGTTTATGACTTTCTGCTAGCGTTCTGCGTATAGAATCGGTACAGCAAGTGTGCTGTATAACATCGTAACTAAAGAATCTTCTAGAGAACGACTTCATCGGCATAGACTGGGAGATTACTTCCTAAATTTTTATACGTTTCTTCAGGCGAAAAATATTTCTCACCAGCGGAGAAAAGGAGAACGACAGCTTTCTTTTTCTTCGCTTAAATTTTTGTGCCTGTACCATGATATTTGATACGTCATGCGCATCCAGGTATATATAATGCGAGAAAATCCCAGGAAAATGGCCAGGTCGAGCGCTTTTTTTTTTTTTCACAATGTGAATTTGTTTTCTTATGACCAATGTAATTAACTCAACTCACCAAAATGCTCTCGACACCTCCAACGTCATACGCAATGGTCCGAGAATTATGAGAGGGCGAGAAACAATCTAATCCTAGAAATTTTGTCTATTCATCGAGCTGGACTTGTTACTTATCTTTAATCTCCCTGTAATATCACTCACTTCTGTCTTTACTTCTGTATTAGTATATTATGTCGGAACGCTGCACTATACGGTCAATTGGACCAGTAATAGCGACACTATATCAAATAGGGTCTCTACTAATACTGCTATTTGAAATTTAGAGCCGCTCTCTCATAGACGATCTGGCTAACCCTCGGAAAAAGAGCGTCAAACGATGTACTCACATTCGAAAGTATGACAATGTTGGTCTTTCGCCGTGAGGGCAAAGGATGCTGTCGTAACGTTTTCTCGCACACAAAACGAACGTCCGCGTAGATTGACTGTCGTCACTGACAGGCGTATTCGCCAGCGTCATTAATACTTGCTGAAAGTTAATGCAGGTTGACGCCTACGGCACTTACACTGTAAACGCGCAAAGTTCACTGGGGAGCAGTTTGATTTTGTCTACCCCGGAGCTCCATAGCTCTTCCGTGGTTTGTGAGAGAACACGGTCTATGATTATCACACATCATTGATCACCACTGGTGCAACGTTCGGAGGGCCGATGTGAAGCTGGAAGAGGAAAAAAAAAAAAAGAAAAGCTTTGGCACTGCCATTCGACTTGGAATTTCGAGCACCTTGTACGTATACGCCGCTTGTTAGTTGAGAAAAACGTCGAGTTGAGAAACCATGCCTGCAACGCCATTTAGGTAGTTCGCGTCGACAGAAGATCAACTCCGCACTTCCAGCGCACATACCTCACACAGGTACAGTTAGGTTTTGCCCCTGTCAGACACAATAGCGCAGTGTTCTTTGTCGCTTTCGTTGCCGCGTTCTGTTTGTTTCGCCCTATATATGACTGAACTGCACCCTCATAAGGTCAGCAGAATCTTTCCTTGTAGTGAGGTTGCAGAGCACCTGCTTCTGGTAAGAAATCTGTCCTTCCGAAAAAGTCAGCAGACTGCACGAAGGCGGTAGCACATTCATGGTGACAGTTTCTTCTAGCCGACACCGACGAAGTAAGCGACATAACTATTTCTGCTTTTGGAAGTGGTCTCCTTCACAAGCCAAAGATTTGCAGTTTCAGCCTGGCTTCCTAGCAGTCTTGGTCGACGCGCCACCTCGCGCCATCTACTATTAAAGCAAGGATATGCCTTCAGTGAGAAGGTGATTACGAGTTACCACGATGCTTATTCATCCCGACTGCATCGAAGGTTTCTTCACATCGCATGTCTTCAGAGCACTATGTCGCAGAGGTCTTCATCTTGAGGCAGTTCCTCTGGCGCTCCTTGCCTGAGCGGTTGAGGTCTCGTTCCGGAAGCGGCGGCGAAGTCCTGGTCCTCTTCTTCGTCCTCCTCCTCCTCTTCTTCGTCCTCGCTGAAGTTGCAGTCGTCGTCGTCGGTGGCGACCTCTCTCTTGACGGTCGCCTGGGACGCCTCGTGAGTCCGCTGGGGTCACGAGGCGTCCCAGAGATCCAGTCACCAGGTGCGTCCCTGCAGCTGCAGGTAGGACGGGCACATGGAGGTCATCGCGGCTCCCGGCATGCCTCCGGCTCCGGTAGCCGCTGCGTTGCCCACCATGCTGCCCGGATTCAGGTCGACCGCTTGGCCGTACGATGTCATGCCTGCGTAACAGATCGGTAAACTCGTTGAGAGACATCCCAACACCTTCAAAGGCACAAAAAAAATTGGAACAGTGTCTTGACGCACCCTATCGTGCGAGAGAGACAAGTGTAGTTATTCTGATAGAAGAGATCATAAATAATTCTGTTCTATGAACTTGTTCTCATATATGACATTATGGCTTAATGCTGAAACAGTGCGCGGCTTTCAAGAAATGACCTAAGCAACCAGCGGAAGTGACTGAACAATATTTGGAACGCGTTGCCGTACTTCGGTTGGGCATCTGGCGTGCTACTAACTTACTAACTTCCTGTGGCCTTTTCAGCTTATTCCAGCTTCGTTGGCACCTCCGTCGCCCGACTTTTCCTTCTATCCCCCTTTCCCCTGACCAGGCGCAGTGTAGCGAACAGCACATTCGCATCTTGTCAGCCTCCCTGACACTCTGTCACTGTGGTATGAGATCTAGCGCTTAACGTGACCTCGGATCTCATTGAAAAGCGCACTACGAGAGATGCAAGCTTCGTGTTGTAACGTGTTCGACTAACGACATTCAGCTGCATTTTTTCAACATCAACGTGACTCATAGTGGAATATTAGGTGAAACCTTACAAGCAAAAGTCAATTTCTCGCAACTCTTATTCCTATCCTATATAAGGATGCAACGAAGCATCAGGTTGGCCACCCTATGTTTCCGTGGAAGTACACGCTATCTTGATTTTCACGCCTCCTCGGTCTCCTCATCACTTATACGGTAAAGGGCGTACAGTACTCACCGTTGATGTTTAGAGGGCTGGAACTACTGGGAGGCGCCCCGCACATGACCCTAGCGCCGGTCGAGCTGTCCACCAGGCACGACCTGTGGTGGTGGTGCTGGTGGTGGTGGAGGCCTCCTGCGCCAATGCCGTTGCCGCTCCTTTGCGAGGAAGAGGACGAGGACTGGTGGTGCGAGGCGCCCACTCCGCCCACCGAGGAGCCAGTAGAGGAGAGCAGGTCCCCGACGGCGTCCTCCTCTCCCGAGGAATTGCCGCATGGCTTGCCGTCCTTCACCAGTACCGGCACGGCTACCTGAAGAGTCGGGTACGGTGAACGGGGAACAGATTATTTATAACTGAACTGAGCGGAAGCAAGCGATACGTTGGTTTAAAAATCGCGGAGCAGAGGCCGTGTTATGTAACGATTATTTCTTGCCTTTCTTCAGTATAGCCTACACTCGCTGCGACTGGTGATACAAAATCAATAGCATCGAAGGAAAGAAATCCCCACATGGTACAGACCGAGAGTACATTCCGCGGTATTTCACTTTCGAAAGGAATAGACAATTTGACAGCTCTGAAATAGCGGGGCTTCCATGTGCGTCTTTGCAGCAAATATACTGTTTCTTGAGGAACCAAGGGGAGTACGAAGGGAGGTCCCACGTCTACCACTCGCATTTCTGCGAGGTATTGGTTCGACGGACAACTGATAAACGGTGTGTGTAAACTGGGACGATACCATAAGACTGAGCAGCTGCCGGCTCAGAAACGGAATAAGCGGTCTGAGATATGAGAAGGTATGATATAACCCACGAGAGGACGAAACAGACTCGGACGGCCATGCCAGTCCCCGCTTGAAGCGACGTCAACACAAGCCCTGCAATTCAGCACCAGTTTGTTCTTTAGGAGCTGTTAGGTCAGTCAGTCGCTTTGTGCAAAAGTTTCGCGGCAAGATAACTGTGCAAGACAGCGACACGGACATTTGCTTGAAGACGAGCCACGCTCTGCTCAGGATTAGTGCACTTCCTGGTCTCAGTAGCATAATTTATATCGCAAGTCACTCGGAACGATCCACATATAAGGACGTCAAGTTCTGGCCCAAGGTTAAAAAGAAGTATGAGGCTGACAGTAGGCTGTGACTCGACGAGCCTAAATCTGAAACGACTCGGAGAAGTCGCTTGACGGTGCAACGTGTCAGTAGATTATTCTGCGTCTGTATTTGTCATTGCAGGTTACACTCGGACTTCGCTTTAACTGTTTCTGATGATAACGTTTCCTGCTTCGAAGCATCCGTGACCTGTGGGTTAGTGGTGGAAGAATTCAGAAATTGTGCGTGCGCATGCGCGTATGATGTATACCTTTCTGGGGGAGTGCGACCCCTGGTGCGCTCCTGACGCCGTGCCTGCGCTGACGCTGTTGGTACCGTGCTGCAGCTGCTGCTCGGCCATGGCCTTCTCCTTGGCCTGCCGCTTGCACTTGTAACGGTGGTTCTGGAACCAAATCTTCACCTGCCCGTAGAACAAGATGCGTTTGACTATATTGACGATGATGAGAAGAAAATTAATGTAAAGAGACCGCAAGGTTTTCCGCCACTTCGTAACGCTCGCCACAAAGAACTGCATTTCGAGGTCACACCGATGCCGTGACAGTGGGTTCGTAGTGTAGGTTATCCGTAGACCTCGGCCTTATGTTCTGAAGATTCAAAACTTTGCTGTACTGTAACCTACCTCACATTTTCGTTTAGACCTCGCCGGAACATGGCATGCTTATGGTGGTCGACAGTATAGCGATTCAGCGAAGACTTAACTTCAACAAGTGCGTGTGACCTTATCAGAACTAACGCTGAACTCGGTGCTCTAACCATATGACCATTTTTCGCCGCAAATTGAAACACGCACAAAAAGGAAGACACGTAGAGGACGACACGGGCGGCAATATGTCTATGTGTTTTCCTTTTGTGTGTGTTTTGATTTGCGGCAAGAAACATGTTTTTCAGCAGCACCAACTAGGCCAACAAGCCGTTCTTTTGAAACATTTGACCATTTTCGTTTAGCGCCTGGCCTTTCCACCTCTTTTCTTTGATCTGCGCCTGGGCTTACAATTGACCATGCAGCCTACATTCTAAGATTTCAGCAGTAAATGACGGGCTACTTAGACCAGTTATTTAAGGGCTATGCTGTCTTAACTTCAACTGCTTACAAAAATATTCCGCATTGCGCTCTTATGCAAACAGGTGCCATAGTTCGGCATTATAAGCGGGCCAATTATACATACTGTACATAAAAGCGCCTCTCCTGAAAATGCATCACTCGAATCCAGCATGTATCCAAGCTTTTTCGAGTCATATTGTTACGTAGGAAGACGCAGACGAAAAGCTATGTACAAATATATTTACAAGGAAAATACGCTGCGCTTGGCCAAGAGGCAACAGCCCGCGCTAGCTTCTAATCGTCGTCGTCGTCTTCACACTGCTGGCCTTTCGTGATCGCGCATATTGTGCCGTAGCACTACCCCCGGCTGCAAAAGCGCCGTCCCGGAGCGACTAAAGATCGGACTCGGAAGCAGTGTAGTAGGCCTTGAGCCTACTGACGTGTACGACATCACTAGATGCCACAGGAGAGGACGAGGTTGAGGCCACAGGAGCAATTTCGTAAGTCACAGGCGTCACCTGGCGCAGCACGCGGTAGGGCCCTGTGTATCGCGAAAGGAGCTTCTCTGAAAGTCCGACGTGACGAGAGGGCGACCACAGGAGCACGAGCGCACCAGGTGAAAACTGTACGTCACGATGGCGGGCGTTGTACTGACACTGCTGAGTGGTCTGTGAGGCCGTCAGTCGGGCACGGGCAAGCTGGCGTGCATGGTCAGCGAGGGCGATGGCGTCGCGCGCATACTCGCTTGTTGAGACCGCAGCAGGAGGAAGTGCCGTGTCTAGGGGCAAGGTAGGTTCGCGACCGTACAGTAGATAAAAGGGAGAAAATCCGGCGGTGTCGTGCCGGGAAGAATTGTACGCAAATGTTACGTAAGGAAGGGCAATGTCCCAGTCGTGGTGGTCCTTGGAAACGTACTTGGCCAGCATATCGGTAAGAGTACGGTTTAACCGCTCTGTCAGGCCATTGGTTTGAGGATGGTATGAAGTAGTCAGTTTGTGTTGAATGGAGCAGGAACGCACAATGTCAGCGATAACTTTCGAGAGGAAGTTTCGACCACGGTCAGTCAGCAGCTGTCGCGGGGCGCCATGAAGCAAGATAATGTCACGCAAGAGAAAGTCCGCGACGTCATTGGCGCAGCTGGTAGGGAGAGCCCGAGTGATAGCGTATCGGGTGGCGTAATCAGTCGCGACGGCTACCCATTTGTTCCCAGAAGATGACGTGGGAAAGGGACCGAGCAGGTCTAATCCAACACGAAAGAACGGTTCCACAGGGACGGTGATCGGCTGGAGATGACCGGCAGGTAGCACCTGAGGTGTCTTCCGACGCTGGCAGGGATCACAGGCAGCAACATAGCGTCGAACGGAGCGAGCGAGACCAGGCCAATAGAAGCGGCGGCGGACGCGGTCGTACGTGCGGGTTACCCCAAGATGTCCTGAAGTGGGTGCGTCATGCATCTCAAAGAGCACAGTCTGTCGTAGCTGTTTTGGCACGACAAGAAGAAGGTCAGAGCCGTCAGGGAGGAAGTTCCTTCGACACAGAATGCCACCCTGGAGGACATATCGGCGAACGGATGCGTCGGTAGGTGTAGAGCGCAGACGCTCGATAAGTGCTCGCAGCGATAGGTCTCGGTACTGCTCATCGGCGATGTTACCGAAGGCAGAGACAGAGAAAATGCCGTTGGCGCTACTACTGTCGGCGTCGTCAGGCTCGTCGACCGGGTAGCGAGACAGGCAGTCAGCGTCCTTGTGTAGTCGGCCAGATTTATAGGTGACAGTATACGAATATTCTTGGAGGCGTAAGGCCCAGCGACCAAGTCTTCCTGTAGGATCTTTCAGTGAGCATAACCAGCAAAGCGCGTGATGGTCTGTGACAACGGAAAAGGATCGGCCATATAAGTATGGGCGGAATTTCGCAACCGCCCAAACTAGGGCCAGACACTCACGCTCAGTGATGGAATAGTTGCGCTCCGCGGGTGAGAGGAGCCTGCTGGCGTAAGCGATAACACGGTCGTGGCCACGCTGGCGTTGTGCCAGTACTGCTCCAATTCCGTGACCGCTGGCATCAGTACGGACTTCGGTAGGCGCAGAAGGATCGAAATGGGCCAAAACGGGAGGCGTTGTGAGAATGTCGATTAGATGAGAGAATGCAGAGGCCTCGTTATCGCCCCACTGGAAAGGAGCGTCTTTTTTCAAAAGGTCGGTTAGTGGTCGTGCTATGGCGGCGAAATTTCTCACGAAACGGCGGAAGTACGAACAAAGGCCGATGAAGCTGCGCACATCCTTGACACACTTCGGAACAGGGAAGTGCGTAACAGCATGGATCTTGCCTGGGTCCGGTTGCACTCCGTTCGCGTCAACGAGATGTCCAAGGACGGTAATCTGGCGACGGCCGAATTGGCACTTCGATGCGTTGAGTTGCAGACCGGCTCGCCGAAAAACGTCCAGGACTGCTGAGAGGCGCTCGAGGTGCGTAGCGAACGTTGGGGAGAATACGATAACGTCGTCCAAGTAGCACAGGCACGTGGACCATTTGAAACCGTGAAGAAGGGAGTCCATCATGCGTTCAAAAGTGGCAGGGGCGTTACATAGACCGAACGGCATCACTTTGAATTGATAAAGACCGTCGGGTGTGACAAAAGCAGTCTTCTCGCGGTCGAGATCGTCCACGGCAATCTGCCAGTAGCCGGAGCGAAGGTCAATAGAAGAGAAATAGCGAGCACCGTGGAGGCAGTCAAGGGCGTCATCAATCCGAGGTAGGGGATACACGTCCTTTTTGGTAACCCTGTTAAGGTGCCGATAATCCACGCAAAAGCGCCATGAGCCATCCTTCTTTTTGACCAGTACTACAGGTGACGCCCATGGACTATATGATGGTTCAATAATGTTCTTGGCAAGCATTTTGCGAACTTCTGCGTGAATAACTTGACGCTCAGCTGGTGACACTCGATACGGGCGGCGATGAATAGGAGGGGCATCGCCGGTATTAATGCGATGTTTGACAGCTGTAGTTTGGGCTAAAGGACGATCGTTAAAGTCAAAAATATCGTGGTAGGAAAACAGAACGCGGTAGAGTTCACGAGCGTGCTCGGAGGGCAAGTCGGGGGCAATCATTTTCCGTAAGTCAGCGATGGTACAATTTGCCGACTGCGATGGTAGAGGAGTATCGGATGAAGTGTCGTCTACTGCAATGGATGCTACTGAGTGATCCTCGAATGAACAAAGCTGGGCCAAAGACATCCCACGTGGCAGCACTTGTGTCGTCAAGCCAAAGTTGACCACTGGCAGGCAGACGCAATTCGCCGTAATAGATAAAACTGTATGGGGTACTGTGATCCCATGTGTAAGGAGGACGTCTTGCATAGGAGCCGCGATGTAGTGACCGTCGGGGACTGGTGGGGATGACACTAGGTCAACGTAGGTCAGTGCCGAAGGTGGCAAGCGAACGAAGTCGGCGGAACTGAGGCGACTGGGGTGTGGTTCAGCAGGATCCAGAACAGGCAGGTCAAGGCGGAGAGTACTGGCGGAACAATCGATGAGAGCAGAATGTGCGGAAAGGAAGTCTAAGCCGAGGATGATGTCGTGGGGACAGTGGGCGATGACTGTGAATAGCACGATTGTTGAGCGATCGGCGAAGGAGACGCGGGCGGTACACATACCAATTACGGGGGCTGTTCCGCCATCGGCGACACGGACAACAGGCGTCGTGGCGGGCGTGATAATTTTCTTGAGCCGGTTACGAAGGTCAGCGCTCATTACGGACAAATGCGCCCCAGTGTCTATGAGAGCAGACACAGAAACACCGTCGACTTGCACGTCAAGAAGGTTCAGATGAGTGGGCAAAGTCAGTAGAGGATTTGGCGGCGTAGGGAGCAATGCAGCGTCACCTCGAGGCGCTGCATCGTCTAGTTTTCCGGCTGGGAGCGGCGTCCGAAAGGAGTCGGCGAATAGGAGCGACGGGGCTGGGGAGAGCGAGATTGTCGTCGTTGGGGCGAAGGCGAACGAGAATAGGGGCGGTTCGTTGCAGGAGAATCAGTGGCGGCATTATCGGAGCGTGCGGCATAGGGACGAGAAGGGCCACCTGAGGGGCGAGAGTAGGCAGTATAAGTAGGCCGGCTCGGGGAACTCCAGCGACTACGACAGTGCCGAGAAATGTGCCCGATTCGATGGCAGTGGAAACAAATAGGCTTGTCGTCAGCAGTGCGCCATTCAGATGGGTTGCGGAAACGTGGTGGGTAAGAAGATGCGGGACGGGGCGAAATCGAAGAAGCCGGGCGGGTATTAGGGCGATGGGCCGAGCAGATGGTGTGAAGACCCATGTTTTCAAACTCCTGGCGGACAACTGCCTGGATCAGTGAGACCGTGACTGCAGATGTGTTGGTGGCACTGGAGTCGAAGGCAGCCGGATAGGCGGCCTCGATCTCACGCCGGACGATCCTGGTAACATCGGCAGTGTTGTTGGGACGAGGAGCGTCGGCACAGGAAGATGTCGCTGGGGTGTTGGGCAGACGGGCAAACTGCTGGTCTTTCGTGATCGCGCATATTGTGCCGTAGCAATATTTCTCCATCTTCTTTGTCGCTCTCAAGCGCGTGGCATTGTTAGCGTAAAGTCTATCCCAAGTTCTCTCATCGCGTTTCTTGTTCCTATTTATTGTGACCACTTCTCCACTTTCATACATGTACCAATATACCGCTGCTCACTGCAGGTGGCGAGAAAATTTGAAATCACTCTTCCAGCCGTATAACCTTTAAAACCTGACCACTGAAATCGTCGGACCGAAAGTAGCAGGATGGGTTTTAGTCTATACCACGTTTGATGATCAGCGCACACCGAAACAACTGCTTCCATTTTTATGGGTTACAGTAATGCATACCTGAGTGGGTGTTAGGTGTATGAGACTAGCCAGGTGCTCCCTTTCAGGAGCTGACAGGTACTTCTGCTGCTTGAACCGTCGTTCCAATTCGTACACCTGCGCCTGCGAATGGAAGGAAATTATGTTGAACGTGCATATTTCATCCCGAACCACGCGCCAGAATTGCAGTGGCTTCTATTTTATTGCGATAGCAATTATTTGGACACTCCCGGCGCATTTCTGCCGTCGCCGTCGCCGTGAGGTTCCGTATAAAATCCAAACGCGATAAATTCGTCGCTGTTTGCTGTTTGTGTGCTGTTTGTGCGAGTGAAAGCGTGCCGGGGTGAGCAGGCGATCGCAGCTCAATCTCGCGCACGTAAGCGAGGGAAGCGGGGAGGAAGCGGGGAGGAAGCGCGCCGTCTTCCGTCGCGCGCAAGGATCCGAGGGGAGGGAGCGCGGCCGCGCGCGCCCGCCCGGGCCGCTGTATATGGAAAGCCATCTGCGACGGGGACAGAGTCCGGCCGCGCGCTGTGTTTCCGCGGCTTAGTTCGCGTTGATGCGAGACGCAGCACGACGGTTAATTCGCTCTCCGCTGCTGCCGCGCTTCCTCGCTCCAGCATTTTGACAGCGAGTTTCCGTGGTCATTGAGTGATATGTGTTCATATTTGCGCGTGCGCGCGTGATACCACGCATATTAATTTAGTTAGGCATACTATATTTACAAGTTTCTACGGTCGATAAAACCACTATCCTTATTTCGTACAGCTAGTTGTCCAGTAATTTGCTATCGCAATCAATGCTTCGCCTTTCGGGCGAAAACTGCGACTTTTTTCTGGGTTCAGAACGTTGTTCCGAAGGAATAAACCACCTTCCTATATTGAAATTTGAACCATTTCTTCACTGTATAGTATTCAACCAGTGGCTCCACGAAAGCGCGCGAGCGAATTAAGTAGATGTAGCACCTTGTGCGAGCTAGGCACAAAGTGAGTGAATTATTCCCACTTCAAGCATATGAATGTTGCAAACTTCTTTCTTGAACAACATGCCACACCCGCACAGTAACGAAGATTATCAACAATCTTCGTCATTTCTGTCTAGAACGATGGAACGCTGCGCTGCTAAACGAAGAATCAATAGTTTTAAGGCGGAATTTGAATTTCAGAGACAGTGCCAGAGCTCAAGGAAACGTACGCGAACCGACAAATCACATAATCTTCAGTACTGTATTTTGAATCTATAGAATGCTGTAAGATTATGCTTTATTTTGTTCAGAGCACTAGGCTATACAGCGCTCTCTACAATCTCGACGAAGCCTGTACCTTCTCTCTCAAATGTTCCTCGAATCCCGGGAAAGGCGTGCTGACAGCTTGGCGGGCACGGACGTAGGCTATATGAGTCTCAGAGTTCAAGTCGCAGCCAGTCAGGGCAACGACGCTAAGACGCACAGCGGGCGCACTCCAGTTTAACATGCGGTTTACGGTGGCTTTCGTTGCTATTGAACAAACGGCACTTTAAGAACTCTAAATGTACCATCATCTGTCGTTCACATGTAACTTCATTTTGTGTTCAACTCTACAGGTATGCACTCTGACTAAACAGCCTTTTGCGATCCCTGTTCAAATGAAATCAGTGTGCATGCGCATACTGAGCGGAGACCGTGTGTTGGAGCTTAGAAAATTAGAAACTTGAACATTCTATAGATGAGTACCATACACAACGCATAAGTTCCATCCCTTAATGATCTGCTCTGACTACGGGCTGTGTCACATGCCTTCGACTAAAATACACCCGCAACTACTCAATCCGCATGCGGCAGACTGTACCCCAAATCAGTAACTTCTTTATTCAATACACTGACATCCCTCCTTTATATATAAGCGATATAACAAGGATTGACCGCTAGCGCAGAAGCCACATGATACGAAAGTAACAAAATTAAGTGAATTGACGCTGCCCCATGCGTTCTTGCTCATATACTGAATCTTTAGACTGCTGCGGCGGCTCTTATGGGGTTCTGCTGCTGGTCACGAGGTCGTGGGTTCGATTGCCTGTTGTGGTGGCCGTGTACCGAGAGAGATGCATGTGCAGGGACGCTCGTGTGCCAAGCTTTAGGATGCACGTTGAGGAGGCCCAGGGTGGTCAACACTAGTCCTCACCCCTCCATTATATACCTTGCATGACATTGTCAATCTGTATGCTTGTTACGCTAAGCTCAATCAACCAATCATACAGTACCCGAAGACCTCTGTGATAGCGGAACGCTCATGTGCTAAGCTTTAAGATGCACCTTAGAGGGCCACACAGGTCAAGAACCTGCGAACGGCGGCTGTGGCGTATTTCGGGGCCGTTTGACTCCACCGCTGAATCACTGAACATTGTGGTGATATACATAGCGTGCCACTGGTAAACAGGAAGGTTCCACAGAAGTTAGCTTACCTGCGTGAAGAGCACGCGCCTCTTTCGGCGCTGGCCCAGGGGAAACTGCATGCCTGCGGCCGCGGCTGCGGCTGCACAGGCGGCGGCCGCAGCAGCCGCCGCGGCTGACTTGCCCATCGAGTCCGCGCCCGAGCCCGGTCCTCCGCAGGCCGCGCTCAGCGCCGGGCCCAGCTGGGCTCCGGCACCGGCACCCCCTGGGCCGCCCATGAGCCGCGAGACTGCAGCAACAGTGGCAACGGGTTAGCAATGACACATCCACGGATGTACCGAATATCTTCTACTGGATATCGAAGTGAACGAGGAAGTGAGAGAGCGAATGAATGAGTGAGTTGAGTGAGTGAGGGAGTTAGTGAGTGAAAGAGTAAGTCGGTGGAGTAAGCGAACGAGTGAGGGAGAAACTGAATGAGTGAGAGATAGAGATAGTGTGATTGTGAACAGGAAGAGGCGCTATTTTCTGCAGCCCTCAGCACCTAAAAAGGTGAGTGGGTGAGTGGGTGAGTGGGTGAGTGAGTGAGTGAGTGAGTGAGTGAGTGAGTGAGTGAGTGAGTGAGTGAGTGAGTGAGTGAGTGAGTGAGTGAGTGAAAGAGAAGGTGAGCCACTCAGTGAACGAGAGCGCGGGAGTGAGTGCAGGGGTGAGTGAGCGAGTGAGGGAGACATTGAGTGAGTGAATCAGTAAGTGAGTAAGTGAGAGGGGGAGGAAAACTTGAGTAGGGGAGGGAGTGGGTGAGAGAGCAAGTGAGAGATAGAAGTTGAGTGAGTGAGGGAGGGAGTGGGCGAGTGAGGTAGTGAATAAATGAATAAATAAGTGAGCAAGCGAGTGAGTGAGCGAGCGAGGGATCTGTGTTACCTTTATGACAAAAAAAAACAAGGAAATTTAGCCGTTCTTTTATGTGCATGTTGGATTGTACGAGTTGCAAATGTATATGATACGGGCAGACCTAAGAAAAAGCTCTCCTTTCGTATTTCTCTTGAGGCTGACACCAATTAAGCCATGTTGTTGAGGACATCAGCGCTTACACTATTACAGCATCCACATAGGTATGGTCAAGGTATGCCTTGTTTGGACTTTCCCAAACGTGAAATCATGCCTCATCTCTCGTCAAGCCTTCAGAGAGAGAACGCTGGCAATGTCTTTGCGAATTCCTTTTATGATTAGTTCTACGCACCAGATCATGTAAGAGGTCATACATAGCGAACTTGTTCTGGAAAGACTTCGCTCTATGGCGGTTTCAGGGGAGTATACGGTCACATGACGGACTTAGTCCGCCCATCCCCTCACCAAATTTAAAGCCCTACATGAAACATCGGTAAGACTATCCTCAAGGTGGATGGTCGCAGTCAAAAAGGCTGGAAACGTGACACGGGAAGGAATACAAGGCTCTATGCAACAGATAAATCTGCTTGCAAGCCTATCAAATTGAAAATTTTGTTTTCAACGATTTTGAAAATTCACGCACGTACACACCCCTCGCCCTCCCCCCCCCCCCCCCCCACATGCATGAAATATTGTTACGGAAGGATGAAAGAAGACACAGGAAGAAGATCGCGAGACGCTAGCAGCTGCGTGTTGTTGGTGGTCAGCCAGCTTATCTACTCTGACTCATCCTGTATATATATTGTAAATACAGTCTTTATATACTCCCAACGGCCCCGTAACATATTGGTGGAGGTGCGGGGTACCACGGCTGGAAACGGAGCTCCGCAGTGGTCGTCGCATCACCGTCCGCACAATGAATGACGGTGAGCACGCGGAATCAACGTCGTTGTCGCCTCCCACATCACCTTCGCCACATATACGTCGCTGTCGCCTTCGGTTGTGCGACCCAAGGATCCTGGAATTTTCTGCGGGACCGATGGCGACGACGTTGAAGAGTGAGTGGCTATGTACGAACGCGTGAGTGGAATCAGCAGATAGGACCCTACGCTTATGCTAGCTAACCTGTTGTTCTACCTACGAGGCACGGCAAAGGTGTAGTACAAAAACCTCGAAGAGGTGCTAACCAGCTGGGACCAATGCAAAGAGAAGTTGACAGAGTTGTTTGGCAAACCAGCCGGTCGTAAAATTGCCGCAAAGCAGGAACTGGCCTCCCGTGCCCAATCCTCCGCGGAGTCCTATGTCTCGTACATCCAGGACGTGCTGGCATTTTGTCATAAAGCCCATCGTGAGATGACAGAAGCCGGAAAGGTCGGGCACGTGCTTAAGGGCATTGCTGACAAGACCTTTAATCTGCTCATGTGCAAAAGTTGTTCTACAGTTGATGTCATCATGAAAGAGTGCCGACAATTCGAGCAGGCAAAAAGCCGACGCGTCTTACAATCATTCGCCAGACTTTCCAATACTGCCGCAACGTCGATGTGTGAAGATCAACTCGCACAGCAGCATGCGCCGCCATCAGAGGACGTGGTGCGAATGGTTCGACGTGAACTGGATGCGATGGCACCCGCAGCTTTCTGTTCGCGTAGCCCAGATGCTACCACTTTTTCGGTTGCAGCCCTCAGAGGTGATGCTTCATTGCCTACTGCAGCAGCAAATCGTCGGTCTGTTCCCACAATGAGAAATGCAAAAGGCGTTAAAATAGCCGGCGTACCTGTCCAAGCACTCGTCGACACTGGAGTCCACGTACCTGTGATGAGTGCTAGCCTACGTCGACGTTTAAAGAACGTCCTCACCCCAGCAGCTGCCCGAGTGCTTCGTGTGGCCGACGGCGGCGTGCTGGTTGTTCTTGGAATGCGTACTGCGCGTTTAAGTATAGCCGGCCGCCCTAATTCTCTTCTCTTTGCTGTGATCGACAACTGCCCTCACCACGTTATCCTTGGATTGAACTTTTTATCCGCTCATTCTGCTCTCATCGACTGCGCGACCGGCGTTCTTCAGTTAGAACTAGTTGCCTCAAATCGCCAATGCTCCGAGCACCGCCCCACCGCACTTGTGCTCGCTTCACGACATGCGTCTGTCACCCGAGACAGTTACTTGCGTCACTTTGACCTCTCAGCCACAGGCTTCTGACGGCGAATATGTGCTTCGCCCCATCATCGACGTGCTTTTGAACCGTAACGTTGCTGTTCCTCATACATTGCTCACGGTTACCAATAACGACGTCGTTCTACCGCTTCTGAATTTCAGCCTGAGCCCTCAAGTGATTCCGGCCAGCATGTTCTTGTCTGGTGTTTCTAGTGGTTCTGAATTTGACATTGAGAGACTGAATGCCGAGAGTGGTTTATTAGCGCCACTTGCAGCTCACAGCTCTGGTTCTTTAATGGATGACCTCGCGAAAATGATTGCACCTGACCTCATGTCGGCACAGGCCACGGACATGCGTCTCCTGCTTGAAACGTACAGTGACAATCGTTGATTTCGGCGACAGGCCTTTTTGCCAAACATCTATTTTCCACCACCGTATAAACACTGGAGACAGGAATCCTATTCGTCGGCGTCCCTATCGTGTATAGCATGCTGAACGCCGAGTCATCCAATCAGAAGAGGACAAAATGCTCCTAAAAGGGGTCATCGAGCCATCAGCCAGCCCTAGGGCTTCGCCTGTCGTCCTTGTGAAAAAGAAAGTTGGTACCTGGCGTCTTTGCGTCAACTATCGCCACTTAAACAAGATCATGCGAAAAGACGTTTACCCATTTCCACGCATCGATGACGCCTTAGACTGCTCGGAGTTCCGCACGGAGTTAAATACTTCTCGTACATCGATCTTCGATCCGGCTACTGGCAGATTTCACTTGAATAAATGCACCACGAGAAGACGACCTTCATCATGCCGGATGGCTTATATCAGTTCAAAGTCATACCCTTTGGCCTATGCAATGCTCCTGCGACATTTGAACGTATGATGGACTCTCTTCTTCGAGGCTACAAATTGACCACCTGTCTTTGTTACCTTGACGACGTTATTATTTTTTCTCCCACGTTCGGCAGCCACATTACCCGACTCGCTGCCATTCTTGCGGTCTTCCGAAAAGCCGGCCTCCAAATGAACTCCACGAAGTGTGAATTCGGGCGCCGTCAGATTACCGTGTTGGGACACCTCGCTGAAGTATGTGATCTACGAGTATAGAGAAATTATGTATTGTGTTGCGCTCCGGTGTATAATCAGAGCGTGCCGTTCAATTTTTTTATGCGGGGTGAAACAGCTTGATTTAGTTTAGACATTTACGAATATGTGAAGTTTCACCGCATCTATTCCTCTTTTCTCTCTTTTTTTTTTTTTTTGCTTTATATCGCAGATGCGCTCCGGTGAACTTCAGCCGGTTGAAGGATTGCCTCTATATATATGGGACAAGTGAAATACGCATATCGAACCACGGTGCTGCTTCACTCGTCGACCGCGTTTGGGCCCAAAGAATCTGAAACTGAGGTCTCGCCTCTTAGATTAGCGCTGTGATTTGACCATGCGTCCCGCTTTCTTTGTCTTTTCTTCGAGACGTTGCAGCGGACTCGCGAGCGAGAAGAGAAAGGAGAAAAGGAAAAGATGGAGGATTAAGTCGTCCGCGTTCTTCAAACGGTTTGTCCTCATATTTGGGACCGCTTTTCTAAAGAAAGCACCTACCTTTCCCCCCACCCTCTTCTTCGCCTAAGCTCGCCTTAATGGCTTTCTGTTTCTGCATTGTTTGTAGTAAGTCTGAGAAACAAGGCCATTCACTATAGTTTCTACGATGTACTGAACCTGTACGTGTTTCCTGTATGGTGGTGTTCGCATGACGCGCATTCGTGTGTGAGAGAGAGAGAGAGAGAGAGAGAGAGAGAGAGAGGGTGCGTGCGGGCTCGGTGTAGCTTCATCGAGAGGATGAGAGAGTGAGAGAGAGACAAACTGGGCTATGGAGATGTCACAGTCAAGCATTTCTCCAAGTTACTCGAAAAACGACGTCCGAATATCGTGTGCGTCTCGCTCGTTTCTACAACGTTGTATAGAAAACCATCTCATGAGCGAGAGTACCGCAGTGCTCGTTCGTAGGCATTGCCGTGCTCTTCAGTATCACACATTCTTCCGACGCACTCCTCATCAAGTACTCGCTGCGTTGCCGTCTTCCTTGCCGTCGCCATGGAAAGGAACCTCCCAACGAACCTCACGCTCCCTTTCCTCCTACGGCCACGTCCTTTAGGGCGCCGGCGCGCGTCGCGTCTAGTCTTCTACACGAATCACCTTATAGCTCTTCGCCCCACCAGCCCACAACCGCCACTGCGACCAGGCAAACCCTCCGCTTCACTCTTCAATATCCTGCACGGGGAGGCACTGGAGAGGTGCTTGGGGTTCCGTCGTGCACAAGGACCTTCTAGTACGGACTCCCCCCACCCCTTTTTTTTTCTCTCCCTGCTCCCTCTTCCTCTCTCCCCGTGCTCGCTCTCAGACACCGCTGCACTCGTTCTGGGGCGCTCTTCAAGTTCCGCCGCTGCTTCAAGGCGCTCGGTGTAGGCTTCGGCGGGGGAGAGTGAGGTAAAGAGCACCTCTCGTCGAAGCCGGGGCGCTCAGCGTCGTCTGGCGCTGCGCGCACTCCAAGGTGAGTTCAGCGGCGGAGTGGTCCCCGCGCGTGCTTCGGCGGGCGTTGTGTGGGCCTCCCCGACGTCGCGCTTCTGAGCCCGCTGCTGTCGACGCCGTCTCGACGTCGAGACCTAAGAGACCCTCGAGTCTCGGCGGCGGGCCTTCTAGGGTCCTCTTTACTCCCTGCACAGGGCCTCCGGTTGTATAGTGCGCTCGCGTCCGCAGATGGTCTCGTCTCTTTCTCTCTCTTCCTCCTTTCTCGTCGCCAAGCTGTATAAAAAAAATTAAGCAGGGGCCGCGATGCCAGTCGTGGTTCAACATTGGACCAGTGCGGTCGACGCCGTGCGGTCGTACTCGGATACTGGGGAGTCTCCCGTTCTGGGCGTTTGAGTGGTGTTCGGTGTCTGCCGGTGCCGGTGATTATATACGTTCGGTGGCTCGGAGGAAAGTGTTGCTTGCGGTGTAAATCACGCGTTCCTAGTGTTCGTGACTTGCACACTTTTTCAAGGTCTTCGAGACGACGTGGACGTCACCGAGTTATCCACGGTTCGTGGCCAGTGCAGTACGTCTTCTCCAAAGCCACCGCTTCTCTTCGGTTACGGCCGTGTCGTCCCCGAAGCTGAAGACGCTGTCACCGTTCTGTGACCATACTGTGTTCTGACGTTGTTCTACCATTAGTAGAAGCAAGCCATCTAGGGCAGTGAGCTCGATGAACCATATACATGTGGCACACGATGAATACATGTGATTCCACGCGATGTCTCCGAGGCCCTAATATTCTTGCACACATTAACCCTTACGAATGCTGATAGGCCAGTGAGAAAATTTGGATTGCAGACTCAGCGGCTAGGGACTATATACGAACTCCCATGACTATATAGCGCGTCGCTTCAGCTCTGATCGTCTGGTAGCGTGGTTTCCGTGTACAGAAATGCGGAGTCAATGCACGGGAAGTTTTGGATACGGGCTGATCGCGCGTGAGGGGCTTGACGCGCAAGTGTCTATCCTTTGCGTTGTAATACGGTACCGACGTTAGGTCTAACGTGCATGCGCATCCACGATTACTGCAACTTCGTAGTGAGGAGTACCTATATCATATCATGCGTGCTTACATTGGCCCAGTCGAGTTCAGTTGGCTTCACAAACGAGAGCCGTGGTGTTATGGATCGATGCCTGCAGTTCAGCCTCCTGCGCCGCTTACCACGATGTGGCTTGGCGCTCTTATATCGCCTATATAGGGTTTGAAGTAGCCTTCGCGATTGTTTATACTCCTTTCTCGCTGATATGGCCGATTGTCTCGAATGTAAAATTTGAGAGCGCAAAGAAACGACTGGCGCAACTTCACGGTGAATGTTCGCGCTTCGGCGACGCGTCGATACGCAATGCAACCGTCGCCTCAAGGGAAACAGAATACTCGAACAATGTTTGCAGCTTATTTATACGTCACCCCGAATGCCTTTATAAAAGCGATAATGTGCTTTGCGAAAGCACTCGGACAACGTACAGCCGTGATCATTCTCATGCATCACACATTTGTGCGCGGACAGTTCATTCTTTCCTCTCCCTTTCTCGCAATATTTACTGCCTTTCACCTTCCTCCAGTTCAGGGCAGCAAACCGGTACCCGGTTTGCTTCCCGATGTGTCATGCGGCGACGACGAGGGGAGGGTTAGGGATCCATTTGCATCGGGCGGGCTCGCAAGTGATTTTTATGCCAATTCGCCGCCTTCGGTGCATGATCGCACAATTGCGGATTAAGGAGGTGATGGAATGGGGCTGTTCCTTCAGGCGTTATACCTCTGAAAGCCGCAGCCGCATGAAACTAATTAACAGGATATTTGCGGTTGCGAAGTTGCATTGATTTGCTTTTTTCGTCAAACTTTCGTTGATTACCTTTCTTAGAGCAAATCAGTTCTGCGGAAGCCCGCAAGGTGGAGCGAATCGTACACGAAAGGGAACAACTGTCATCCACGTGAATAGCAGCGTGCGAAGCTACAAAGGAAACCCATACTAGGTTTCATTTGTAGCTTCGTGCTACAATTCATGTGGATGAAGTTTTTTTTCTCTTTCATGATTGCTTTTTTTTTTATACGGCAGTATACGCTGGGAGACTTTCGAGAAAGATTATGTCTGTAGCCCCAATGTATTTACTAGCACATTACGCCGTCGGATCTTTCAAAGCCTGTTCTATATATGCTTTCAGTATTACTGCTAAATGGATGCGACCTCTCTACTATACCCCAATTCGACTCTGCGGGTGCGGCACGTGCCCTGAGATTAATAGTTAATATTTCAACCATTGCCACTACCTCACCAGCTCATTAACTAAGCATCGCGATTCATCCCCCGTGCATCGGCTCCTTTCCCTATAGTCTCACTCGGGTGGTGGAAGTTTCTCCGTCGAGCCTTCGGGGCCAAGGCGACCCTTGCATCCTCCGTATTCTGAATCCGGGGCCCAGCACCCGAAGACCGCGTGACGGGCCAAAAGTGTTCTGGCTCCGCGTCATGCAGCGGATGCTCGCCATCTTTACGTGGCTGTGTTCCAGGGACAAAGGCCACACGACAGAAAGTGCTTTGCGGTGCCAGCATACAAGTAAACCTACCTAGAAATGCGACGAAAGTAAGTTCCCGCGGTCGAAGCATTGGCAGCAGAGACATTCCCTGTTATTCTACCATTGCTACCCACGAGAAGTTAATTACGGACGACAAGTACAGAAGGCCACTCGCGCAGCTTCTTCATATGACCGAGGTCCTACTCGCCGCGTTTGTATAACTATGGTATTGTTAAGTGGGAAGAGAACGGCGATAGCTCCAAGTACGACGAGAAGTCAGACTGTGCTCTCTTCCGTCTCCGTCAACGTTGTGTATTTCTAAATGAATCCTGTACATGGTTTTATACGCGTAACAATATGCCGTTTGGCAACCACTGCGGACAAAAAGGAAGTGTCGTCAAGCAAATACGCCGTTTTATTTATTCTACGCCCAAAATAAGAAAAAGAAACAAGTCTTTACCTCTTTCGGTATATCAGACGGTGTCCCTGCATAAGTGGGAAATTATGAAAAGACCACTGGCGACTTGAGTCGCGATGCGTATAATGCGACGGGTGTTCAAATTACAAACTTGTGCACGCGCAGACTATAGACCGTTCGAATGCCAAGAGCAAACATGCGGCTCGCGGCTTGACCGATTGAATCGGTCGCGCGTATTCAACCGTCGCCACTTCACGTCACGTCGCGCGCACAAACACGCACGCTCTATACGTGAGCGAGTATAAACAGCGCGTGCAATGATTTGAATGCTACGGTCTCTGCCCGAGTGGTCGTCGATGCTGTCTGTACATGCGCTCGCAGCAACCGCCGCCGCTCGGGGCTTACATATCGTGGTTTCACGGGTCGCGGCGCTTCGGCGAGGAATATGGAGGGCAAATAACAACCCGCGCGGCGCGCGCTCTGGCGTCGCTCCACCGCGTAAAGGCAAGCGAGCGGGCAAGCACGCTCCGCTTGGCTTCATCTTTCTCGTTCGCTCACTCCATCGGGAACGTGCAAACACGGGCTTTTCTCGTGATGTTGGCAGCTCGGAGCCGCGCCGCGTAGCCCGAGGCGCCCTTTTGTCAATTCCGATGCAATCTTTGTCGGTGCGATCTTGAGAAGGGGCCGTGTAAGCCTGTCGCGGTCTCCCCGCCCGCAGAGCCGGCTCGCAAGGGAATAAGAACGTAATAATAGATAACGAGGTTATCAAAACACAGTGCCGTCGTCGACGACGGACGACGCTATAGACGTGCGCGCCCTCTGTGAGCGACGGGTTTGGCGGTAGGCCGTCGGCGCCATCTTTAGGCAAACGCGTTCGCCCGGCCAACCTTCTGTTTGCGTAGCAGAGAACGCGTGGAGAAGAGCGAATGGCAGGAGTTAAAAAGAAAAATGGCGTGGCACTACTGCCCAGTGTTGTGTACACACCAAGTGGCTTTCGAGGGCTGCATATCCGTGGCGCGTTTGAATGCATTGGCCACGCATATGTTTCGGCCGCGAATCGCTTGAAGGCATCGACTCTATTACAGCTGTATACTCGGTACAGCGGCAGACCTGGAGGCGTGTTTTTTTCTTTTTTTTTCGCGCGCCCTTAGCGTCAACCTCAGCGCCGATTAACTGACGCTCCATCAAGTGGCATGAACAAACGAGCGTGGGCAGATGGGTTTTCGCGCCGGCGTCGTCGGCGCTAATGTGTCACTCGGGTTCGCACCGTATCATCATACGTTCAAAGCAAAGCCTTCGAGCGCAAACGGGAAATCTAGACACGCACATCTCGAGTGACGTGGCATGGGATTAAACAGCGACGTGCGAGCGAGTATTTCTATCTCTTCTTTTCGGTTATTTCTGATCAGTAGTGCGAGGGATACAGCCGCAAAAGAATCTGCAGTGAGTGGCCTTATAATTTATATATGTCATGATATAGCTCGAGACATACGCTGGGGCGTGAGGCAGTCTAGCGTGGCGCGGCTTATATATGTTCGGGACGCCTGGTTATACGCGCGTGCAGCGCTTTATAGATAATCTGCATGCATGTCCGCGCATCTGAACGGGGGATTTCGACGCTCCCTGCTTGTCGTTTCGCAGTCTAGCGGAGCTGAACTCTGGGAGAAAGGGTCGGGGTTGCGACCCGTGCGGTTCTAATCGCTGGCGTGCGTGGAGTTCATTAGGTTATTGCAGCTCGTGGTGGCGTTGGCTGCTGGCGTGCCCCATATATGGTGCACGTTCTTTTCTGTTTTGTCCCCATAATTGAAATGCGAGGACGTTTCCTAGCGTTTGGATGGCGCGTCAGAGAGGACCGGCGTGGATATTAGGCTGAGCTCTGGCGGTTTTCGATTGGGGGCATACGTGTGCTAATATTTTCGCGTAGCCTGAAACACTTGGCGTGCATTCTTACGACAGTGTAACGGAGCCCTGTATAGGCGGCACGGACGCATTATACCAGCGGGTTTACAATTCTGATTTAATATCGTATTGAACGGGTCACGAATGCATACCCACAAGCCCATTCCTTACAGACTGTATACAGATGTCGAGCGCTCAAATTTGAGTGACGTGCAACTGTAGACGAAAGCACCAATAGAAACACAACAGAAATAAGCTGAGCAGCTATCACCGATAGAAACACAACAGAAATAAGCTGAACAGCTGAAACGACTCATGTGACCGCTGTAATGCCCGCGTATACCCTTGACTTGTTATCTAATGACTGATCGAACTGTGTGAAGTTGCCTCAGTTGGTTTTGTAAACTTAGTGGCATCACGTCCCTTTTAGAACTTGCTTTTTTTTCCCAGGGAAGAGGGTTGGGAGGTAGGGGGGTTTGGTTTTGTAAGTTTTTTTCCCCGCTTTTTCCTACTTCCGGTAGAAATAAACACGCTGGAAGTAACAGCCGCCTTGGTGTTTTTCGTTGCTCAAGTACAGCGCGCGCGACCATGTTTGAAGGTGTCGACAACCCGCAGTGCTGCTTGTCCAAAATATGCCGGCTACACTCCTCACTGTACGATGACAGTGATCTGCATTAAAAGTTCTTGTGGGCACTTATTATGCCAAGCACTTCTGCGCGCTTCGCAGAGAGAATTGCACTGGGAGCGCACGTATTTACCATTTAAACAATATATGCTGATACATGACGTATCGCAGGAAAGCTCCCTTGTCGTTTATTAAAACGCATGTATATTGCGATGAATTCTGTCTTACAAGTCATGTTAGTGGCTGTGTGCATTCTCACGGGCTGCAGCAGATATATTTTTGTCCCGAGTTTCCCGCGCCGTCTGATGGAAGTATAGACAAGTCCTTACTGCAGCTTGCCAGCGTGTAATAGTGCCTTTAATTGAAATATTATTGAAATGTTATTGAAATGCTATTGAAATGTTATTTAAATGCTATTGAAGTATTATTGAAGTGTCGTAGTACAGCTACCCTGAAGACACGCATGATGCAGTGTGCCGTGATATCGCCCTGTGATTCTCTTTTATTAGTACAGGAACCAAGGAAGTTATTTTTCATCAATCTTTCCTCGCATTTCGTGCTCAGGAGCGAAAACGTTCGCACAAGGCCATGTGAGTATACACTACTCCAATCGCCACGAATTTCCTCTTGTTCGCGCATCGCCAGCCTTCCTTCTTTCTTTTCGGTTATTTCTGTGCAATGATTTATTTATTTGCGTGTCGAACTCCGTATAGCATGCGAAAATTCGACTGTCGATCTTTGCCTGCTCTACGTCGAGTCCCTTTCCGCCAGATTAACCGCCACCACACTTTGATGAATATGACAGAGTACAGCCCGGCGGTGCGTCCACTTAGCTTCGTCGTCTTTGCAACTAAACGTATATCGCACGACTCTGGAGGTCTTCTAAACCACGCGCGCCCCGCACAAGTGCTGTCAATACCAGGACAGCCCGTCGGCGAGTCGCCAGCGCGCCTCGAGTGTCTGTATGTCGCAAAAAAATGAATCTTCATTTTACACTCTGTTTAGCAAACAATTAACCATTGTCCCAGACGGAGCATTGCTATACAGGCATGACGCGTCTTAACTGTGCATGCCTTCGCTCTCCGAGACAGACGCTAATCCGAAGCCACAGCATTCAGGCGCTATATACCGTGCGTGTACAACAGCAGCATGGCAGCGCCAGTATTTTTAAGCAGTTTTAACGAACTGTGCGGCCTCGTGTGTTTGAAAATTTTTCATTATTATCGCGACAGCAATTACGCCGATGCTGGAGGCTCATTCACGCCTTCCCCGTCGGTGCAGCTTCCAGCGCCGTCATGCTGTCACGGTATCGTCGCGCACGCGCGTTGCCTATCGCGCCGTGAGTGCTGAGGCGCCTTCAGCGCTACGCTGAACATTGTTATCGCTTTCAATGCCTCGCCTTCAGATGAAACTGCCATTTTCTTTTTCAACAATCGACGACATTAACCTTACACGATGACACAATGCAAGTAGAACATCACACGTCGTTGCGCCTTTTGGGTGAATGCGCTCTTTTCAATGCGACATTGCAAGAACCACCTCCGTAAAAACAATAATAATAATGTTTCATTCATGAGGTATTGGCTTCTAACATATTTTAGTGACAAAACTCGGCGGATTCCACACATATGTGGGAATCGGTATGAGCGACGCTTCCTTCGAAGTTTATTTGAAATGCCTTCTCTTCTATCGCGTGCTGCTCGCTCAACGCACGCTCTGTGCCATTTTCATTTTTTTTGTTCACTTAGTTTTTTTTCTCCACACTCGGCTGCCCCTGCTGCCCACTCCTTCACTTCTGTGTAGCTGACTTCAGCGGCGGCAGCGGCAGCGGAAAAGTCGAAGGAAGAGGCAAAGAAAGCTTCGCTTAAAAAAAATGCACACACTAACGTGGTGCAACGCACTACAACTTTCAGAGCCGGCCGCACAAACCACAGGTCCTTAGGTATCGTAGCAACGCGTTTGGACTCTCAAGTGCTGAAACCGGTCCCGAATCGTGCTATGGACTCTCTCCTCCGTCAAGGAATCCAGTACACTAAGCACCGCTCGCTGCTGACGCGCGAAATTATTTCAATGTATCACGGTAGAAAGTTTGATAGCCTGTGTGTAATTTCTCCGTCATTTGCGTTAACACAAAGGGAGATTACGTATCTCAATCTCAATTCATTTTAAACCGTACACATGTGCCTCGCGCATTACCAACACATGACAAGTGACTCGCTATATCCATCGACACGGTTTTGACAGCTGCCCCTGTTTCTGCGCATGCCTACTCACTATACATACGAAGGTCTTAATTCGCGTCGTCAATAATGTTGGGAGTCAGCGTTGTGTGTGTGTTTTTTCTTCGTTTGTCCCTGTTTCTCGCGCTGCTGTTATTTCAACAGCGTGAACTGCCAACACGCCCAAGACTCTACCCTTCATGAAATGAAGAGGACGAAATAACAATTGTGGAACAGCTGCTACATGCACGATGACGATGCAGTGACTACGATGGAATGACCACAATCACATAACGACACTGAAATCATTACGAGAAAAGGCGACGACAGTACGACCACGAAGGCACGACGACGGTATGATGACAACGACTGAACGACAACGAGACGACAGAGCCGGAATGATGACGATGTCATGGCAACGACGGCATTACTACGCTGGGACGACGATCCAACTGTATGTAGACGGTATGTCGACGACGGCACGACATCATATGGATGACGGCGCTGAAACGACGACGACGCAATGATGACGACATGGCGCGAAGACGAACGCACTTCGACAACGGTATTACGACAGAGGAGTTACATCGACAGCAAGACAACGATTGAACGACCACGACGACTGCAGCACGGTGACTGTATGACGACGACGTAATGAAGAAACTGGCACGACGGCAGTGAGATGACGACGACGTTATGACAACGACGGTTCGACGATGTCGGCGCGATGACGACAGTGATGGCGATGATATGACGACAACGACGGCGTTTTGTTGTTGCTGCTCACGTCACGCTTACGTGCATGCATCGGCTGCCGCCCCGGGTCGCCTCAGTTGCCACTATATTCGATGCTTCATTGCGCTATGTACCGGCCAATCGTGCAAGGCAGCCAGCAACCAGAACGCGATAAGTGGGAGAGAGAGGCAAAAAAGCTCTTTTTCGGAAACTAAAGGAGCGGAACGCGATTCGTGCTCGGGAACATTGTCGATCCACTTCCATTTCGTGAGGGGGAGAGTTTAGGTTCTTTCAAAACTAGCCTTGTATGATTTGCCTACTTAAGTGTGTGTGCGTGTGTGTGCGTGTGCATGTGCGTGTGTGTGTGTGTGTGTGTGTGTGTGTTTGTGTGTGTATGTTCAAAAGCAGTTCTTCCAGAGGTCTCCCGCAGACTTCCGTTTCACGGAAACTACATCATCATCGCCCAACATGGCTCGACACAGGACAGCCCACATATATGGAGTCGGCGTGTAAGGATATAAACCGTCGGCAAACCTCTGTAGCAGCACAGCCAAAGCTACACGCGCACACGGTCGGACCTTCTTCTCTTGTGTTACCACGCAAAGTATCCTGCCGACGTTTTGCTGGCGGTTTACTATACTATAGGAGATCTTAAAGGACCAGGAAAACCAGACATGGATACCAGAAGGCTAAAAAATTAAGCATATGTTACGCATTGTGGGAATCGATGTAACCGAATCTTTCTGTGCTGTATGCGTTCATTGACGGTATACGGCGATCATGTTGACTACATACGACAGTTGTGCTGCGATATTAAATGTTACCTTGCCTGCACCACTTGTGTTTGTTCACGTAGTATACACAGAACACAGAGAGACGTGTCATTGATTCACTCATTTCTTTACTGAAGCGAATCCAAATGAGCAATGCTTTCTGACGACGCATTTTCTTCCGCCCGTGTCGTGTCAGGTAAGCTGCCACGAGCGCAGAAGGGCAACATTGATCACCCGCTTCCTGACTATATAGTCATCTGTACCGTTCCCCTGCAGTTCTGGTTACTGGCTTCCTTCCCCACGGAACGCAACGCAACGAAGGAAGAAACGCCGAGAAACAATCATCCACCGAGTGACAGGATTTACGCAAATTCATTTATGTATAGCAGTCTCCGGTAACCGCGCCAACAAGTGAGGCAAAAGCCATTAGGTGACAAGCACAATTAACTTTATATGAGTAGCACAATTACGAAGTACTGTTAATCGTGTTAATCAGGGTTATTTGCTAGCAAGCACAAGTTTAAACCCCGAGCACTCTGCTCTCAAGCACCTGTAAAAGGTGCATTGCCTCTTTAAATATGTTTATGTGGTGAAGCAAACATAAAAAAAATCATGAAGGTTTGGTATACAAAGAGTAAGAGTAATTACGCAACGAAGGAAGAAACGCCACCAAAATATTCTCACTGCAACAAATATGCACCTTTAGGCGCATCATTCCCTTAATAAACCGAATTAATTTCCTCGATGCTTTCGCCCGCTTTCATACTCGAACAGGGGCGTTTGTCATAGCACGCCGACTGGCTGTTTCAGGCGCACGCGCAGTCGCACAACACCTTTGCGGCGTGAAAAGCTTTTTTAAAAAGATGCTGTTGGTGGTGGCGGCACGTTGCTGCTTTTCTCCGCCACTCAATAGTTTCTGGTCTCTCAAAACGTGCTCGGCATCCACGGGTAATGCACATTTCAATGCCGTACGCTTGCAACGTATTATGGCTGCTGTTATGCTGCTCCCACGATGACTTCGCGGTTGCAGCTTCTGGGGTAATCTAGTAATTGACTCAGAACATCAACTAGACCGAAGGTATTGTTTCTTCGCCCTTTCAAGTGGGTGGACGGGGCGTCCCTATATCATGAGACAATTGCTACAGCCTGCTTCTCTGTCTCTGCGTATATACGTGGTGTTACATATGCTTACGGGATTACTAATGACACTGTGTCTCCGCGGGTGGCAAAGCAGTCATTTTCGAAAGCAAGTGTAAAGCGGTCTTCGTGCACAGACATCCTGCGATTGATAAGATTGTTCCCTCTGCTCGCCACACGAGAAGCCGCGTCGTGACAAGTATAAAGGACGGTGCCGTTATAGGCGAGTTTTGCACGTTCAAACACAGCAAACTGCGGTTGTATTTTTCCATCTGCCTAAAATTTTTCTTCCCGTTTTCTGATGTCTGCTGTCGTTTGCAACGTTGAAATCGTCGTGACGGGCCGCCGTGTCTAACGTACGCCACTGCGTGCTCCTATAGGATGAAGCTCAAACGCCGTGAATTCGAGTGAAAGAAAAAGACCCCCCCCCCCCCCCCCCCCATTTTATTCTCTCATCGCCTTGTATACACATCCAAGCACAGCATCACCTGATAATCTCTCGACTCGTCTTGTACGTATACACGTCCAAGCAAAACGTGCTACGATCAACGACAGGCGCCGCTGTCACCGCTCGCCGTGTCACTCACGTGGTGTGGCGTGTCGCGTCATGTGTGAAAGAGCGATCCCAGCGCAGAAATGTTCTCGGACGATATGATTTCCTAAAGCAAGCAGTGGCGTATGATTTGTTATCGGAGCGAGTGAATGCATAATTTTTGATGCTCTCAGAAATTTTGAATGTGACCTTCCGAACGACCTGAATATATTGTTGCCATACAACCTACGGCTTATAGAAGGCAGGGCACTGCCAAGAAGATGAAGGGGTGCCTCTCTATAGCTGGGCTCCTGGCGCGGGCGGGTTTTCACCTTCCTTTCGGTCGGGCCTGCTTTTGTGAATGCAGCGTAAGTGTATAGACACTTTTGTTTGCGCTTCTCGACGCGTATAGCGTTTTGGTGGAGGCGCTTCTGATATATTCCTAGAGAACGAGGGTGCTATTCTGCACATATGTAGGCGAATTTCGCCATATTCTCAAATTCTTTAATGGAGGCATTTCGAGCCAATCACAGAGGCTGTAGCAGCCCCGTGAGCCAATCAGAGCTGGCAAGATGGCGGATTCGACACTATGGCCGAATTCGCTGCAATGCCGAGACTATACAGCACCGCCAGTGCGGTGCCGGTCACGTGCCGAAACGAAATCGGCTTCAGATTCCTGCGTTTAAGTATATATGACACAAACACACAAGTCGACAAAGGCCGTGCGCACATATGCGTGCTAAGCGATGTAAGTAACGTGCATATTGTCACGTGGTCGTGACTTCAAAGAACACAGTAGCAATACTGTGAACGACAAAACTAACTTTTATTGGGCGAACCTGTGCCCACAAAACAGGCTACACTTAAGCACAACGATTGCGGCGAACACGGTCGGCGATCGTCGAAAATCTGATCAGCGGGTCCAGCGCGTCAGCTTTTATACAGCAGTCATCGAATGTTCCAGACTAATCGTTGGGACCCGCGTGCCTTCCACAAAGTTCTACACCATTCGCGTCACGCGATGAAATCAGATAACACAAGGTTCGGCGACAACCTACAGCGGATAGAAGCATCGATAACTTTCCAGAAACTTCGGATACATGCAGGCGCGTCCCGTGCTGTGCGATAAGATTTGTTAGGCGGCGAAACGTGGTCGCCCGATAAATATAAGTACACTTGTCAATACCCCCCTCTTAAAAAGCATCGACCCGATGCTGCAAACAAACGAAAGTAATAAGGAAAAGCACTCGTAGCAAAGAAGACAACAAAATAAGGAAGTTCGTCAGCGTCCGTAAAATGGTTTAAGGCGCACCACGTGGACCACTTCAGATCGTGCGCGGCGCCGCTGTGAATGCGAAATGCCGTCTGGCACGACCTCATAGTCCAGTGCGCCAATACGTCGGATAACCTTGTAGGGTCCGAAATAGCGTCGCAGTAGCTTCTCACTTAGTCCTCGTCGGCGTATCGGG